>NC_134404.1:136568594-136906094 GCF_038048845.1 Mixophyes fleayi | reverse complement strand
ACATAGACTCCAAACTGTTTTTGCACTGCGGAGCAGATGTTTTGTATTTCCTATATGTTTTTGTCTCACACTTTCCAACCTACTATGTACTGTACCTTATAATAAACACTTTAACATTTTCAGTGGCTAGAAATATTAGTATATGTAAACCCCTGCCACTGTGTGTGGTCCTGGGGTGCATAGATGGGTACTACACCTCCTCACCTGCCCTGGCTAGCTCTATATCGGTCTGGGCATAAGTGACCAGAGGGTCCCTGCACATGCGGGTTCTACAGCAATGTCTGTTAAATGTGGACACAGGTGTCGTTGCGTGGTGGTGCAGTGCAATAGGTTTCACAGTAAGCTGGGCGCCAGACCATCTCTATATTGCAAAATATAAACTCTTTATTTACACTCCTTCTCCACTCCAGTACAATACTTGGGTTGCAATAGTAAAGCAAATATATACCTCTCCCTTTCTCCTCCTGTACAGTTCTTAGCTGATTTAGATAGTTACAGTTACAGAATATACTTTGTCTTACACCTCCACTATCACAGTTAACATATATGTTAATAGAACAGTCACAGTTAAACTAGTGCCTCAGCGCACATCTATTCTTTCTCAGCAATGTTTCACTCATCTCTCCTCTTCAGGGGTGTCATTACTCACTTGGCTCTGGCACTGTCCCCTGGTGCGTTCTCAGCCGCAACTCACCCCCTCCTCTACAATGGTGACTTCTCCATTTACTTGGGACCTTACACTTTTTCTCTAGATTAGCTTCAGCTAATGGGCTCTGACACTTTCTCAAGTGTAGCTCTCAGCCCCTTCAATAAACACAATGCTGCTTCTCTCCTCCCAGCAGCACTCTCCTCTTCATAGAGTTTCTCTTTTTTTTTTGTATATTGGCTTCTTTATGTGGGGCTTTCTTCTTTGGTTACTTTGCTAGTCTGCACAGTTCTGGTGCTTATTTACTTATTAATGTTAATTATATTAAATAAATTACAATCTCCTAATATATGTTTACAATAATTATCAGAATTATACAACATACAGGGGTAAATGTATCAAGCTGAGAGTTTTCCGGCGGGTTTGAAAAACCAATCGGATTCTAGCTATCATTTATTTAGTACATTCTACAAAATGATAGCTAGAATCTGATTGGTTGCTATAGGCAACATCTCCACTTTTCAAACCCGCCGGAAAACTCTCAGCTTGATACATTTACCCCACAGTGTGTGTTAATTTCATGTACTGAATGTGGACTGTAGAATGTTGTAGTTAATTAGCTTTCTGTAATAATTATGTTTTAAACAATGTATTTTTTATTGACATCGTATCTCAGTCAGACATATTGCCCCCTGACTGAGTTCACCTCTGTGTTATACAGTTATGTTCTGATGTAATTCAGCATACCATCCTTCACTGATCTCACTTCTGTGTTATACAATTATATTCTGATGTAATTCAGTATATTACCCCTTCACTGAGCTCACCTCTGTGATATACAGTTAGTTATGTTCTGATGTAATTCAGTATATTACCCCTTCACTGAGCTCTATTATACAGTTATATTGTGAGGTAATTTCGCCCTCAAATCTGTCATACTACACTCCTCTGTCAGTGTCGCTTTTACCTGTCTCAAACTGTCTTCTGGGGGGTAAATGTATTAAACTGCGCTTTTTGCAACTCACCGATATTCTGCGAGTTTGACAGCTAAATTTAAAACGGCAATGTGTTTAAAGTTGAGATGTTCACTGACCCCCGTGTTTTGGTTTTGGATCTGAATTAACTTCGTGTTTTGTTTTTGGCAAAACCACCCTCACGTGTTTTGGTTTTGGGTACCTATTTTTTTCTAAAATCCCTATTATATTTTTTGCTAAAATCAGATAATTTGGCTCTTTTTTTGTTCCTACATTATTATTAACCTCAATAACATTAATTTCCAGTCATTTCCAGTCAATTTTTGTCAAGTGACTGCTACCCCTCCTATTTCTGTATGAGCAATGACACTGAGCAATGGCACTGGAGAACTGGAGAGTGACAAGAACACTGCTATCCCTCCTGTTTCTGTTTGAGCAATGTCACTGGAGACTGGAGAGTGACAAGAACACTGCTATCCCTCATGTTTCTGTATGAGCAATGTCACTGGAGAATGGAGAGTGACAAGAACACTGCTACCCCTGTTTCTGTGTGAGCAATGACACTGAGCAATGTCACTGGAGAATGGAGAGTGATAAGAACACTGCTACCCCTGTTTCTGTGTGAGAAATGTCACTGGAGACTGGAGAGTGACAAGAACACTGCTATCCCTCCTGTTTCTGTATGAGCAATGTCACTGGAGAATGGAGAGTGACAAGAACACTGCTACCCCTGTTTTTGTGTGAGCAATGTCACTGGAGAATGGAGAGTGACAAGAACACTGCTACCCCTGTTTCTTTGTGAACAATGGCGCTGGATCTCTTGGGGAGGGAGGTACTTATGGAATCTAACACCCGCGAGATCCGACAACGCAGCAATGAAGTTTTGCCTCGATTCAGATCCGAGGATATGCGAAAGTACTGAGCCGGCTCGTGAGCCTACTCGGATCCCCTAAGTTCGGGTGGGTTCGGTTTTCAGAAAACCGAGCCCAAACATCTCTTGTTTAAAGCTTTAACCACATTGCCATTTTAAAATTAGCTGTCAAACTCGCCGAATATCGGTGAGTTGCAAAAGGTGCTGTTTAATATACCCCCTGCTGTCTATTCTGTCTTATTTCTCTCATATTCTCTCTGTCATAATGTACTTTGGCCCTCTTGGCAGCAGGCTATGGGACCAGCTCCGCAGATTACCAGGAGATCCCGGGATCTCTTCCCCTTCGTCGGGCTCCTGGCTGTCACCACACAGGTTCTGTTGTGCTCCGCTCATCCAAACCTGTTGCTAAGCAACGGTTCCTTGTTTCTCCCCTCTGGATCCTAGTGTCGGACCACACATTCAGTCATGCCAGAGGGGGGTGGGAGTGGGGGATTACATATAAAGTTAGGAAATTGTTCCTTGAAAATTATCTATGTACATAGACACATTCACTTCAGTGAACCTCTGACCACAAACATTAATATAAAACATTATACAAAATCTAAAGGACCACCACAAGACATAAGTGCGGGTTCTGAGAGTAGGTGGGTTATGGGGAGACCAAACATTTTTGTGATTCCCTATCTAAACCAGAGAGCAGGCAGGGAGTCACACAAACACTGTGTATGAAAAGCACACTGATGTCACTAGCCAATTAGAAGTTACAGTTTTGGAGACAGACACTTTTGGAAGCCAATAAAAAAGGTGTATCCATTAAGCTCTATGAAATAGACAAAAAAGCATGGACAGTGAATTTTGAGTTGAAAAGGAGTATTGTATGTCCTTAATATTCCCTTTGCTCTGTTTCTGTTTTATTTTCTTTCATTAACTATTTGTCAGAAAACATTCTCACCCAAAATGTAATTATACCCCATTCATCGATGCCAAATCTCAGGATACCGGGTGTTCCTTCTATTCTCAGAAGCTCCCACTCTCCACTTGTCTCCAAATATTGTAAAGAGTTTTGAAGAATCTGTTCCACGGGAAGAGCCAGCCCCAGACGTACGTCCTTCACTGTAATAGGAGTTCAAGTTCTACACATATTTATGTTGCATTAATCTAGTACTTTATGAAGTTACAAAAAGACCAGCATAGTATAATGTACTGTAGGCTGTACAAATATCTATAAGTGACTTGCACTGTCCAGTTGTTATGTGTATGTGTGTTCAGTGACCACAATGCAATTTTTATTCCTGAATTTTGATCTGAAAATCTGAGATTGTATTTTCATTATTTTATGTATTTTTGTTGTCTTAAACTACTTGCATTCAATGTGTTTTTTTAATTGTCTATTGTTTCAGTACAGGTTTTGTAAGATCCCATATTACATACCTGTGTGCATGTAGGAGCCGAAAGTAAGTGAGCAATTCTGTACATCAAATGGGAAGTTGAAGATGCCAAGGTTACATGAGCTGACCACACGAAGCATTCTGTCGTAGCGCACACGTCCAGTGTGATTTACATACACAAAGGGGGTGCGCTGTGACTTATCCTCATCTATGCTAAAGAAAACAAATAGTCCAGTTACAACATAGAATAATAAGCACTACATAAAAGCATTCACAAAATATCATTTCAATACAAAGCTCCACTCCTCTTTAAAACTTGATTTGATTGTCTTTAGCTGTCAGTCTTGTTAAATCATCCTCTGTTCTCTGCTGTCACTGTTTTACAGTCTTTCCCTCTCTTTCTCAGTGTTAATTTTCCAGGGACATGTAATGTCCTGGAAGGATGCACTAGAAGATGCTCCATGTCTGGTTATGTTTGTATACAGCTGAATCTTCCTATCCAAAGTGATCATTTGCATGTTTTATGATATATCCTTTGTAAAGCAGTGAGTCTAATCTAATGTAACCACATCAAAAAGAGTGTCTTGCTCATCTACTAAAATGAAAACATACTTTTACATATTCAGAATAAGTAAACACATGACAGTCACCACGTACAACTCATAGACAATTATGTCCGGTGTCCAGATGTCCTCTACTGGCAGTGAAATTTTCTCAACAGCTCCACATTTCTCCGGGCTCCAAGTCAAGAACTCATGCTGCCAAAACTGAGCAAAAATGGGTAGACTATAGCATTGCATACTGGAGCATGAATGTAATTTACTAAATACGTTCTCATTAGCCATGGCCAAAGCAAAAGTTTATAAGGTTGTACCATTTGGCAGCCACTACTCCCATCTTCTATTTACAAATAAGGGAAAAGCTGGCAATCTGAGCTCCTGTCATTGTTATTCAAAGGGTGTATGCAGAAAGGCACAAAGAGAAATATTCACTGTACTCAGTAGAACTAGGTAAAATGGTTGTGCTTATAAGGCAAACTCATGTCTTCACCAGGCCCTCAGACACTCTCTTCGTTGAAAGCAAATTGGCATACAGAGTAGAGCAGGGCCGTAACTAGGGCTGTGCGACAGGGGCGACCGCCCAGGGCGCAACGCTGAAGGGGGGCGCAATTTAGGAATAATTTAGGTGAATTTGGTTAAAATTGAGGGCTAGGGGGGCGGCATTTGTCTTTCTCGCCCCGGGCGCTAGAATTCTAAGTTACGGCTCTGGAGTAGAGTAGTTGGTGTACTACTGCCCCATAGCACTGGCTATATATATATATATATACATATATATATATATATATATATATATACTGCTGTGTTCAGACTTGCCAATGATTGCACCTGAATGGATTATTGTGTGTATTCCAACCTCTTTATTGGACAAAGACAACTAAAATATAAGTCTCACAAAAATGGGGCCGGATTAAGAATGAAATGTAATTTCTATAAATGCAATTTGTCATACTGAGCATGCACAGTAAAATGTGGCTACATTACAGTTAAGCTTAACTTTCACCTACAATTAAATTATATGCTGATGTGAGTCAACCATCTACCCAAGGAGAGGGCAGATGTATTAGTGTTACAACACATACTATTTATTTCTTTTGACATAGATACTACTTAGTTTTGGTTTTTTTACTTTACACATTTGTTTTACATGAGGCAGACAATTACTAATAAAGGAGGTCCCAAAGAGCATGTACATGGTCGTTTACATAAATGCAAATATGAAAACAAAAATGGGTGAACAAACAATAAACAATATGCATTTGTTCCCTCTACAGGAGCAAAACCATTAGCAAAAGCTCAGCATTAATAGAGTGTTATTTTCCCTGAAGCCATTTTATTAATATGAGGGCTGTTTAGAATGTTATCACCATTTTATTTATAACAGAATGTAAATTGAGGTTTTGCAGGTCAGTAATTCATGGGGAAAATATAAGATAAATTGCATAAATTAGCTTACAGGTTTAATGAATTTCAAGTCCAGGTCATGCTTCAGAAGCGTACAGCCTGGCAGGTCTTGTAACTTACCAGGCGCAGCCAGAGGAAAGTGGTGAGAATTTGAGATTTTTCATTCTAAAGGGAAAAGCAGAATTGATGGTGCTAAACCTTAGATATCTTTGCACTGTTAGCAAACGTATTGTACAAATTAATATATAACATTGGTGTCCGAATTAATGTTGAAGAAATAGAAAATAAGATGTGTATCACTGTCTTACGTAAGGAGTTGTGCGGATATGGGGCATTCCATGCGGAGTGCAGATTACACAGATAAATGTGCCTACTTTTGTACCCACATGCAAAACACTAGATTTTGTTTTATGGGATAAGATTAGTTAAATGAGGTAAAGGGGTGAAAAGTTGCATTTAGGTGGGGCCTTCTTTGTTTTATGTAAAGGCAGCCCTGATGTCCCCCTTACTTTCATAATTATTGTAAGATATATATGATGCTAAGCCAAGCAGTATTTTATGAAAAAAAGCAAAAAACTTTAATTTAATGAAAGTGGTGTTCATAAAGCGATAGTAGGATGTTTTCACACTATCATGCACATTTTCAGGTGGCTTGGCAAAACTAGGCGCATTCCTCTCCTATGTGGGCAGTTTCCAGGACCAGAAAGTGGGTGTGCACCTTGAAGTGGGCTCTGGGGGACAAAGAAAGAAGCAGTGGTTGCGGTGGTTAGTATGGTATCCTTCAGTCACTTGTTCAAGTAAAGGAATACTTGCCTACTCTCCTGGAATGTCTGGGAGATGCCTGAATTTCTGGGCCTGCTCCCAGGAGAGGAATGCAGCCTCCCGGATCCTGGATGGGATGAGGCCTAGATAATGTGAATCGTTGCATATCACGCTGTCATGCCCCCCACCCGCAATGCACCCCCACCCCCTGGGCAATTAATAGTTTGCAAATGTGAGTAAAGGTATAATAAATAGTACATTTCACCATTCTTTCAAACATATTTCTATATTTGTCTCTAAGTTAAATTAATTTAAGCAATTCTGGAATAGTGGTGTAGCAAGAGGTCACACTCTGTTTAAGTATATCAAATAAGTTGCTATAATTAAATGTAAAAATATTTGAGCCAGGGCACTGTGCACAAGACGTGGAGTCTGGACTATAGAGGCCAAGATTTAACAGTGCCCCTGAAATTTGTATTCAGCATAATTTAGCCTTTCCTATGTATCTCTTAACTTCTCAAACTATAGCCCCTTAAACTCTAACAGACAAGAAATTCTTACCACTCCAAGCACTGCGTACATTGTGAATGAGATGTTCACACTAGTGGGGCGGCTGTAATTCAGGGTTGGACGAAATGACTTCTTATTAAACACAGCTTGCAAGGACTCATATGAAGGCCCAGCTTCAGAACCTGTACATTGCAGCTCAGCATTTTCTGCTAGAGCTAGGAAGGTAAATGAAGGAGAAACATGACTTATTAAATAAACAGGGCAAAATTCCACAATTCAGCAAAAAGTAAGATATTTGGAATGATGAGCTGTATAGAGCCTCTGTTTAATTTATTTATTTAACTTGGGAAGGGGGAGTCACTAGTGATAGGACTAAGGAGGGTTCCAATTTTCAGTAGAGTGAAAAAAAAGTCCACTTAAATTGGTCCGACTCCTTTCTTCCATACAATTACAGTGCTGCATTTCTACCACCAGTGGCCGCCTTGTGGATCATGTACCTTAGTTAGAACCAGCTGAGCTGCTGTCCTCGCTGTAGCTGGTAAACCTGATGACTACCTCTTACATACTGTAGAAGCTTCTTGCAATCAGGCTGGATTATTGTAGTTTCTGGTTCCTAGTTTCTCGCTATTTCAGTAGTATTCATCTTGTTTTACCTGTGGTATCCTGACCTTGCTTCTGAATTTCTGGCACCCTGACAAGTGTAAAGGACTTTGTTTATTTCTGAGCTTTGTGTTACTGGCTGATTACTGTGTATATTGTGCATTGCTATGTGGATTCTGTGTCCTTTTGCACCTGCATCAGAGCCTGCTTACCTTTGTCTTGATATACCAGTATATACATCATATGAACTTCCTATTATTTGTTTTTGTCTGGCCTTCAGCCATTGAGATCCTTATTTTGCATTTTGTAATCTATAAAATATATCAACGACGATAGACTAGTATGCGCTGTTGACTAATTGGTTATCTAGTAATGCTGCTCACAGATAATAAAAGGGGGTGTCCCTCCCTCTTAGCTAAAGTAATATAAAACAATTCTGGGCGCAAAGTAAGGTAACCAAGAGAAGAAAGGCACGAATAAAATGAAAGTTATGTTTATAAACAGATGTACATAGGAAATCAGTGCACTGAAATATAATTAAAATTGCCACTAACCAGTGTATACAAATAGACAATGGTTAATCAATAACCGTTATGTAACATACGTCTTGCTATTGCAGGTACGTATGCAAAATATATATAATGTTGCAAGATCCAAATGGTAATGAAAGAGTTATTATGTGATCTCAACAGGGATAGCTACTATTAGCCTGTAGATACATACAGTTGCGATGTTTTCTTGGTAGAAGTCCCGTGAAAAACACACAATCTCTATGGTAAGGTTATGACTCTGTTGGACTCACAACCGTTCGTTCACTCTTCGTGCATCCAAAAGATAAGTTGTAAATCTCATGCTTGAAGTTATGTTTCCTGAAGACTGATAATTTTTCAATAGATCCAGTCTTTCGGAATTTGGTATCCGCGCGGGTGATTGTCCGTCACACTCCTGTGTCTATTGCCTAATCACTTCTGCGCATGCGCAGTTGGCAAAAGATACCTCCGTGAATTTTAAAAAGTCAAAAAGCGAGCTCACAGTTAAAAACTGAAAATGATAGTTGAAATGATGTAGCCAACGCGTTTCACCCATCCATTTGGGCTTCCTCAGGGCAAGTGCTCATAATTGCATATAGGTGTCATTTATACCATTTTGTTTCGGGGGTGTGGTCAGCATTTAACCCCTATCTAAATTGAGTTCTTCTCATTGACAGCTCGTTTCTTTAGCCACTAAGGTATAGTTCAAATGCTGACCACACCCCCGGAACAAAATGGTATAAATGACACCTATATGCAATTATGAGCACTTGCCCTGAGGAAGCCCACATGGATGGTTGAAACGCGTTGGCTACATCATTTCAACTATCATTTTCAGTTTTTAACTGCGAGCTCGCTTTTTGACTTTTTAAAATTCACGGAGGTATCTTTTGCCAACTGCGCATGCGCAGAAGTGATTAGGCAATAGACACAGGAGTGTGACGGACAATCACCCGCGCGGATACCAAATTCCGAAAGACTGGATCTATTGAAAAATTATCAGTCTTCAGGAAACATAACTTCAAGCATGAGATTTACAACGTATCTTTTGGATGCACGAAGAGTGAACGAACGGTTGTGAGTCCAACAGAGTCATCACCTTACCATAGAGAGTGTGTGTTTTTCACGGGACTTCTACCAAGAAAACATCGCAACTGTATGTATCTACAGGCTAATAGTAGCTATCCCTGTTGAGATCACATAATAACTCTTTCATTCCCATTTGGGTCTTGCAACGTTAAATATATTTTGCATACGTACCTGCAATAGCAAGACGTATGTTACATAACGGTTATTGATTTACCATTGTCTATTTGTATACACTGGTTAGTGGCAATTTTAATTATATTTCAGTGCACTGATTTCCTATGTACATCTGTTTATAAACATAACTTTCATTTTATTCGTGCCTTTCTTCTCTTGGTTACCTTACTTTGCGCCCAGAATTGTTTTATATTACTATAAAATATATCACTTTGATTATTGTTTCAGTGTGATAGTCCAATGTTAACACAAGAGAATCTTGACATAAATCCGGTTTCCCCGGTGTGACAGTCACTGATACAGGGAATGCCATTATACATTTATTTACTTTCTTTGTTTCCTTTTAGATTGTACGTGTGTTTCTTCTTCTGCTTGTTTCTCAACAAGCTTTTTAACTGTACTCTGCTTACTCTTCACCTGACTTTACCAGCCTGTGTTCTGCCTTGCTGGGTGTAAGGGGGCGCAAGTCAAAGATACACACACAATTCTACATACGTACACTATTTTTGCACGGAACATCTTAAGATATGTGAGACTCGTCATACTGTGTTAAATGAGTCTGCTGCATAAATATACATTTAAAGAAGGGTTAGATGTTGATATTAGGACTGATCCACACCCGCCATTACCTGGAGCCACATTGCATTGAGGCTTTCTCAGTGCAGCTCAGATCCAAGTACTACAACAAACCCCGTCCCCTTTAATAGTGCCCTGTGTAGCTCTGTTGGAGAGGACTGGATTGAAGTAGTAATTTAGTGCTGCGAGCTGCAGAGTGATGGTAAGGGGGAAGCACATTTTAAAAAGGTGGTACAGTACAAAAGTGGAAAACCCCCTTTATGAAGGCATTCCACCTGCTCCTTGCTTGTATGTAGGGCCGTCTTAACAGCATTATAGGCCCCCGGACAAAGCAGTGCACAACCACTCACCCATTTATGTACATTTAGTACGTGTACGTTGTTTTCGCCAAGGTCAAGATATGTATTCGCAACAGCAAGATCGCATGGACAGATAACAGTGGATACTGAGGTGATTGGTTCACCTAAACGTTTTAATAAAAACGGTTTGAAGACTTTGAATAAATCTCCTGGAATAATATACGGAAATGTTGGCAAGCCTATGAGGCCCCTATGCTCGTGGGGCCCCCGGGCAGCTACCCAGTGTGCCCATGCGATAAGACAGCTCTGCTTGTATGAGTTATGTTTCTAGTAATTAGAACTAACTAAATACACATTTTTGGAAGCCAGTGAAGAGCCGAATAAAGAAAAAGAGGCATGGGGGTAAATGTATCAAGGTCCGATTTTTTCAGCGAGTTAAAATCGCGGCAAATCACAGGTGATAACCCGCGATTTTAGTCCCCAAGGTGCCAGATGTATTAAACTGCGATTTTCACTCTGATCTTAAACATCGCTGGTCATTTCTGGCGATTTTCTGCAATGTCAAACACTCCCGTGTTTAGCTAACTCTCCTGTGTTTTAGGTTAAAAACCCCCATAGACAACACACTGCTTGCTAGCAGCGTGTATAGCAAACACTTCACTGTAACACTGCCTGTTTATACAGCCGCAGGTCCCTGTGGCTGTCAAAAGTTTAAAAACAAATAAAAGTTTTTAAAAAAATAAAGCGTGGGCCATATTAACCCTAGTGCTGCCAGCCTACTGCTGGTTGCGTGAAAATCGGGGAAAAATTTCCCACTCTGTCATGGGTATGCCCTCGCGACTGGATTCTATTCAAGTAGCGTCGGTCTGCTTGTACACTGTACAAGCAGAAGTTTGCGTCGTCTGCAAACTGGGTTTATTTTTTTTTTCAAGCATGTTCCGGATTTGGATTACAAATATGGGGATTGGGCTGAAGAAAAGAAAACTGCACGCAAAAAGGCGGGCTTTTTGGCCAAGAAGAACAGAAGATATTTACAAGCAGGGACTTTGGAATTACAAATTATTTTACACACGGTTCAAGCATTTTGGGATTAAAAGCTGCTGACAGAAGAGAAAGAAATCAGATTGGTGAGTATTTTGGGGTTTATTATTTTTAATAAATGTATGTGTTATGAATGAGGGTGTTTAGTGTATTTATTGGGGTTTTATTATATATTATAGGGTGTTGCGGTTTTGTAAACATTTTGTTTTGTGGTACTACATGTCTCAGCCAGCCATGGGTGTCAGGGTATGTTGGCACTTGTGGTTCTCCAAGTTGCCAGCATGCCCTGGCTGCCATGTGCATGCTGGTGATTGTAGTTATACAAGCATCAGCATGCCCAGACTGTTCAGGGCACCCTGGCATGGCTAGGACTTGTAGTTCCACAAAACAAAATGGCGTCTGTTTGTTTTTTCACTCCGTTATTTCCCTACTACCCGCAGTCCATGGGGGTAGGAAGAACCCTAGAGATTTCAGCACTGGGCTGGTAATTTCTAGAGGGGGGCCTGCTCGTTTTTTTCGGCAGACCCCACCCCCTAGGAAATCCAGCTCACCGGTGAGCAGCCTGGGGTTGGTTGTCATTATGGCAGGGGGCCCCTGCCGCGTGTCCCCCTACTATAGTGCCACCCACCCCAGGCTGGTTTGCCTAGTGCTGGTTATGTGAAAATCGGGAGGACCCCAAGCTAATTTTTCCCTGATTTTCACGCAACCAGCAGTAGGCTGGCAGCACTAGGGTTAATAATGGCCGGGCAGGGGGACCCCACGCTTTTTTAAAAAAACCTTTTATCTGTTTTTAAACTTTTGACAGCCGCGGGGACCTATTTGTGGTCTGTTCTATTGCGGGTAATTGTGAAGGACTGTGTATTTAAATGTACCCATTTTAAAGATCAATGATTGTATGACAGCTTGGTTGTCAATGCGTATTATGTGCATTCATTGTGGAATGAGCATGTGAGCTGACAACATCCCAAGGTATCCATTCACAGAGATATGAACAAGTCCATAACTCCCACATGGAGACAGGCCATTATTGTGTATTCTAGTGGACTTGTGGAGAGTTTTCACTGTGAATTGTAATGTCATGGATTTTCATGTGTTTTTTTTTTTTTTAATGAATTTAGGTTGAGGGACATATTGTATGAATATTATTTTCTAACAAAGTTAAAAGTGTTAAAGGGTTGACATCAAGGGCGCATGAGGGTCTGCAGATGTGGAGCATGGTAAAAATATTATATGGTGGTGATGGAGGGAGGGCTTGGTAAGGTTAAAAGCCATTGTTGACATATTCTGCTATTGGATGCGTCATGTCAGAAATATAATATGTATGGTTACAGTAAACCATAGTTTCTAATGTCACATACATTTGTGTTTTCACTAGTGTTGCGTTGTGTTTGCACTCCGGTTTTCAGAATGTTGCTCTATTGACATGAGTTTACATCAGGTAAATGCATTTAAGAAGACTAAAATGAGCTCTAAGTGAGCTCCAAACACTAGTACAAACGCAAGTGAAAATGCACGTTAAACAATATGCTAGTTGGTACCTGGCCTAAGCAATATTTTAAATTCATAGAACTCAATGGATTTAAAATGTCTTACCATAAAGTAAAGCTTTCCAGATAACTGTACCCAGCAAAACAGTCCTCATGATTCCACTTAATTTCACAATGAGGTGCCTGGCTTGGTGGTGCGGTCCTCCAACTGCTTGTCACTCTATTTCCTTCTTCTGATTGCCTGACCTAATGTCTGTTTCCATACACTTTTCTAGAAAACTAGATCTATCTATATGGCTAAACTCTTTCACTGTGTTGTTTACCATTGCTCTCTCAGCCTATATATGTACAAATCTATTGCTGTGGGCAATTCCAGGTAATTCCGCTCAGCTTGTCCAGTTCAGGATAATGTCACTTTTTTTTCTCAAAGGATTCATTAGCGGTAGAAAAAAGGTCTCTTATATTTCTCCATGCGGTATCTGATAATTCTATGATGTCCCAATGGTCACACAGTTGTCACTACAGCTCCATTTTAGGCAAGTTCAACCACTTGGAAGGTGTGAAAACCTCTTAGAACGTTAACAGGAAAAATTAATTTTCGCTACATATTTTTCCTTTTAAAATGATTGTGTCTTATCTTAAGGTGGCAATTAAGCATTTGTATACAAATTAAAAATATAAACTTGAATATCCAAACTCATTTTCTTGTCTGGTATGGTACTGAAATCAGATGGTAAAGGAACAGTATATAAGGAATAGATCCATGGCTTTAACTTATTTATATAACTGAGCACAAAAATGTAATGAGTAAAAGTTGATATGGTTTAATCAGAACTCCTTTACAACCCTATAGATTTATATGTAACCAATTATATATTTATACATTAAATCCAATAACTGCTTTATCTTAGGAAGGAATTAAAAGTCAGATCAATGTTAAATGGTCCATATGGATCTAGAAAAAGTAATGCTAGCATTCCCTAAGTGAAAATACAGTTATCCTTTAAATGATGTGTTTACAGAAAGTCACAATGAGGAAGAAGGGGCATTTTTCAGAATACAATCTACACAGTGCAATGTCCATATTTGTTCATATGACATATGAAGCAAGTGATTAGAAACTGACCAATGTCCTTTGCTCTGAATATCTATTTGCCCTTTATGGGTCTTGCATAGCAGTGACCGTGCCTCCTGGGCAAGATCAGCTTTATGAAAGCATTAGTAATTATATTTTTACATCTTCCCTTAAAAAGTTGAGAGCACAATTTTAGCAGGCTGTTTACCCATGATTACCCATAATCATGAACAAAATGTGACATAAAACATGGCTTATATAATAACATGGTTCAAATAGCAATGATGTGCTGTAACATATAGCAACTAGATTAGGGCAATTTAACAATTAACCTACCAGTATGTTTTTGGAGTGTGGGAGGAAACCGGAGCACCTGGTGGAAACCCATGCAAACACAGGGAGAACATACAAACTCCACACAGATAAGGCCATGGTCGGGAATCAAAATCATGATATGTTTATTATTGGCTGCTATCAGAGCCGTCTTAATGCATAGGCACGCTGGGTAATTGCCCGGGGACCCCACGAGCATAGGGGTCCCATAGGCTTGCCAACATTTCAGTATATTATTCCGGAAGATTTATTTGGAACCTTCAAACCCAACTGTGCCGGAAAATGTTCATTTTCAAAACTGAAACTGATAAAAAATCAGTTCCACTGCACAATGGGGCAGCAGCGTTTGACCTGGCTTTCACACATGTGAATGGAAAATTACATTTTGAAGACCATTGACTTCAAACCAATTATAAAGCAATTCTCTGCAAAGAAATTTTGCATGTTTATGCTGAGCACAGTAATTTCGTATAGTGCCATCTCTGTCTGTATGATTTACCAACTGAGTGCCATTTTTATGTTGAATTTCTTGTTTTTCAATTAAAAGGCTCATGTTATATTGCCCAAATGTTTGTGTGGGTTAATCTCTGTGGTACAGCAGGTTTTATTTCTTTTTTTAAATTCAAAATTTTTATTGCATAAACTCGGGTGACAATAAACATGAATGAAACATTGAACATCAATTGAGTATCAACTAGTGTCACTTTCCATAGTAATAGTGCAATTTACAGTAGAACAAGGTATGAAAATAGGAAGTAAGTCAAGCTATGGAAATTAATGGGGAGAGGGGCAGGGAAGGAGGGGAGAGTGTGATCGTCAGATATGGGAAGCCAGAAGGATTAGGGACCCCTACTGGTAATGGAGCAGACAGAGCTGTATCATCATCATCATCATCATCATCATTTATTTATATAGCGCCACTAATGCCGCAGCGCTGTACAGAGAACTCATTTACATCAGTCCCTGCCCCATTGGAGCTTACAGTCTAAATTCCCTAATATAGAAACACACTCACACAGACACAGACAGACAAAGAGGGAGATAGACAGACAGACAGAGACTAGGGTCAATTTTTGATAGCAGCCAATTAACCTAGCAGTATGTTTTTGGAGTGTGGGAGGAAACCGGAGCACCCGGATGAAACCCACGTAAACACAGGGAGAACATACAAACTCCACACAGCTGTATTATGGGACTCGGGAAAACAGTAGGCCCAGGATCATTCTGGGGTAGGACTACTAGGGAGGGGGGCATGAGGTGAGATGCTAGAGATAGAGCCAGGGAGCCCAGCCTTTGTCGATATCTTTATATCGTAGGAGGGAGGTGATTTTCTCAGTGTTGGCAATGAACTAAACATGATCTTAGAGAACAGATGCATGGGGGGGGGGAGTTGTGCACGCTTTCATAATTTAGCTATCAAACGTCTAGCGGCCGCAAAAATATGTGAGGCTAATTTTGCGGAGTGGGTATCGAGATCTTCTATAGGGTGCCAGAGGAGGAAGGACCATGGTTCCTACCCGGATTGGGCATTGGAGCAAGAGAAGACCCTGTCCCAATAGGAGGAGATGACCGGACATGACCACCAGATATGTAAGAAAGTGCCTCGATGACCGCAGTTCCTCCAGCAAGCAGGAAGAGCAGACGGATGCATTCTTGCAAGTCTGGCAGGTGAGATACCATCTATAGTAGATTTTGGGGGGAATTCGATTGCCGCAGGTTTTTTTTAAAACCACCACCAAGTCATTTTAACAGGGTTTTCACTCATTTTAGAGCGGCTTAACTTTACCCGATATACAATTAAATTGTTAGTGCACTGGTTTTTTTGCACAAACGGTCCTATCGTGGACAATTAGAAGATCCATTGAAAGTTTAGGGAGGGAGGGAGGGAGAAGAGTTAAAACCTATTCAATTGTTTTTTAACGTGGCGCAGAAAACTGTCAAATTTTATCTTACACCTCTCATGGCTGTGTAAAAAATTAAAAACATGAGAAAACTATTTGAAATAATGTAATAATGTAAAAAAAAAAGATAAATTATGTTTTATCAGTAATGCATAACATGAAAAAGGTGATTTACTTGTACATTAAGCATGTAAAAAAAAAATTCATAAAAATAATAAACACACTAATCACTAATTAATATATTTAGAGTGAGGCGGACATCGTCAGTGAAGAGAGAGAGCACACTCTCCAGGGCTCCCATCTCCACACTCTTTATGTCTGGAGAGGCTCGGATAGCGGCTACCAGGGGTTCCATGACTAGGGCGAAGATTTGGGGGGAGAGAGGACCGCCCTGGCGGGTACCATTACTACTTGATATTGGGTCAGAGGGGGAGCCATTAACCATAACTTTGGCAGAAGGTTGAGAGTATAAATCCTGTATGCAAGACAGGAAGTCCCCGGACAGTCCAAAGTGCTTCAGGGTCTGATTCATAAACTGCCAGGAGATCCTGTCAAAGGCCTTTTCGGCATCTAAAGATAAGATAACATAGGGAGTTTTTCTAGTATTAAGTATGTGGATGAGTTCAGTGGTCCTCCTCGTGTTATTTCTGGCCTGCCTACCAGAGATAAAGCCCACCTGGTCATGATGGACTAGACTAGGTAGTACGGAGTTTAACCGGTTGGCAAGGATCTTGGCATAAAGTTTTAAGGCGTTGTTTAGCACGGAAATTGGGTGATAACTAGCACAGCTGTGGGAATTTTTGCCTTCTTTGTGGATCAGGGTTATCTGAGCCTCTAAGAATTATTTTGGCCAACAGGCACTCTTCAAAATGGAGTTAAAGAGAGTGGAGAGACGAGGAGCCAGGAGAGACGCAAACCTTTTATAATAGGCCACCAAAAACCCATCGGGGCCAGGAGTCTTGCTGACTTTTTGAGCCTTAATAACCTGCTCCATCTCCTCTAAAGTGATGGATTCGCTAAGGTGGGCTGCAGCTTAGAGGGTTAGCTTAGGAAGACGGGCGTCCTTCACAAAAATCTCTATGCACTCTGCCTGTTTCTGGTGGGCAAGCACATCAGGAGGTTGAGGGAAATTATACAATTTCAAATAGTTCTTTCAAAATTCAGAGCGGATTGATTTTTTAATAAACCAGGACACCTGCAGAGTCCCTGATAGTAGATTGCGGGCTGAGATTCTGGTCTGCAGCCGAATGGCCAAGAGCTTGTCTGGCTTGTCGCCCTTCTCATACAAACGCTGGTTTAGCCATTTCAGCTTGTTGGCCACTTGTTGAGAGAGCAGAAGGATGAGTACGCCCCTTATGGAGACTATTTGTTTAAGAGTAGCCTCTAGCTGCTGAAGGAAAGTAGTGAGACATACAGTTTTAGCCATCTCTCTCTCTTAGCGCTCGCAGACAGGACCATTAGGTGACCTCTGATGGCGGTCCTTATGGGCATTCCAGAGGGTAATGGATGGAGTGTCAAGAGAGTCATTTGTTTCAAAATTTTCAGACAAGAGGGATCAAAAGTGGGCTAACGTGTTATGATCAGAGAGAAGGTATTAATTAAATCTCCAGGAAAAGGAGGAGGGACTCAAAGCTAAGGAGGAAAGGTCGAATGAGATCAGGGCATGAGTGAATATTGTAGTTAATGGGTTTACGGGTTAGGTCATGGCTATCAGGATCATGTCAATTCGGGAATATGTATTGTGACCTGAAGAGTAAAAGGAGTAATCTCGGGCCAGAGGGTCAGATACTCGCCATGTATCATACAGGTTGTGCCACTTTAAAAAATATTGTAAGGCTGTAGAGTACATCTCATCTTTCCTGTCAGGGAGGTTGGTTGGGGGCAGACCTATTCAGGGAAGGGGAAAGGACCGCATTGAGGTCTCCTCCCACTATCAGTTCCCACTTATGGACCTGAGATAGTATTGTGCCTAGACGCTTGAAAAATGTATGCTGGTCCTGATTGGGAGCATAACTATACACTAGCGTGCAAAGTAGATTGTTTAGTTTACCCACAAGAATAAGAAATCTACCCTCCTTATCTCTATGTGTATCTAGGAGGTCGAAAATGAGGTAGCGAGAGAAAAGGATTGCCACCCCGCATCTCTTCTGGGTAGAGGAGTCACATGCATGATAGGTGAGAGGGAATCGCTTGGACCTAAGTTCCAGATTAATATGATTAATATGTTTAATAAAGTGAGTTTCCTGAAGGTAGAGTAGATAACTTTTAAGGGCCTGTGGGGAAGTAAAACGTTTGTCCCTTTTTTGGGGGGAGTTAAGTCTCTTGACAGTAAAGGATATAAGGTGGTGAAACGAGGTATTGATGTCACACTAACCAGCCTGGCCCTCGTTTCTCACGAAATGTGGATTATAGCATGTACTTTTTATAGCCCTTGCTTTTGGTCCCCAGCTCAACAAAATACCACTGCAGTGTCTAATTACATGTGGATAAGGGGACATTATAGCTCACTGTAAATATGTATATTGTTTATTGTATCTTATTGATATTGCATCAAAGCTGTTAGTCATTGTCCTTAACGTGAAGCCAGGTGGGTTATGGGTACGGATCAGATTGCAGGATACAGGTGAGGGGGAAGGACAATTAGTATCCATTGTTCTCAACATGACCAGTCCAGACATTTTTGTCTAGAGCCCAGCAGGGGACCTTCTGTGGAACTACAGCTCATCTCCACATCATTTATGTCATTTATAATATGGATCATTAGGAAATAGACATTTTGATCAAGTGGTCATGTAAATGCGTTTGGGTGATGTTAAGATGCATCTTGGTGTTAAACTAATCCACTCCACATAAGCACAATTAACATCTGTCTTTAGACTTGCACATTTCATTCACTTGTGGCTTTTTGTTGTTGTAGAGGCAGACCAGGGGTATTAACATGTAAGTGCAGTAAAGCAGGGGTTTGCAGATGCAAGCTAAAGTTATTTATTTCAAGATACACACTACAAGATGTACATTTTGCAGCTACATAAATAGGATACAAATTTTGGAGTTAATGTTGAGTGTTGCATGTTTGCTCAAGACTTGTCTATATGCTAGATTTTGCATGTATCTTATGATGTGCGCAACTCAAAATACAGAGATGGAAACTTAAGTGTTCAGAAATACTTTTGTGCATAACATAGGGCATCTTTTACGTTCAACCTGAATTCAACCCAGTGTTTTGAACCCTACTTGCTGAGTGAAGCATCCCATTGTTCTGAAGAGGAACCTGAGCTTATTTTGACGCATAAAGATACCAGCTACTTCTACAGATAAGCCCTAAAGTTTTTATATCTGGCACGCATATTATATTGGCTTGGTGTCGCTGTTCCAGAGTGCACTTTCTATATTGATTCACCTAACTTCTGTGTGTCTGTACCCACTTGGTGACCTATATTTCACTTTTTGGCACATTACTCTGTATTGTTACATACAGTATTATACTATGTGGCGCCCCCTCCCGCTTATTTTGTTTTTATATATATATATATATATATATATATATATATATATATATATATATAAATGATATGTATTGGAGAAACTAGAGATATATATATATATATATATATATGTATTTTTCATGAAGAAGGAATATTGTAAGAAATGTTTTTTTTCAAATGGATCTAATATCCTCTATAGGTATAGGGGCTAAACACTTATGCACGAATAACAAAGGCTTAACTTTTACCAGGTGTTAATTGTTTGTAATTTGCTGTGGACTTAAAAGGCGACCAAAGTCATTGTGAAACTTATCTCTGAGGAAATCACCTATATGGGGATGAAACGCGTCATATGAGCAGCAATTGTTTTGTGAGCTATAATTTCAGTGCCACAATTACCAGTGCATTTTTTCAAGTGACCGCTTACTTTCTGAAACAATCTGGAGAGTTCCGTAGAAGACGGGGGCGCACTTCTATGACGTCAGCTGTGCGCGGGACCATGCGCTAGTGTTTGGAGACTGTGTTGAGAGGACAGGAGCGGTACACGGAGCTCTGTTTAATATTTACACTTATCCATCAGAGGAGGATTACTTCCGGATCGAGAATATATAATAAGGTATCGGTCTTGTGTAACATCGCCAAACATTTGGTAAGAGACTTTGTTTTACCTTTGACATTATCGATTGGAGTTCCATCATTATTCACGGAGTTGATCCTCCCCCAATATATCGATTCACAGCTCCACACTGCTATCCCATGATATCTGGGAACGATATTCCCCTGAGTTCTATACAATTATTCAATGCTTATTAAAGAAGAGGAGCGGTTATGTACAGTTGCTGGACTGGTATACATACATATTTAATAGCGTGTAGGTGCACCTACTCTGCTGTAAGCTGAATTTGGCACTGACATTAGCACATATGTGTTTATATTGCATTTACCATTTTTATATGGTTTTTATCATGTTTTAATAAATACCCTTTATAATTGTATACTGTGTGCATGAGTGTTTTTGTGGCAGACCCGGTTAGACCATCGCATATTTTGGTTGTTTCATTCATTTTCATGTGTTATGTCATTTTGTCATGGCACTGAATAAGAAAGACATTTGGGAAGTTTTCCACTCAGCCAAGCTGCCATAGATAACATGTAAGAGAGTCATAGACAAAGTACTTACACATTATTAAGGTAATGATCCAGTGTAAACAAATATATAAGACTAGGCCTACTCTCAGACCTAGGCTTCAATAGTTCTTGATTTACAGTGTTGTAAAATTGATCTGATGAGGAGGTAGCAGTATATAAATAACGACAGTACAACCTTCTCTTGTGAGAGTGCTTTATTTTGTGTCTTGTATATGTCACAGAGGCAATGTATATCTGTAAAAATTTTTAGCCATATTAGCAAACTATAACAAAAGTAAAATGATGCAGTAATAGTAAATGATAAGAAGAACGTACAGTACCAACCACCAATATGCTGGCTAAACTGGAGAAACACATTAGACATTAATTACCAGCTTGCTAAAGAGCAAAAGTCTATGTATTTATTTATGTATTTGTCTTCCCTCCATAGCATGTCGTACACTACAATTATGGTTTGCTAAGTTTGGGGAGTAAATACAGTTTGTCTAACAATATAAACACAGCTTAACATCACCTTAGGTGATTTATGTATGGTACCAAGTACGCCAGATAGCACCAAGTATTAAAGTGTATACAAGGAAGAGCAAGTACAACTGGTATATCAGAGTATCCAGAATAAGCCCAATACGCAGCCACTTCTCTGCTACTTTTTGACTTCCATCATAACCTGCCATTATCTGCCTCGTGATCTGTAGGTCACTTGAGATGCTACTTAGAAACAGCTGAGCCTGTCCTCCTTGGCTAGACTCCACTTGTGTGGCCTCCATATGGGTGTTCTCCCCTGTGCATAAAAACATCAATGTGTCAGTTGCAGCAATCAATGTTTAATGGAGTAAATATTTGGAGCACTCTCTGTAGAGAAGACTTCACTTTGCTTAGTTTTATCGGCTTAAATTTTCTGCAATCCTCATAACACTTTGCTGTAATTATTACAATCAACATGATACTGCTTACTTCAGAAGAGCGTTTATTGTGGACCTGATACAGGAGTTCCGAGTTATCAGTTGTACGTATATGGTGGAATTGTGGTGTGCCAGTGACCTTATTAAGATAACCAAGGGCCCGATTCATCAAGGTACGCAAATGCATACGCATCTGCTAATTTGTTCTGCGCATGCGCGAAACGACACTTGAGATGCGCAAAACGACACTTGAGATACGCAAAACGACACTTGCGCTACGCAATCACGGCAGATACTACTCTCAAAGTCAACGCAATCTCAAAGGACAACGCAAATAGATTTGAGATGGCTGCCGACCACTTGAGAACAAAGGGGTGGGAATGGGCGGAGAGTAGGCGCGGACTGGGTGGAGATGAGACACCATTTGAGTAAAGTAGGCATTATACATTTTTACTTGAGAACAGTTGAGTGAAACTGACGTCACTCCTGTCTCAAATCTTTTACAAAAGTTAATAACGCCCAGAGTCATGTTTAAATCCCAAACACCTAGCGCAAACAACTGTTAAAAGCCTTTAGAAGCATACTCTGCATATGAAAAAAACAAATAAAAAATTAAAAAAATCTGCTAAACAAACACACATATTAATATTTGTTTTGTTATAAAAAAAAAAAATAGTGCACTATGCTGCTTGCTGCCTCTTTAGTAAAGAGGCCTGGCTTTTATGGGCCTCTACACTGCAGTTTGGTATGCTAGTCAGATATATTTTCTACTATCACTCCCTATCCATTCCGGCTGGCAAAATGGAGTGCACACTCCATTCATGACAGTTTCCAAAATAGAGTGCACACTCCATTCCCCATTCATGACAGTTTCCAAAATGGAGTGCACACTCCATTCCCCATTCATGACAGTTTCCAAAATGGAGTGCACACTCCATTCCCCATTCATGACAGTTTCCAAAATGGAGTGCACACTCCATTCCCCATTCATGACAGTTTCCAAAATGGAGTGCACACTCCATTCCCCATTCATTGCAGTTTCCAAAATGGAGTGCACACTCCATTCCCCATTCATGGCAGTTTTCAAAATGGAGTGCACACTCCATTCCCCATTCATTGTGGCTTCCAGAATGGAGTGCACACTCCATTCCCCATTCATTACAGTTTCTAAAATGGAGTGCACACTCCATTCCCCATTCATTACAGTTTCCAAAATGGAGTGCACACTCCATTCCCCATTCATGAGAGTTTCCAAAATGGAGTGCACACTCCATTCCCCATTCATGACAGTTTCCAAAATGGAGTGCACACTCCATTCCCCATTCATTGCAGTTTCCAAAATGGAGTGCACACTCCATTCCCCATTCATGACAGTTTTCAAAATGGAGTGCACACTCCATTCCCCATTCATTGTGGCTTCCGGAATGGAGTGCACACTCCATTCCCCATTCATGACAGTTTCCAAAATGGAGTGCACACTCTATTCCCCATTCATGACAGTTTCCAAAGCACTGTCATGAACTGTCCCCATTCATGACAGTTTCCAAAATGGAGTGCACACTCCATTCCCCATTCATGACAGTTTCCAAAATGGAGTGCACACTCCATTCCCCATTCATGGCAGTTTTCAAAATGGAGTGCACACTCCATTCCCCATTCATTGTGGCTTCCGGAATGGAGTGCACACTCCATTCCCCATTCATGACAGTTTCCAAAATGGAGTGCACACTCCATTCCCCATTCATGACAGTTTTCAAAATGGAGTGCACACTCCATTCCCCATTCATTGTGGCTTCCGGAATGGAGTGCACACTCCATTCCCCATTCATGACAGTTTCCAAAATGGAGTGCACACTCCATTCCCCATTCATGACAGTTTCCAAAGCACTGTCATGAACTGTCCCCATTCATGACAGTTTCCAAAATGGAGTGCACACTCCATTCCCCATTCATGGCAGTTTTCAAAATGGAGTGCACACTCCATTCCCCATTCATTGTGGCTTCCGGAATGGAGTGCACACTCCATTCCCCATTCATTGTGGCTTCCGGAATGGAGTGCACACTCCATTCCCCATTCATGTCGGCTGCTGGAATCGAGTGCACAGTGCATGGCTAATTTGATAAATTGTGTTAAACTGTTAGGCAAACATTCTGCTTTATCATAAATATTGATTACAGATCTCTTTTGATTCTCAGCAACTAACAATTAACATTAGTCTCAATATGCAACATGGATGATTTGACACTTGTTGATGGTGCCTTTTCAATATAATAAAAGAAAAATACACATAGAATAACTACACTTTTTAAAGGAATTTACACACATTTTATTAGCTATTGTAAACAAAGTGTTCGATTACCACAGGGTAAGTTTGGACACCAACACAAATATTGTAAGGAAATATCCTTAATGAAGGATCCCTAAGACACAAGTGAATTAGTGAGGTCTTGAACACACGTTTGCAAGCTTCAAAGGTGCCTTGGCTATCTGCTACGCCACTGTACAAGTAGTGACAAGAACAGAATAGAATAATAATGAAAGATGAGCACCAACGTATATAATAAGTTGGTGTCCTTAAAAGATGTTGAAAACTCCAAATATTTTCACATATTATACACGGTAGGAACTGGTATATGGTGAGTAAAAATGTATGCATATTGAATTATATCCATGTTCATTAATACAAATCAAAAGTATATTAATATTGCTACCATTTTTGTGTTCTCTTTTTCTACTTCTGAGAGTATAGATTTACTATGTCTTTGCAATAAAGTCTTTTGCTACAACTCCTTTCATCTGTTGTAAGTGATCACAATGTTCAACATGACAGATAGGCAGATTAAACACCAAACCATATACAAAAGCACTCTCACATAAGTCACAGAGTGGAATAAATGCACTCAAACATTTACATAAACAAAGGTAAGACACATACACGCATGAATCGGGGGTCAAACCCATTACCTTATCATTGTAAGGTTAGTTCTTTATCCACTAAGGTATACTTCAGATAGAAAAACACCCACCAAACTGCACAATAACTTTTTCGGCCAGCTGAATCGCTGTCTTAGGTCTGTCAAATCTGGCAGGTTGCATTTATTGTTAACGGAATGACGGATAAGGTGCTATAAAAAACATAACCCTACATACACACACATAAAATAAAAAAATGCTTGTCCAACGCATCAGGACCTTGAAAGACTTGACCATGTTAATAATTGAAAAAAAGAAAAAAAAGTTGTGTATCTTGTGCTATGTTACAAACATTTGCGTATTTTTATTCCTATTATACTTTACTGAGTATGCTTAATGGAGCCTTGTAAATGGCTCTGTGCTTATGGTTGACCTGGGGGCTCGAACTCCTGCACTTAGTACTGGTGGGTGGAATACATAACCACTACACTATAGTGTCTCACATTAAGTTTACACATTAAGTTTACACATTAAGTTTACACATTAAGTTTACACATGTTAATTCAATACATGTAAATGATTTTTAGGGAATATAATTATAGTCCAAACAATTTATTCATTATTATTGGCACAGTAATAAAAGCTAAGCGCATTATTTACATCTGTAATAATAGTTTAAATATCGACTTAACGTACAATGAAGAACCTTAGGTAAAATGCCAGCATGACTTTTAGTCAAAAACAAACTTGTTTAATTGGTACGCACCTGTCAGCTCTTAATGACTTCTGTTCGCCATACTCTTCGGCGTTCGCACCGGCATTTAATTACCTAATTAGAGTGGTAGTTAAAAATACCTTGCTTGCACTTTTGTGTTGTTGTGAGTTTCACAATTCAGGGTAAGTAGACTGTAGATGGGCAAATGTTTTTTGAATCTGATGTTTACTGCTGTACCTTGCTCAGTACTCAGTATGTTTAAAGATGTAACTATATGTTGGTGAGCAAGAAATCTCTATTGCTGCAGAAAGGGCTTAATGTACTGTGCTAGTGGTTTTTATGTTGAAGGTTAGTGCAAAAGTGTTTGGTTAGCTGTGGAGTTTTAATATTTAGTCCACTGTGTATACTTAGAGGCGGAACTGCATACAGTCCTCTAGAATGTAGTGAAATGATTAAATATTATCCCTTTTATTTATTTTTTCTTTTACTTGTTTACCCTCCCCCACAGACATTTGGTTCTGCTGGGATTTTGACTAATCTTGTTGTGTGCCATTTTAAGACAATCTTGTCTGTGTGTGTGGTAAGTATAAACCAGATATAGTTTCTTACATACCCCTTGTTAAAACACCTTGCAGTAATAATGGACATGGTTTTAGGATTTATTTTATTGTGCTATAATCACTTTTAATAAAGTGGTGTTTTTTGCCCCTACCTTAAAAACACATTAGCACTCTGTATTTAGTGTTTCACTCCCTTCACATTTGTACGCCACATAAAGGTCAATCTAACTAATCTGATTTGTGAAAGGGTCTATGGCGATGGTAAGTATCACGTTTGCAAGCACTTTGGTAGTGGTTCTATATGACTATATGGTGTTTGGACAATGAATATGGTTTGTTTATGTAATTATTTTTTTATTTTTATTTTTTTATTTTTTATACAAACTCCCCTTCCACATTACTTTCATCTACTTATGGACTGTTCTTTTACACCATGAAGCGAAAGCATGAATAACAACATCATTGTAAGTATTGGTTGTGTAATTTGTGCCAAAGTCAGACAATGCAAAGTCTAAACGTTTCACCTAAGTGCTGGTTTGTGACCTCTTCCTTTTCACACATATACAGGCACTCCTGGAGTTTCAGTACATTATGCATCACGAGGGGCGTGCTCCTGTGCCCCGTCCTAACCAGCAACTACGCCGACGTCGCCGTCCGAGGGAGCGCATCTTCAGGCCACGTGTCAGCCTCTTTGGGATGTCAAATGCGGAGGTTGTCTGTCGCTATCGGCTTCCTCCATATCTGATCTTTGACACCCTGCGCATTGTGGAGCGTGACCTTGAGCCAATGCGCGTCATCCCAACAGCAGTACCGCCTTTGACCAAACTTGTGGCGGTACTGCACTTCTGTGCTACTGGGTCATTCCAGTTCACAGTTGGGGTCGCTGCAGGAATGTCCCAGACGACCTTCAGCCGTGTGCTGGAGGTTGTCCTGAGGGCATTTCAGTCACGACTTCGGCAGTTTATACATCTGCCACTCGAAGAGAAGTCTCTTGTGCGGATCAAGCAGCAGTTTGTCACCATAGCTGGCTTTCCAAATGTCATAGGGGCTGTAGATGGGACTCATGTGGCACTGGTGCCCTTGAGTGGAAATGCTTCCATTTACATTAACCGGAAGCATTTCCACTCAATAAACGTCCAGGCCATATGTGACCCGTCTCTCCTGTTTCGAAACCTGGTTGCGAAATGGCCTGGGAGTACCCATGACTCCTATGCATTTCGTAACTCATGGTTGTGGCCTAGATTGCAACAGAGGCAAGGGGGTGTGACACCACACGGAGATGCGTGGCTTCTTGGTAATTATGTGCAAATAATGGTTCCCTCAACTATAAATGTTTAGTCATATTGTATGGCAGACATAGATTGTTAAAGTTTAATATAGTAATTGATATTTTACTGTTACACATGTGCCTTGTATTTATAGATTTCCCTACTATAGAGTGATTGTATCAATCTTTTGACTATTAAGAGATATAATGCTCATGTAGCCGTATAACTGAAAGTCACCTATTAGTAATAGGTATGTGTCTTGAGAATAGTGGACTTTGGCAGGTGTAAAAATATTTGTTAGGTGCACTTTGCCAATCTGTAATGTTGATTTACCTTTGTTGTTGAGGCATTAATGGATATGGCTAGTTTTGTTTGGAGGCTAATTATACAGTATTAAGATGTAGTAACCTTACTATTTGGCCTATATTGTAGTTTGCCCTCATATATTAGAATGTTAGTATTAAATTTATATCACATATAGTTGTAGTCTTAAAAGGTTTTGTTTTTTTTGTTTTTTTTCCTTTCCTCTCTTCCTACATAGGAGACAATGCGTATCCCTCCTGCCCTTGGCTCCTCACTCCTATATTGAACCCACACACAGAGCAGGAGGAGGCCTATAACTCGGCTCATAGGGCCACCAGATCGGTCATAGAAAGGGCTTTTGGAGTTCTCAAGGCTCGATTTAGATGCCTGGACCGGTCTGGTGGCGCCCTGATGTATGAGCCAAGGAAGGTTTGTAGGATCATCGCTCTGTGTGTGGTGTTCCATAATATTGCCATCAGGAGTGGGGCACCAGGGGTCATGGACGAGGTTGCTGGGGTGGAAGAGGCGGAGGAGGCAGAGGAGGAGGAGGAGGAAGATCAAGTCCCCCCCCTCGTGAAGTAGTGCGTGGCTCAAACTTCAGGAGCTATGTTGTCGATCGTTATTTTTGAGGTAATAATTTTTAATGCACTTGTTCAACCTTAACATTTCAAAGCTGTGTGTTAAAATCATCGGCAAGGTTAGATGATATAAGGTATGTTAAGTTCAAATGTCAATATGAATCTACATGGACTGGTGTGATAGTGAAATGTCTAATATGTGTAATAATTTGTATTTCAAATATTTGCTACCTGTTTTTAACCTTTACAATGTGTGTAGAAAGTATATATTCATGTCTGTAGGTTTTGCCTCAATGTCTTTTGCTAAATGCACCTTAGTGTGTTAGATTTCATCTACAGGCTAATGTGTTTTTTTTTTTTGTTTTTTTTTAATATTTGCTACACTTTGGCCAGTCCAGACTTTGCACACTTGATGCTTGTATTTGCTAAGTCACAAAAGGCATTAATGGTGTAGTATGTAGATGTCCCCTAGTGTCATAATGTGTTAGCTAAATTGTGACCATGTAAATGTGGCCTAACTCTGGTTATTTATCCATGCGAGGTTTATAGGTAATTGTTTGGCACATATAGTGTGTTGTAGTGGTCATTTCTACAGCCTGTATATAACACCTGGCCTGGAGTGGTGGTCTTTGTGGCATTAAACTTTTTATTTTGTTTGCTTTTTGGAGTGGTGCAATTCGTGTCTCACTACATGTTGAAGTATTTCTCCAGAGCTCCAAGGCTGCTTATGTCTCTCTTCAGTCTGGCCACATTGGTATCTCTTCATCCAAGGATCTTTGCCACACACACACACCGTTAACTTCTTTGCTATGTTTTTGTTAGGCTGTTTGGATTCATATATGTAATAAATATATCTTATCCTGCAAATGACTCTGCAATCTGTTGTTATGCCATTTTGTACCATTACTATAGTGCTGTGATTTCTCTTTGAATACACACAGATACTTGTGATTTGCTTTCCTAACTATTGTGTAACAGGTATACTTTGAAAATATACTATTATTTTGTGTGGTTTTTTTGTCCTTTGCCACAGACACACCATAGCCTACAAACACACTCTATGGTGTTTATGTTCAGTTATAGGAAATGAGTTTAGTTTGGAGGTTTGTATGTGTGTTTGGTTGCTTAGTAGTTAATTTCTTGTACACTTTACAGCTTTTAGAGGGAACATGGTAGGTGCATAGCAATATAGGCATTATAAAATGTGTAACGCATACAAATAATGCAAAAATGTTACCGGTGTTACGTCCAATACTATAAACTTTTGGCCCTTGCACAAACAGGATAACTAGCTTTCGCCTGTGCTAGTGGCACTTTGTTTAAAAGTGGGCCAACACCCACATGGCACACACAAAACCAACACTAACAATGATGGTAAATGCGTTAGTGTCCTAAGGTAGTGTCGTGTTGCTACAAGGGCAGATTAACATTATGTGTAACCCACCTTTGGAACGGCTAATAATACAGTATACACCCTTTTCATGGTGTCTTTACAAAGTTTCATTGTTGTGGTGTCTAAATGTGTAATTATTAGACTATCCAAATATCTGTTGCATTTCCCTCTGTAAATATAACATATCGACAAAAGCCACATTCCAGCTTGGTTGTACTACAAATCCTATGTCAGTGTGTGTGTCACTAGTAAATTATGTTAGTTTGGGCCTGATTAGAAGCTATGACTGTTTAAACATGCTAGTACATGTGAAGAGTCTTTTGCGCCTCTTGCATTGTAACATGGTTTTCTCCAGGACACTGAAGTAAGGATACAAAGCTTTGAACATCCTTATTCATTCTGGGCCAGTGATCATGTGCAATGGGTACCTGTGTCTGTATTTACACGAAATCTCCACCTACCAAACGACTCAGCATAATAATTTGCACGTCATGTCAACTAGCTTGCCCTTGCGTAAATAAAATCCACCACTGGAAGGGAGCAAAAATGTATTGTCATGGCCAGTATAGGAATGAATGAATGAGTTTTCATAACTGAATAAACTATAAGGTCTGTTTAGGCAAAAAAGGTATTAAGGCATCCAAATTGTTTTGAACTGTCATGCAATTGTGGAATGAGACCATAGAGTTTTGTTAAATAAGGACTGTATCAATAAGATTGGGTGAAAAACTACCTCTTGGATATCCATCACGGGCAGCACAGTGGCGTAGTGGTTAGCACTTTCACCTCCCAACACTGGGGTCATGAATTCAATTCCTGTCCATGGCCTCATCTGTGTGGAGTTCTCCCTGTTTTTGCATGGGTTTCCTCCAGGTCCTCTGGTTTTTACCCACACTCCAAAAACATACTAGTAGGTTAATTGGCTGCTATCAAAATTAACCCTAGTCTCTCCCTCTTTGTCTGTCTCCGTGTCTGTCTGTGTGTGAGTATGTGTCTATATTAGGGAATTTAGACTGTAAGCTCCAATGGGGCAGGGACTGGTGTGAATGAGTTCTCTGTACAGTGCTGCGGAATCAGTGGAGCTATAGAAATTAATGATGATGATGATCACTAGGTGATGTAGATAATGTTGTGTATACTTAATTAAATTAGAGGGTGTGTTTCTTTGGCAGAGTAAACCATAATCAAACTGCCATGATTTTAGTGTCCTTATGACATGATTAGCCAGGCACACAGCAAACAGCTCACACAACACAACATACACCCTTATATAGTGTACAAATGTCACGGACATCTGTATTTCTTTGTCCGATTATGGGCCCTTGGGACAAGCTGGAGCTGGACTGAATAAGAACTTAGCAGACTCGATCCTCTTCCTGCTCATGTTCTTGATGATTGTCTAATATAGCAGGGGAATGACCAGTCTGCAAATGTGGCCAAAAACTCTGCTTTTGTAATGCAGGCCAGAACACTGGAGGCAAGACCTATCCTCTGGAGAGAAGTGTGTTGTTCGGCCAATGAACAGATCACAGCAGCAGATTTAAATAGGGTGTCCCAAACAACTATTGGCTGATCAGTTAATGTGATCTGAGCTGGTGATTCTGGTTGGTCTGGAATGATCACCTGACTGCATCCAAGCTGGCCACGCCCATACAGCAGAACAAACAGTGTGTGTTTTCAAATGGTGGTGTGGAGGACGGGAATGTTGCAGACTAACAGAAGGGGCCAGGGTAGACGTGATATGACAGAGGTGGATGGGGTAAGTGCACCTAAGAACCCAATTTGACTCACTAACTATATGTGCTTAGTGCAATAAGGACATTAAGTAACATTTAAACAAGTGTTAGACTAAAGGGTGATTGGTGTACCATACACTGTGCATTAGTACTATTCTTAAAGACAAATGCCTTATTAGATCTGTTAAAATTTTCTACAGTCGGAACGGTTCAGAATAGTAGTTAACAATACTTGACCTGTCGCATTATGGGAAATAATCTTAGGAGTATTTTGGCGCTATTTGCACCTTTTTTTTCTGGCTACTTTCTGTCAACTTACAGTTTACAAAAACAATACTTCCTTTACAGGATGATTTTTGCAACCTATAAAGGCCCACTGTAGTAGTGCCACGCTTGAATTAAAAATATTTACTCACACAAATAAAGAAACACTGTGGAAAAATCATTCTAAAGCTTAGCTTGATAAACTTCTTGTTTAAGTCTTCTTGACCAAACCATGGGCCTGAATCATTCTAGAAAGTTAAGGCAAAGTAACTAAGTCAGGCCAAACCATGTGGCATTGGAGGGGTATGTTTGAAAAATGGAGCTTGCTGTTTCTTATGGGGGGGTAGGAGAGGTCCTAGATGAACTTAAAATTACCGTCTACAAATAAGCTATCAAGTATTTGTGCACAATATTAAGATACAGACAGTATGTAATTTTTTTAAAAAAATGGGTGATATTTTACTACCCTGACATTAATTCATGGTTTCTAGCAGATTATTGTAATAAGGATCCTTTGCATTTATGACCCTGAATCAATCTGCCACTTGCTTTTGGACACCACACTGAAATTAGATACCTATTCCTTAAAGAACCTTAATGATTCCGCCCGTGTGTTCGGAGGTAATATTTTGCTTATACTTGATAACAAGTATTGCGTACAAAAAACCATAATAGATGATGTAATAATAAATAAAGAAACCCATACTTATTAATAAAAAAATTTTTTATAATGAAACAATACATATTTTTTAATCAAAATATGAAATAAGGTTTGGAAACCAAAACAATAAATTATTTTCTCTTAGGCTTTTTGTAAGGAATGGGAATGGGCTGGCTCCGACTCCTACTTCTTGTCACCCGTGATGTAGAGGAGTCAGATGAAGCAGCCAAACCTGCATGGGAAACGGTTTGTGTCCGACGAGGTGAAGGTGCAGCCCCATGGACAGGGGATTGGGAAGGGACCACGACAGGGGATTGGGAAAGGACCACGACAGGGGATTGGCCGAAGCAAAACACACAAGACGACAGAGGGCTGGGTCAAGGAGGGAGGACACAACAGAACCAACAGGGAGGGAGGACGGAATAGAACCAACAGGGAGGGGGGACGGAACAGAATCAACAGGGAGGGGGGACACAACAGAACCAACAGGGAGGGGGGATGGAACAGAACCAACAGGGAGGGGGGACGGAACAGAACCAACAGGGAGGGAGGAGTCAGACACAACAGGGAGGTTGGAGCCACCAGCCAACTGGGTATGGGGGCTGGTGAACATAAAATCTGAGCTGGGAGAATGTGGCGGAGGTGCGTTGGGAGTGGGCATGCAAGAGATCACCCAGGAGTGTTTCGATATGTGACATTGTTTGATTTAAATTTGCCATTTGGGTGTTGTGTGTGGTCATTAAAGAGTTGTGTGTGGTCATTAAAGAGGTGTGTGTGCTCATGAAAGTGGAGAGTGTGTTTATGAGACTTGTAAGTTGCTGATCCGTGTGTTGGACAGTGCTCGCTATAAGTGCCAGGTGATCATTCTGTGATTCTGTGGCGCAGTTAAGTCTTTGTGATGCGTCCGAGAGTACCCGCTCCCATGCATTTTGAGCTGGATCCACCTGATCCCCCTCCACATCACGGGCAACTTCTGAAACGGCTTCAGTGGCCTGCTGCTCGGAATCTGTAGAGAGAATAAAAACAAACACCAAGATATTAGATAAAAACATTTGGGAACAATAATGTTTTTTTAAAACATATTGAGGTACGCCTGATGTAGCATTGGTCAAGTCTGAAATCACATTTAATGTGCTTGCAGCCCTTTACAGTCACCCAATCAGACTTTAGTTTTTTTATTTTATTCAAATTATGCACAAAACTGTATATATAGAGGATTTTTATCTTCACTGTCTACGTTACATTTCCTCAAATGTGATAGGCTAAGATATTGTGCAATCAAAGTTATCCTTCAGACACATCCAGAGAGTTTATACATTTGCACACTCATCATTGTACCTAGTGGAGCGGAATCTCCTCTTCGGGATAGGCTATAGCCAGTGTCTATGTCGCCCACCCCAACAATCTCCACAAGAGAAATTGCGGCCCTTGCCCACTCCTCAAGCGGATTCAAGGAAATGTCCATTGGTGGGCCACCCCCAGTCCCGTGCGCATGCCGGTGTTGCCGTGCCAGTTTGCTTTTCAGCCTAGCTTTATAGTCTGCCCAGCTGCGGAATAGACAAACATTATGGTGTTAAATATCTGCCTTTTGTAAAGGTTAAAATCAATATACTAATTAAACCACATTTATTAATGGCACATTGTACACTAATGTCTTGGGATTTACAATCGTGGTTAATGTGCACAACTCATTATGTAAATGTGGCCAAGGCCCATGCTGCTTGGAACCATCATCTAAGGCCCTGATAGAAGAAAAGATTATACACACAAGGCTGCTTTTACATCACAGTTGCCTAATTAATACTAACACACAATGTACATACATGTCTATATATATATCTATATAGAGAGAGAGAAACAAAAGCTAATAAATACTACTCAACACAGTCAGTCACATTCTATAGCCCTTTTTTACAAACATTGGCTTTGTACCGTTTCTGGACCTCATGTACTTTTCGTCCATGGGGCGATATATCATTAATAGCTAGCGTAATTAGCTCCCAATGGCGGTGACGCTCCGGCCCAGTAATCTGCCGCTCCTCCGAATGGAATCGCTGTAAAACCTCAGAGACTAAAACCTCTAATTCTTCATTAGAAAAGTTTTTTTTGCGCATACTTGGGCGCCCGGGTGCCTGCTCCCCACTGGGGCCTGGGTCACACATATTCCTATTGGAAAGATAATTAAATTAGGTTTTGGCAATGCAAACAATCAGGTGCCAATACAGATTGTATGGCCATCCACCCCCTTAAAAGGTTTAATTTGGGAAAGTACTACCTAGGTATAAAACACATGGCCCTTATTCTAATCAACATTGTTGCTTCTATATTGAACCAACATTTACTTTGTCCACTGTATTTTTACATTAATGGTCGACAAATACTACTTACACATTCAGCTACTACTACCAGTTGCCACTTTTAAAAGCCTAACCTTGGTTAACAGGTTTAGCCACATACATAAATTAATGATATCACATTAAGTTTGTCGGAGTAGCAAGCCCTATATGGTGCTTGCAATATTACTTTGGTAAATCAAATCAGCCAGCAACACACTTAAATGTGTACTACAAATGCTATTTGTTATGTAAGCGTCCCAATACATTTAAACATTTGGATGCATGTGTCCCTCAATGCAATAAGTCAGTTATTAGTGTGTGGGATATGGATAATCTAACAGTACTTAGCATAGTGCATAGTTGCCAACTCCCGGGAGAGGGGGCTAGACTGAAGGGCGGGAGGGGGCGGAACGAGGCCAATCGCGTCATTTTGGCCCCGCCCCCCGCAAAAACGTAATTTGCGTTGCGGGGGCAGGGGCCAAAATGACGCGATTGGCCTCGTCCCGCCCCCTCCCGCCCTCCAAAATAGCGTGATTCACAGAGAATCGCGTCAAATGACGCGATTCTCTGTGAAATCCGGGATGCGGGAGAAATGCCATCTCTCCCGGGAGCCCGGGAGACTGACCCGAATTTCGGGAGTCTCCCGGACTTTCCGGGAGAGTTGGCAAGTATGGCATAGTGTAAGCTACTAATGCATTCTTTTACAGTTAAATGTGAGGCCAAGGCCACTTCTGGTCACACTCTCATTACAGCTAGGACACACATTTTGTGCATACACAGATGGCTAAATGAGCAGGTACAAATTATTGGTATATAATACAATATATCTGACCTATTTATACTTACTTTTATATATTTGCACACAAAGATAACAAAAAATAAGATTACAACAGTGTGTAATATTTGGGGTGGCCTGCAAAACAAAAAATTACGTTGATTAAAATGCAAGTTAAGTTTATGTTATCAACAATGCTAACATCTAAATATTATTGAGTGCAAGATTGATAAGGTAGAAAAAATTAGCTTATTGTAGGCAAATATACCATTAGTGCCATGTTAAAATGTGATGGCAAGGCCCCTTTTTATAGCAGTTTTATGACAGCTAGGACACACATATTTAATACAAAAAAGAAGGCTACATTAGAAGAGAACTGAGAACCAATCGGAGCTCAGAATACTGCTGAGTTGGTTTCTGTGAGGAAAAATGAGGGCCAGTATTTTCACGAGGCGTGAGCTCCGTGTCCTCACAGAGGCCATGGACAACGTGCCCTCTGGGCGATATGTGTCCAATGAGGGTAAACTGCGGGCATATCAAAGGGTCCGCAGACATTTCCGCCTGCGGTATGGGATACGCAGGAGCGTTGTCCAGCTCCAGAGGCGCTGGAGCGATCTCCGGCGCCGTCAGCCCAGGCTCCTTGATGACCTCCGGCAGGAGATTGTAAGAAGTGAGTTCTGTATTAATCGCAAAAACCATCACATGTGTACATATATATTTGCTATATGTTTGTAAATAAGTTCACCCTAATCACCTGACATGGCCTACATAACAATGTGCAAGCACACTCTAAAGGACATGCCCCTTCCAGTGCACCCAAAATGCTTTGCCTCCTGTCTCCTACATTTGTCTGCTGACAATTTAATGACCTAAATGTTTTATTGTGAAAAATCTGACTATTAAGGGTGGGTTTTGGAATCAGCCATTGTAACTCTTGACCCGTGTGCTGTAGCTTGCTGGTCTAACCTTAAAAACATTTTGTAGTGGCAGATGTGTTGTCATTATTTGGCAAAGATGTAAAAGCCAGGTTTCAAATTCCACCTTAGTGTATAGACTAATTTTTAAAAACTCCCATAAGATGCAAACAGATTACAGAGTATACTAGATATAGCTAATCAATCATTACTTAACTGCCTATTTTGACTATTGTAGACTGTGAGGTAGTCCCAACAAAGGGTGATTTCCAAAGTATACTCAACATTCTAAGATTTGGAGCTCCATCCACTAATTCTGTGGTCATGTAAAGAGAGAACTAATTGACATCATTACCAGGGCCATGGGAGTTTGCAGACTTAAATTCACCGACATGAAAAAACATACTAGGGCCAAATTTGTACAAAACCAAATTAGGCGGCCAGTAGTATGTTTGGGGAGTGTGTTAGACAACACATGCAAATATGGAGCAAGCCTCCAAACTCCACACATATGAAACAAAAATCAGGGAGTTGACCTCATGACCCCAGTGGTGTGAGGCAGATGTGCTAACCATTAGACCACTGTGCCGGCCCAACAAGTCATGTGAAATGCTTTGTGTTCATCATGTTTAGCTCCTTGCATTGTTAGTAGCTAATATTTCTGTCTGCTGACAATGTAAAGTTTATTAAATATGTATGATCACCTGATTGTCATAATACTATCAGTTATTTCAAATGGTGATTGTGTTAACATGTCCATTTGTTTATATTTCCTTGTTTCAAACAGACCGGGCACGCTGGGAACGCCGGCAACGCCGCTGGGCAGTGGTGGAGGCGCAGGCAGCGGAGAAGTAGGAGGAGGAGTAGCCAGTGGCGATGGCAGTGGCACTGTCCTCGGAGGAGGAGGAGGAGCCAGTGGTGGTGGCAGTGGAACTGTCCTCGGAGGAGGAGGAGGAGCCAGTGGCGGTGGCAGTGTCACTGTCATCGGAGGAGGAGGTGGACCTGCCGGTGCCAGTGGCAGTGGCAGAGGTGGAGGAGGAGGAGATGGTCCAGCCGGTGGGAGTGCAGGAGGAGGCTGACCCGGAGGACCAACAATTGGAGGAGGCAGCATCGGGCAGCCAAGAGGCAGTGGCCTTTGATGATAGTAAGTATTTGGCAAAAGTGAGGGACCTAATTTGATACGATTGAGATGTCCATTATACTTGTACATAATCCCTGCTGTGACACATGATGTTGATTAAATGGTGACATAAATGCCACTGGTTTAACACATAATATCTGCCTATAATTTTGATATACATGAAACACTCAAACCACAGCCAGAGCCATATTTATATATATATCAATTTATATATATCAATGTGTCCTGTTCAGTCAAATCAGCTACTGAACAGATTATTGTTAAATGCTAGTTTTCCTAGCTACACATGGGCACGCAGGGCAGGGCCGTAAAAAATGTGTCCACTAGCCTGGTCAACTTGCCAGTATATTAATGACTTGTTTTTAAATTCAAACATCAACCCAATTCTTTTTAATTCCTGTGAGTGATTGTGTAGGTAGTGGCCCATGGTAGTGCTTTGCCCTGGGGCCTATAATGCTGGATAAGACAACCCTGTCCATGGCCCTCTCCCCGTGGCTCACCAGAATGTAGTACATTGATCCAAATGCATTATCAACGTCTAATGTGCGTCCAAATGGTTTGGTTGCCACAAGCCTAACATTTTAAAGTAATGTAACACTACACATCTCTAGTAAATCCTGTCTGTTTGATCAAATAGGTATACATGTATTTAATGTTTATTTTATGTTTTTTTGCAGCACACATGGAGCAAGCTGACCATTGGCCTCCCCCCCACCAACCTTGTCAGAGTTGAGGGCCGACATTCTTGCCTCGTGGAAACGTATTAAGGACCTCCAAAAAGAACAGGAGCAACACATGGAGGACATTGAGGCCAAACTGGCCTATTGTGTTGCTTTATATGAATAGTTTTTTTTTTTCTTTTTTTCTTTTTCTTGTCATGTAAATAGTTTAAAATTAAAACTAAACAAAGATGTTTCGGATTGTAAATATGTAAAAAAAAATATAAGTTTAAGTTAAAAAATATTGGTGTGTGTGTGTGTTTATTCATCTATTTATCCTACTTGTGGTTGTACGGATAAAAGAATATATATATAACCCGAAATATATATATATCTAAAAAATATATATATAATAAATAAATAATAAATAAACAAATACATAAATATATAATTAAAAAAAAATAAAAATAAATAAATATATATATATATATATATATATATATATATATATATATATATATATGTATATATAAAAAAAGAGTAACATTTCAGCAAGATGGTTTTGGGCTAAAATAATTTCTCTAGCAGAAAAGATTTTTCATTTCTGTGTGCATTTCATCCAAAAGGAACATGTGCCCTCCACCAACAAGCCACCCCTGTAAGAGGTATGGCATCTGTAGGCCCTGTGTGCAAGATAAATTCCCAAAGGTCAAATGCCCTAGCTAGTTTTCAATTTTCAAAAATCATGTGTCATTGTAGTAATAGTCCAAAGTTACGTTCAAGTGTCAGAGAAAAGCCAGTCACACATTGAAGAGAACATGGAAACATGGAAAGTGTACCCAGGAGTGGCGTAAGTGGTGTAAGGCAGAAGTGCAAGCAATGCAAAGCTCCATGGTACTGGAGTGTGGAGATCGGCCTATTTCGATAAAGCTGAGTACATGACATAACGTGTACGCCGTGGATCCAGATGAAGGTCTGTTTGCTGACAATGTTGCATGTAACTCCAAGGAGGCTGACCCCTACAATCCCCCCCCATCTTAGTCCATTTGTAGTAAAAAAATGTAAGCATGGACATAATAATGTGCATGTGTGAAGTGTTAGCCCTGCGGCTTGTATAAAGTACACCCCCAAAAATGTAAATCTTACCATACAGGAACAATATGAGGCCTTATTTTACAATGTGGGTGAGCACTTAAAACAAAACCCATTTCAAAAATGAAACCATTATGTCAAGTTCATGTGTTTCTTGTTAGTGTCATGATTCCAGTCCACACAAAAGTTGTGGGTATGCTTGGTATTTGAATGCATGTCTGCTGTGTTGTGAGTCCAAAGTGCAAACCAGTGAGCTAGCTGTGAGATGGGTATTTTGAGAGTAATTAGTGTGAATAATGAAGAGTAGTATTAAGTGTTAGTTGCCTGTGTAGCACGCATGCTGTATGGATGGTGTTGTGTGTGGTTTTTCACATCTGAGGTTGGCCTAGTGGGTAGCTGTCCCACTTTGCATACAGTCATTCCTGAGTTCTGATTCAGACAGAAACCCTTCCTCTGTGTGGAGGTTGTATACACTCTTGTGTGTATCCTTTATGGAAGAGTATGCTGTGCATTTTGCTGAAAAGCCAAGATTTATTTACACCACATACATTTTGATACATTCGTTATTCATGTGTTTTTAATGTAGCCATTGTTCATGCATTTTGCGCACTATACGGCGACTTGAAATCCTAAACACAGAAAGATCGTGAAGAATGTGTTTGTTAACAGTGTGTATTACACTAATTATTAGCAAAGGAAAAACAAGGTTGAGAGTGTTCCAGATTATTGTTAATTGACAGTAATTAATGGGTAAAGAGCTATCTCGTAAAAATAAGCCCCAGGCATGTTTGTTGTGTTGTATATAAATAAACTGTTGGCCCCTCCCACAGTGGGCGTGAAGTATGCATTGTTTAGCTTGCCGTCAATCAGTTGAGAGCCGTCGCTTATGCGTGTAGCATGTTTAAAGATCCCCAGGTGGGTGTGTTTTCTAACGTTTGCACTGCTTATTTGCGTCACTTAGTTGTAATGGACCACAAGGGGGTGTGTTTTTGCTGTTTGAGGTGCTTATTTCACTCGCAAATCGGTTTGCGTCACTCAAAGTATGCAATGCAGATGCGTGTGCGTTTGCGTACCTTGATGAATCAGGCCCCAAGTTTGCATACAAACATTGAATATTTAAAAGTGATCCATCAGGAGTATCAATATTTGCTGTGAAGACTATTCTATTAATTATTTGTTTGTTTAATAGTGCAAAAAATTTATGACATAGTGCTGCATGCCATTTCAGGCACCATTAGTACAAGTACTTGTGGGTGGTTAAACATCTACCAATGATGTGTTAGCCAATATCAGCAAAGAGATTCACTGCCTTTCTCTATTTAGCAAGGATTGTGGTGGTAGATTTACCTCCCCTATCCTTCTTTCCTATTGCCATCTCTGATTAGTGATGGGAGAATTGTCATTGAGAATAGGCTTTATTTATTTAAATGTAACATTTTCTCAAAGCGGATCACTTGCAAAATATAAACATGTTTTGCAAGTGCCTTCTCCTACTGCCTTCAATGTAAACCTATCAAATTCCATTCACTTACATTCCCATTACGTTTTTGATACCTCCACTTCTAAATTTCCAGTTTGTATACATATAGGGCATTTACCGATATACCAAGCGCAGGCTTATTTCTTCTCTGGTTTTGTCTCAAAATATTGCCTTATGTTGTCTTAGCTGCTGTCTATCAAGACTATTTAAGGCTCATTTGGGTGTGGCCTACAAGTCAGCCCTTGCTAGATATAAGCCATTATACCTGGGAGGTGTGTGCATCTGTTTTACCTGCATTTTAATGGTGTTTGTAGCATATAAGTCAGTGTAGGACCTGCATACAATGAGGTGCCCTTGATGCTGAGGTGCAGGCTCAAATGTTTTAAATAAACTGTCTTGATTAAAATATGAAGGATTACCTCATGCTTTCATTTTGCTAGACACACACAGATATGTAGTGTTAAGGATAAGTGCTTGCATTGTATACATACAGGTTGTTTATACTGCCATGGAGCTGGTACCATATATAGAATATGCGATTAACCGAGTATGTGCTTATTTTTTCTCTCTGGTATATATATATATATATAATCTCTTTTATTTTGCGTGTGCTAGTGGAACTGGAAGCTCAAACCAGAGCGCTCTGTGCATGCGTATACTTGCGAGCTGGCTCATGCATGTGCTGATGCACCTAAGACTGGCTGGGGAAGCAGTTAGACTACCAGCCAGTATCACTGGGCGATAATTTTTACGGAACTTATGTCAATCATAGATTCTCTATCGCTGAGTAACTGGGGTGAAATTAAATCTATGTTACAGTTAAATAAATAGACCCATAAGTCCACTCAGTATTTCTTAAAACTGCATTAACTTAAAATTAGCGGGGTTGCCGGTCAGAATCAGCTGACCGCCGACAGGAATCAGAGATGGATGTCACGTTGACTAGCAATGAGGACGCCGCAGTTCTGCGCATGCGCCGGCGCCCGCCGGGCATAGATGCGTTCCGTTGCTTAGCAACGGGACGCGAGGAGGCAGAGGAGGAAGGCACCCGTCCCCAGCACTTCCAGTAAGTGCGGGGAAGGTGCCTGACACTGACATACATAAATACACACACACACACACACACACACACCTTGTTTTTATTGCATCGTAAGGACCCATGTCTGGAAAAAATCGTATAGGGACCCCCTTTCCTAATGCCTTGTCAACAGATCATATGTGTATGTGTAGGAGCAGTTTGTCAACAGAGTTACCACATGAGATTTACACTTTGATATTGCATAAAGTACTGACATGAACTGCAGGATGGGAAAGTTTCATGTATTTTGACTGTCTGAGGACATCCGCATGCCTGCTTACATAAATAAATAAATAAATAATAACAATGGTGGACAAAGTTTCATGTATTTTGTCCATCTGAGGACATCCGCATGCCCATTTACACTGACACCTAGCCATGGAGGTTACAGCCCTGTTCAACCACTGCACATCATTTCAACAAGTTTGATTCCTCTTTAAAGTGGTTATTTGGTTCTTTATGTAGAATTTCACCCACCACCAGCTCCGATATTTCAGTATGGATGGTTCAGCTATGAGGCACGCAATACAGTCATGCTTTCTGGGCTCGGCATCAGGGTACATCGGCAGTATTACCGCCTCCCAGAAGGTACCCTCCACTTGGACTCTTTAAGAGTTTTCAATGCATGAGATCAACTCGTTCTATCTCGCCTCATATATGTTCTTGAAGTTTTGTGTGTTTTCATCCACAGCAGAGCAGCCCTCCATCACGGCTCAGCACTTCACAATTCTCGCTATCTTCTGCAGGCCGTGCCTGACCTTGAGTGCCAGCGAGGGCGTCTTAAATGTACATGTCTCTTCATCATAGCTACCAGCTTCACAGCGTCTGCTACGTGCAGAAAGTTTGACGGTTTGGAAAAGTCTTTCATCCTCTCCAAAGGGGTAGCTCTTCTGGCCTGTAGCAATTGCCTGCCCATTTCTCTAAGCTTCTGACGGATGCACTCGTGCCTGCCAACATCTGAACCGACACGGTTGAAGAGATGCTGCCCCATCTACATGATGCATCGGTCATTTTTGACTGCGAGTAAGACTTCATCCTGGGTAATGTCATTCAAGAGTTTCCAAAAGCCACCACTGATGTCAGGTGAAACAGGCTGAGCAAAGGCGCACAATGACTGGACTCTGTTTTCCCAGGTATGGGCTTGTTGCCCCCTTGGTTTAGCTTACATCTCTTCAAGTTGTTGCCACAGGTATTTCCTTGCAAACAAGCCTTGGCAGGTTGCACAGTGCATGAAGCCTTCGGCATCCATCTCTTTGCCTGGAAGTTTGCACGGGACCAGAATGCCATGTCCTGTACTCAGTACCTCAGTGCTGTGTGCCAAGATGCCCCGATTGAGAAGATGTGCAAAGTGCATGCACCTTTCTTTTGAGTGCTTGGGGAATTGCATGGCTGGGGCTACTTCAGTCTCATAGCGGTGAACATGCACCATGTGCCGAGTTATTTTTGAGAGGGGATTCTCACAGTACAGGCAGCACTGCTTTTTGTTATACGCCCTGGAGCCATCACTGTTTCTGGATATCGTTTGGACAGACACCACATCGCCTCTCTGACCCTCTGAGTTTAAGACGTGTTACGGTGCTGGTAGTTACAGGTCTGATAGTCAGAACAGGCCTGTACACAACCTGATGCTGAGTCTACTAGGTTCAGAATAAAGAGGCAAGACACAATGTAGTTCTTCAATACTTCAGTGACTGATAAAACATATATATATATATATATATATATATATAAACATGCAGATGATGATATGCAGATGTCAATTAGCCACGGCGGAGCGTGACAAGGATAAACACAATAACAATAATTGTTATATGCACATGAACAGACTTGCAGCAGGCTGTGAATCAGTAGAGGCACAATAGAGAGAAAACAAAGTCTTTGTAATATGCACAAGATGATACTTGCAGCAGGGGAGTCCCAGTAGAAGTGCTCCAGCACTAGGTAGAGAAATGAAACTCATACACAGGAAAGACACAGGGTCAGGATACACAGGAGACCAAGGAATCAGGCTAGCAACAAGTTGCACTGACAGTGAGCAGATGTCAGTGCTGAGTTTAAATAGAGCAGGTTAGAGTGACCCGCCCTGAGGGTAAGTCATGTGATGTACAGAAAACCAGAGCAGACAGGGAAAGTAACAAAACCTGGTCAGGATTGTTACAAGACGCTGCTAAACTGCAGGATTGACAAGGTCGAAATGTTTACCTATAGCTTCCAATCACATTCTAAATGGTAGGCCAGCAACCCAAATATAAACTCCTTGAACATGCAAAAGAGGTCTTCAACTATAGCAGCCACCTTTCCCATAGAGCGAGTATTGCTCACAGGTACTCAGATGCCCCCAGGTCTTAAACTCTAAGTAGTAGAAGCTTATATTTGGCCAATGCAGTGTGGGTGGTAGGAAAGTAGCTGGAGACCAGAAGAGCCTGGGATGGAGCAAGGCAGCTGGCGGACAAGCAGAAACCAGAAGCTGGCAGAGGTCAGGCAACAGACGTTCTAGCAGAGTCCAGTAATCAGGCAGCGGTCAGGGCAACAGGCGTTCAAGCAGAGTCCGGTAATCAGGCAGGAGTTGCAACAGTGGATATCAGGCAGGAGTTGAGAGCCTCAGGAACAACCACACACTGGTCAGGAAGCAGAAGTACTGAAGCTATAACCGGCATGGAGACTAAGCCCTCCCTGCCTTAAATAATGCCAATAGCCAATCAGCTTTGCCCCTGCAGCAACCTGCTAATTACACACAGGAGGTTAACCAGGCTTAGGGGACCTGTTGCGCCTGCGCCCGACTGACAGCTGTGTTGGGATACGATGGTGAGGAGAAGAGTTGTTGTCCTGGCAACAGCCAGGATGAGGAGGCCGAAGTGATGTCCTATCTGTCATGGCAACAATCGGGACACACAGCAGGCGGGCTGTGGTGGCAGCGGCTCATGACACTAATTACCGTTTATTTAGTACATTCTACAAAATGACAGCTAAAATCTGATTGGTTGCTATAGGCAAACACACAGTTTAGTAAATATACCCCTTGGACTTTAAAAATCCGGACCAGACATGGTCAGTATACAACACCCTTCTGAGGAAACTGTCAGATGGGACAGAGAAATGTTACAACTCTAATGCTGAATGTGAAGAGATTGAAACAATTTAGATCAGTACTTTACAACATTCTTAACAGCGGGACTGATTATTGCATAACTGCATAACAGTCCACAGGGACTGTTCTAATTCCTTAGATTTATGACACCACGATAATATTACAATTTACAGGTTCTCTCCAAATTATAGCTACCATTGTGCCTGTGATTATGATTTAAGATAAAACCAATCCTGTGCTTATGGTGAGTTGGTTGTTAAGTTATCATCATCATCTTCTAATTATATATATATTATTATATATATTTTAACTGGTTTCTGCTTATTTGTAATTATTGTATGTGCATCCTTAGATCTGCTAATTGTTATGAACTCCTAAGTCAGTACAGTGAAACTCGGGAACTACTCTGAAGGCCAGGTGTTCACTGGAGCCCCTAGTGGTGGGGACAGACTGGGCTGCGGGCCGACCGAGGGTCGAGTAACGTATACTGACTTAAAGGAGTTCCCAGGAGTGGAGTGATTGGCGGACTGTAGTTAAGAAGAATCCTAGGTCAAAGGGTCACAGGCACAGATGCAATATCCAAGGGCAAGCGAAGGGTCAAACTCACAGGCAGAGAAGCAAAATCCGAATTCCAGGCAAAAGGTCGAGGTCAGAAGAGAAGGGTCACAGGTCCAATAACAAGCAGGGGTCAAAACACGGGTAGTCAAATCCAAGGTAGCAGGAACCAAAACAGATAGCACAAGCAGGCAGCAGGACTGAGGACAGAACGCTATAACCGGCAGTGAGGCTGCAGACCTCACTGCCTTAAGTACTAGTATCAGCCAATCAGAGCTTACTCTGATACTAATCACAGCCCCTGCCTGATTGCGCCAGAGTGCGCATGTGCCCTACTCTCTAGTGCGCCCAGAGCGCCTAGGCAACCTTCCCGGCGTCCGGCCGTTGCCCTGGCAACGGTCGGGCCGGATTTCCGGAAGTGACGTCCCGGTCACCATGGCAACGGCCGGGACATCCGAATACACAGGAACTGAGTCGCGGCGGTGCCCGCGGCCGCCGCGGCTCGTAACACTAATATTCTTTTTGTGTGCCAGAATTACTGCAAGAGAATGATTAAAATCCATATGTAATGTGAGTGTATTTATTATACTATTAAAAACTTTTTTGAAGATTTTAAAACTATATTACGCCAGATACTTTTTCTTTCTACATATTTTATATTATTGCTGTATGATGAGATACTACTGACCCTTAAGGAAGGAGTCTGTTAAAGAAAACTGCATTGAAAACTACAATAAAAGAAAAGCTCTAGTAAGTGTTTTCACACTACGGGGCAGCATGCGTGGAAAGTTGTTTTATTAACATCAATGAAAAGATTACAGTCTTTAAGGCAAAAGTTTAAGAAAACTTTATCCAACACTAGGGGGACTATCACATTTGGAAAAGTCTGTTTTTTACTGGGCACTTTTCAACAGAAAAAGTCACTTGAACAAAGATTTTTGAACATTATTTGTAAAAAATAGTGTTACACTATAGTGTTTTTTTGTTTTCTTTTTTTTAGCATATCACAATTGAGATACCGATTGGAGAAACAGAAGGGGCCTGATTCAGTAAGGAACTTAAATTAAGAAGTTTCTTATTTAAGTCGCCTGGACAACACCATGTTAAAATGCAAGGGGTGAAAATTAGTATTCTGTTTTGCACATAAGTTAAATACTGACTGTTTTATCATGTAACACACAAATACTTGATAGCTTATTTGTACACTAAAATTTAAAGTTGATATTTGTGTGCTACATGAAAAAACAGCCAGTATTTAACTTATGTGAAAAATAGAAAACTAATTTGCATCCCTTGCATTGTAACATGGTTTTGTCCAGGCGGCTTAAATAAGAAACTTCTTAATTTAAGTTCCTTAATGAATCAGGCCCAAGATGTTCAATGACAGCAAATTTAAGTACAGATTATTGATTTTATGTGCTATATGGGTTTTATAAGAGATTTCCGGAAGTGACGTCCCGGTCGCCATGGCGACGGCCGGGACATCCGAATACACAGGAACTGAGTCGCGGCGGTGCCCGCGGCCGCTGCGGCTCGTGACAGTACCCCCCCTTGAGGAGGGGTCAAAGAACCCCGACATCCAGGCTTAGTGGGAAACTTCCTTAAAAATTCTTTAAGTAGTTTCTCAGCGTGGAGACGCTTCTGGGGTAGAATGGACTAGAAACTGGACCTGCCCTTGAACCTTCCTTGAGTCCAGAATTTTTTCAATGATGAACTCGCGGTCTCCATTAATAAGCAGAGGCTGAGGAAGATTGACTGTGTTTGCTGGGAGCAACTAGAGATGAGCGCACTCGGATTTCTGAAATCCGAGCCCACCCGAACGTTGCCGATCCGAGTCGGATCCGAGACAGATCCGGGTATTGGCGCCAAATTCAAATCTGAAACTGAGGCTCTGACTCATAATCCCGTTGTCGGATCTCGCGATACTCGGATCCTATAAATTCCCCGCTAGTCGCCGCCATCTTCACTCGGGCATTATTCAGGGTAGAGGGAGGGTGTGTTAGGTGGTCCTCTGTCCTGGTAGATCTCGTGCTGTGCTGTTTAGTTCTGTGCTGTGCTGTTTAGTTCTGTGCTGTGCTGTGCTGTGTTCTGCAGTATCAGTCCAGTGGTGCTGTGTGCTGTGCTCTGTCCTTCTGAGGTCAGTGGTGCTGCTGGGTCCTGTGCTGTGTCCTGTTCAGTCCAGTGGTGCTGTGTCCTGTGCTCTGTGCTTCTAAGGGCATAGTTATTTCCCCAATATTCCCCTGTGTTTAAAAAAATAAAAAAAAAGTTATTTAAAAAAATACCAAAAACTAATTTAATTTTTTTTTAATTACCACAAAATTTGCACAACCAATCCTGCAGTATAAGCCTATTGGTACTGCAATATTACCAAGTTCACACATTCAGCAGTAAAAGTCCAGTGGTACTGCAATATTACAAAGTTCACACATGCTGCAGTATCTTGTGCTACATATAATGGAGACCAAAAATTTGGAGGATAAAGTAGGGAAAGATCAAGACCCACTTCCTCCTAATGCTGAAGCTGCTGCCACTAGTCATGACATAGACGATGAAATGCCATCAACGTCGTCTTCCAAGCCCGATGCCCAATCTCGTAGTACCGGGCATGTAAAATCCAAACAGCCCAAGTTAAGAAAAAGTAGCAAAAAGAGAAACTTAAAATCATCTGAGGAGAAACGTAAAGTTGCCAATATGCCATTTACGACACGGAGTGGCAAGGAACGGCTTAGGCCCTGGCCCGTGTTCATGACTAGTGGTTCAGCTTCACCCACGGATCTTATCCATCCTCCTCCTCCCCCCCCTCCAAAAAATTGAAGAGAGTTATGCTGTCAGCAACAAAACAGCAAACAACTCTGCCTTCTAAAGAGAAATTATCACAAATCCTCAAGGCGAGTCCAAGGGTGTTGGTGGTTGTCAAGCCTGACCTTCCCATCACTGTACGGGAAGAGGTGGCTCGGGAGGAGCCTATTGATGATGTAGCTGGCGCTGTGGAGGAACTTGATGATGAGGATGGTGATGTGGTTATTGTAAATGAGGCACCAGGGGGGGAAACAGCTGATGACCATGGGATGAAAAAGCCCATCGTCATGCCTGGTCAGAAGACCAAAAAATGCACCTCTTCGGTCTGGAGTTATTTTTATCCAAATCCAGACAACCAATGTATGGCCATATGTAGCTTATGTAAAGCTCAAATAAGCAGGGGTAAGGATCTTGCCCACCTAGGAACATCCTCCCTTATACGTCACCTGAATAACCTTCTTAGTTCAGTGGTTAGTTCAGGAACTGGGGCTAGGACCCTCATCGGTACAGGGACACCTAAATCCCGTGGTCCAGTTGGAAACACACCAGCAACACCCTCCTCGTCAACTTCCTCCACAATCTCCATCAGATTCAGTCCTGCAGCCCAAGTCAGCAGCCAGACTGAGTCCTCCTCAATACGGGATTCATCCGAGGAATCCTGCAGCGGTACGCCTACTACTGCCACTGCTGCTGTTGCTGCTGTTAGTCGGTCATCTTCCCAGAGGGGAAGTCGTAAGACCGCTAAGTCTTTCACAAAACAATTGACCGTCCAACAGTCGTTTGCCATGACCACCAAATACGATAGTAGTCACCCTATTGCAAAGCGTATAACTGCGGCTGTAACTGCAATGTTGGTGTTAGACGTGCGCCCGGTGTCCGCCATTAGTGGAGTGGGATTTAGAGGGTTGATGGAGGTATTGTATCCCCGGTACCAAATCCCGTCGAGATTACTTCACTAGGCAGGCGATACCAAAAATGTACAGAGAAGTACGATCAAGTGTCCTCAGTGCTCTAAAAAATGCGGTTGTACCCACTGTCCACTTAACCACGGACATGTGGACAAGTGGTTCTGGGCAAACGAAGGACTATATGACTGTGACAGCCCACTGGGTAGATGCATCCCCTTCCGCAGCAACAGCAACAGCTGCATCAGTAGCAGCATCTACAAAATGGCTGCTCGTGCAAAAGCAGGCAACATTGTGTATTACAGGCTTTAATAAGAGGCACAACGCTGACAACATATTAGAGAAACTGAGGGAAATTATCTCCCAGTGGCTTACCCCACTTAGACTCTCATGGGGATTTGTGGTGTCAGACAATGCCAGTAACATTGTGCGGGCATTAAATATGGGCAATTTCCAGCACGTCCCATGTTTTGCCCACACCATTAATTTGGTGGTGCAGCATTACCTCAAGAGTGATAGGGGTGTGCAGGAGATGCTTGCGGTGGCGCGCAAAATTGCTGGACACTTTCGGCATTCAGCCAGTGCCTACCGCAGACTAGAGGCACATCAAAAAAGCATGAACCTGCCCTGCCATCACCTCAAACAAGAGGTTGTGACACGCTGGAACTCCACCCTCTATATGCTACAGAGGATGGAGGAGCAGCAAAAGGCCATTCAGGCCTACACAGCCACCTACAACATAGGCAAAGGAGTGGGGATGCGCCTCAGTCAAGCGCAGTGGAGACTGATTTCCGTGTTGTGCAAGGTTCTGCAACCATTTGAACTTGCCACACGAGAAGTCAGTTCCGACACTGCCAGCTTGAGTCAGGTCATTCCCCTGATCAGGCTGTTGCAGAAGCAGCTGGAGAAAGTGAGGGAGGAGCTGGTAAGCCATTGCGATTACACCTAAGCATGTAGCTCTTGTGGATGTAGCCCTTCGTACGCTTTGCCAGGATCAGAGGGTGGTCACTCTTTTAAAGTCAGAGGAATACATTCTGGCCACCGTGCTCGATCCTCAGTTTAAAGCGTATGTTGTGTCTCTGTTTCTGGCGGACACAAGTCTACAGCGGTGCAAAGACCTGCTGGTCAGGAGATTGTCCTCTGAAGAGGACCGTGACATGCCAACAGCTCCACCCTCATTTTCTTCCACATCTATGGCTGCGAGGAAAAAGCTCAGTTTTCCCAAAAGAGGCGCTGGCGGGGATGCTGATAACATCTGGTCCGGACTGAAGGACCTGCCAACCATTGCAGACATGTCTACTCTCGCTGCATTGTATGCTGTCACAATAGAAAAAATTGTGGATGATTACTTTGCTGACACCATCCAAGTAGACATGTCAGACAGTCCATATTGTTACTGGCAGGAAAAAAAGGCAGTTTGGAAGCCCCTGTACAAACTGGCTCTATTTTACCTGAGTTGTCCCCCCTCCAGTGTGTACTCCGAAAGAGTTTTTAGTGCAGCGGGGAACCTGGTCAGTGAGCGGCGAAGGAGGTTGCTTCCTCATAACGTTGAAAAAATGATGTTTATAAAAATGAATAATCAATTCCTCAATGAAGTACAGCACTGCCCTCCAGATACTACAGAGGGACCTGTGGTTGTGGAGTCCAGCGGGGACGAATTGATAATGTGTGATGAGGAGGAAGTACACACTGTAGGGGGAGAGGAATCAGAGGTTGAGGATGAGGACGACATCTTGCCTCAGTAGAGCCTGTTTAGTCTGTACAGGGAGAGATGAATAGCTTTTTTGGTGTGGGGGCCCAAACAAACCAATCATTCCAGCCAAAGTTGTTTGGTAGGCCCTGTCGCTGAAATGATTGGTTTGTTAAAGTGTGCATGTCCTATTTCAACAACATAAGGGTGGGTGTGAGGGCCCAAGGACAATTCCATCTTGGAACTTTTTTTTTTGCATTATATGACCAATCAACAGTCGTTTGCCATGTTCAAAAAGTAAAACCAAATTTAAACAAATTCAAGAAATTAAACCAAAAGTAAAATGCTCTGTCATAATTTAAAACAAGAGGTATTGACGTGCTCTAAAACTACTGTATTGTTGTTTATATTTTATAAACACTACACTTGAAAGCTTGAGTCTTTCAATGAAAAAGTAACTGTCCATTACACGAATATTTGCAACAGGGACAATTTTAGGGTTAAGAAAGTCAACTAATAACACTTTGACGCTTTTTGTCTTTATAAACACTACACTTGGAAGTTGGAGGAGGTATTGTGGCCCCGGCACCAAATTTACTACCGGGGCCACTCCACTTTGCAGTCCATATTTAGGTGTATCAGATATTAAACAACGGTGACAATTGATGCCCAATTTTTTAATTATATTGTTGGCGCTGTAAAAAATTGTGTTCCGGGCACACTACGCAGTCCATACCCTTTTTTGGTGGAATTCTGACCCGTGGAGGGTTTTTTAATTATATTGTGGCCTCGGTACCAAATTGTGTACCGGGGCCACCACACTACGCAGTCAAAATAGATAGATGCTTATCATAGATAAAGTACATTCAGTGGTGTAGGGCAAATTGAAAAATATTCAAAATGCACTGACATTATCAAAAACAAGAGGTTTTCACACGCTGAAACTCCAACATGTATATGATGGAGAGGATGGAGGAGCAGCCGTATGTGCAGTGTAATGCAGACCTGTTGAAGGTTTTTTTATATATTTTATTGTGGTGCCCAGTGCCCACTACTCTACGCAGTCCAGATACTATTTTTGGGTGTAATTCTGACCTGTTGAAGGTTTTCTATATATTATATTGTGGTGGCCAGTGGCCAGTCCTCTATGCAGTCCAGATACTATTTTTGGGTTTAATTCAGACCTATTGAAGGTTTTCTATATATTATATTGTGGTGGCCAGTGGCCAGTCCTCTATGCAGTCCAGATACTATTTTTGGGTTTAATTCAGACCTGTTGAAGGTTTTCTATATATTTTTTATTGTGGTGCCCAGTGCCCACTACTCTACGCAGTCCAGATACTATTTTTGGGTGTAATTCTGACCTGTTGAAGGTTTTCTATATATTATATTGTGGTGGCCAGTGGCCAGTCCTCTATGCAGTCCAGATACTATTTTTGGGTTTAATTCAGACCTATTGAAGGTTTTCTATATATTTTTTATTGTGGTGCCCAGTGGCCAGTCCTCTATGCAGTCCAGATACTTGTTTGGTGGAATTTAGACCAGTTGAGGGTGTATTTATTTTATTGTGGCCCCGGTATCAAATTGGGTACCGGGGCCACCCCACTACGCAGTCCAGATACTTGTTTGGTGGGATTCAGACCAGTTGAGGGTGTATTCATTTTATTGTGGCCCCGGTATCAAATTGGGTACCGGGGCCACCCCACTACGCAGTCCAGATACTTGTTTGGTGGAATTCAGACCAGTTGAGGGTTTTATTATTATATTGTGGGGACCACTCTATACCACACTACCACTCTATACCACTCTATTTAATACTTTAATTCTATTTAATACTTTAATTCTATTACTAATTCCCATAAAGAGGAACTGCCGCTTTTATTTAATACTTTAATTCTATTAGTAGTTACCATAAAGAGGAACAAAATAAACAAATTTTACCAAAAGTATAATATGACTTACAAACACTACACTTGAAAGATGGTGCCTTTAAATGAAAAAGTCAGTCTTCATTGCACGACTATGTGCAACAGGGACAGTTTTTTGGTTTACTAAGTCAACCAATAACACTTCGACCCTGTCTGTCTTTAACATACTTGATGGGATCTCAATGACGAATGGTCTGTACCATGTTTGGAGGAGGTATTGTGGCCCCGGTACCAAATTGGGTACCGGGGCCACTCCACTATGCAGTCCAGATAGAGGTGTATCAGATATTAAACAACGTTGACTGTTGCTGCAAAAATTTTAAATAATATTGTGGGGAACACTACACTACGCAGTCCATAAACTTTTTGGGTGGAATTCAGACCTGTGTAGGGTTTTTTAATAATATTGTGGTGACCCACTCCTCTACGCAGTCCAGGTACATTATTGGTGCGAATCATACAAGTTCAGGGTTTTTAATTTATATTGTGGTGACCCACTCCTCTACGCAGTCCAGGTACATTATTGGTGCGAATCATACAAGTTCAGGGTTTTTAATTTATATTGTGGTGACCCACTCCTCTACGCAGTCCAGGTACATTATTGGTGCGAATCATACAAGTTCAGGGTTTTTAATTTATATTGTGGTGACCCACTCCTCTACGCAGTCCAGGTACATTATTGGTGCGAATCATACAAGTTCAGGGTTTTTAATTTATATTGTGGTGACCCACTCCTCTACGCAGTCCAGGTACATTATTGGAGCGAATCATACAAGTTCAGGGTTTTTAATTTATATTGTGGTGACCCACTCCTCTACGCAGTCCAGGTACATTATTGGTGCGAATCATACAAGTTGATGGTTTTCTTATTATATTTATTGTGGTGACCCACTCCTCTACGCAGTCCAGGTACATTATTGGTGCGAATCATACAAGTTCAGGGTTTTTAATTTATATTGTGGTGACCCACTCCTCTACGCAGTCCAGGTACATAATTGGTGCGAATCATACAAGTTCAGGGTTTTTAATTTATATTGTGGTGACCCACTCCTCTACGCAGTCCAGGTACATTATTGGTGCGAATCATACAAGTTCAGGGTTTTTAATTTATATTGTGGTGACCCACTCCTCTACGCAGTCCAGGTACATTATTGGTGCGAATCATACAAGTTCAGGGTTTTTAATTTATATTGTGGTGACCCACTCCTCTACACAGTCCAGGTACATTATTGGTGCGAATCATACAAGTTCAGGGTTTTTAATTTATATTGTGGTGACCCACTCCTCTACGCAGTCCAGGTACATTATTCGGTGCGATTCATACCAGTTGATGGTTTTCTTATTATATATATTGTGGTGACCCACTCCTCTACGCAGTCCAGGTACATTATTGGTGCGAATCATACAAGTTCAGGGTTTTTAATTTATATCGTGGTGACCCACTCCTCTACGCAGTCCAGGTACATGTTTTGGTGCGATTAAGACCAGTTGATGGTTTTCTTATTATATTGTGGGGACCACTCCACTACGCAGTCCAGAAAGATAGCTCGTTGCAACGTTTTGGACTAAGAACTATATTGTGAGGTGTTCAGAATACACGGTAAATTAGTGGAAATGCTTGTTATTGAATGTTATTGAGGTCAATAATAGCGTAGGAGTGAAAATAAGCCCAAAAAATTGATTTTTTAACTTTTTATGCTTTTTTCAAAAAAAATCCGAATCCAAAACCTTAAATCCGAACCAAAACCTTTCGGCAGGAGTTTTGCGAAACAAATTCGAACGCAAAACATCGAGAAAATCCGGATCCAAAACACAAAACACGAGACCTCAAAAGTCGCCCGTGCACATCCCTAGGAGCAATGGCTTTTTTCAGAAGAGAACAATGGAAAGTACAGGGAATTTTTAAAGATGGTGGTAGTTTGAGTCGGAATGCCACTGGATTTACTTTCTTCTCAATCAAAAATGGCCCGATAAATCGAGGACCAAGTTTCTTGCAGGGTTGTCTCAATTTGATGTTCCGTGTGGACAACCATACACGATCTCCTGCTTTTAATACACATGGACCACGATGGCGATCAGCGAAGGTTTTAGACCTAAGAGAAGCTTGACACAGAGCGGAATGTACCTTCTTCCAAACTGACTTCATCCTGGCAGTGAAGGTAAGTGTTCCAGGATCACCAAGGGTAACAGCAGAGGAGAGAGAGTTCGCTTTCGGGTGGAACCCAAGGTTGCAGAAGAACGGGGAGGTACGTGTTGCAGAGTGGCAAGCATTGTTATAAGCAAACTCTGCCCAGGATAAGAGGGAGGACCAATTATCGTGAAACTTGGAAATGTATATGCGCAGAAATTGCTCTAAAGATTGATTGGTTCTTTCCGTCTGACCATTTGACTGAGGGTGGCAAGCTGAGGACAAACTAACTTTGATTCCGAGGGAATTGCAGAAAGACCTCCAAAATTGTGCAATGAGTTGGGACCCTCGGTCTGAGACTATGTCTTCTGGAAGGCCATGGAGACGGAAGATATGAGTAATAAATAAGGTGGCCAAACTTCTGGCATCCGGCAATTTGGGCAAGGGTATAAAATGTGCCATCTTGCTGAATCGATCAACAACTACCCAAATGGTGTTATGACCCGAGGACAAAGGGAGGTCGACAATGAAGTCCATGGAAATATGGGTCCATGGCCTGTTTGGAGTTGGCAAGGGTAGAAGTTGACCTGGAGGACGGATTCTGGAAGACTTGCTCCTGGCACATTCTGGGCAAGCACGAACATAGTTTTCCGCATCCAAAGACAAGGTGGGCCACCAAAGCCAGCGGGAAAGTATTTCTATGGTTCTCTGGATACCGGAATGACCTGCTGAGCGGTTGTCGTGGCATTCAATGAGGGCCGACTTCCTCAGATGAACTGGGACAAACAATTTATCAGCAGGTGTCTGAGCTGGAGCAATTTTCTGGAAGTGGCGGAGTGTGGCCCCAAGATCCTGGGTTAGACCGACATGAATAGAGGTCAAGGGAATTATTGGTTGTGGGTCAGGGGGCTGAGGATGAGATGCCATAAAACTTCGAGACAGAGAATCAGCCTTAGTATTTTTTGATCCTGGACGGTAAGTGATAAGGAAGTTGAATCGGGTGAAAAACAAAGCCCAGCGGGCCTGTGGAGGATTTAGAGTTTTGGCGGTCTGAATATACTGAAGGTTTTTATGGTCAGTGAAGATGGTAATAATGTGAGATGCTCCTTCTAACCAATGCCGCCATTCTTCGAGGGCCCACTTGATGGCCAATAACTCTCGATTCCCAACATCGTAATTCATTTCGGCAGATGAGAATTTCTTGGACAGATATGCACATGGGTGCAATTTTTTGCTTTGAGGATCTCTTTGAGAGAGAATGGCGCCTCCTCCTACATCTGAGGCATCTACCTCCACAAAGAACGGAAGCTCAGGATCTGGATGCCTAAGAATGGGTGCAGATGTGAAAGCGACTTTAAGGGCAGAAAAGCTCGCTAACGCCTCCGAAGACCAATTAGTTGGGTCGGCGCCCTTCCGGGTGAGGGTGGTAATCGGAGCCACCAAGGAGGAAAAGGAGCGTATAAAACCTCCGGTAATAGTTGGCGAAGCCAAGGAACCTTTGGATCGCCTTGAGGTTAGTAGGAAGAACCCAGTCTTGGATTGCTTGGACTTTACTGGAGTCCATGGAGAAGCCAGATGAAGAAATGATATAGCCTAAGAAGGCCACCCTGGAGACTTCGAACTCGCACTTCTCCAATTTTGCGTAGAGGTGGTGTTGACGGAACTTTTCCAGAACTTCCCGAACCTGTTGGCGGTGCTGAGGCAGGGTCTGCGAATAAATTAAAATATCATCTAAATAAACCACCACGGTCTTACCCAGGAATTCTCGCAAGATGTCATTGATTAAATCCTGGAAGACTGCCGGAGCGTTACACAATCCAAATGGCATCACCAAATATTCATAATGCCCAGAGAGGGTATTAAAGGCGGTCTTCCATTCATCTCCCTGTCTGATGCGGATGAGATTATAAGCACCCCGTAAGTCAATCTTAGAGAAAATGGTGGCAGACTTGAACTGATCAAACAAAACAGAAATCAAAGGCAGCGTAAGTGTTTTTGACTGTGATTTCGTTCAGGCCATGGTAGTCGATGCAGGGTCTCAGATTGCCATCTTTTTTAGCCACGAAGAAACAGCCGGCACCTAACGGGGATTTAGAGGGACGGATAAATCCTTTGTTTAAATTCTCCTTTACGTACTGTTCCATAGCTTGAGTTTCCGGGGCAGACAAAGAATACAGACGCCCTTTGGGCAATTTAGATCCCGGCACAAGATCGATAGCACAGTCGTAGTCCCGATGAGGCGGGAGAGAATCAGCCCTCTGTTTACAGAAGACGTCACTGAAGTCCTGGTAAGGAGTAGGCAACAAATCTGGACTAGACTGCAGGGTTCTGAGAGGCAGGGTCAAACATGAAGTAGAGCACTCTGGACTCCAACGGATGATCTCTCTTCTTTTCCAATCAATAAGGGGATTATGACTTTGCAGCCATGGATACCCCAGAATCAATGGAGCGGAGGGACAGGTGATCAGGAAGAATGTAAGTTCTTCAGTATGGAGAGCGCCTACGGATAATCGAACCAATGGGGTCTTGGCGAGTATTCGGCCCCCAACCAGTGGATTACCATCCAAGCCACAGGCGGTAATGCTCGAATCCAGTTTGACTTCGGGAATTCCAAGGGTTTGAGCCAACAGAATGTCCAGAAAGTTACCTGCTGCACCGCTATCAAGGAAGGCCGACAAGTCAGTGGAACAATGTCTGAAGACTAAGCGTGCAGGGACTAACAGAGAGTTTTCCGAAAAGGTTATTTGGAGACCTAAACGCACCACTTCTCCAGCACTTGAGTCTAGGCGTTTTCCCGCCTTGCTGGGACAGGAACGTACTAGGTGGCCTGATTAGCCACAATACAAGCAAAGGCCTAGTGAGCATCTTCTGGAGCGTTCCTCTGGAGGCAGGCGATAAACACACAGCCGCATGAGTTCAGGGGTATCCAGCAAAGAAAAATCGGAACTGGGTGATGAGCCAGAAGGTATTGATGACTCACGTTCAGCTTTTTGCTCTCTAATTCGACTGTCAATTTTAATGACAAGCTGGATCAAATCTTCAAGTGAGGCGGGTACAGGATACTGAACAAGAGAGTCCTTAATTTGCTCGGTAAGGCCCAAACGCATTTGACTCCATAGTGCCGGATCATTCCAGGCACAATCAGTAGACCAACGCCGAAATTCCGCACAATATTCCTCAGCGGAACGACGTCCTTGCCTTAATGCCCGGAGGTGAGACTCAGCTGAGGCCACTCTGTCTGGGTCATCGTATAGCAACCCTAAGGCCTGGAAGAAGGCATCCACGGTTTGTAAGGCTGGACTTGTTGGTGAAAGGGAGAAGGCCCAAGACTGAGGATCGCCCTGGAGTAGGGAGATTACAATCCCTACTTGTTGTTGTTCGGAACCAGAGGAGCGTGGCCTCAGGCGAAAGTATAACCTGAAACTCTCCTTGTGTCACGGGCACTAGGAGTCTTTGCCCAGGATATCACCAGATGATGTTCTTACCAGAGTAATATAGCTGGTACTATGGTCCTCTGGTAGCAGGGTGACAACGGAACAGGAGAATCAGCAGATGGTGAGAGAATGCTCAAGGAAAGTCTATGACTAGCAGCAACTGGTAATGACTTAGATGTATGTACACGAGGAACCAGATGGACAAGTAAACGTGAGGAGAGTCAGTGGTCTGCGTACAGCAAGTTGTACCACTTCTATAGTGAGGAGGAATGTCCAGGAGTAGAGAGGAGGTAGTGAGAGTCAGTGGTCTGCGTATAGCAAGTTGTACCACTGTCTATAGTGAAGGAATGGATTCCAGGTGCAAGTAGGTAACGGGGAAGTCAGTGGTCTGCGTACAGCAAGTTGTACCACTGCTTATGTGAGAGGATACTTGAAACTGGTGCCAATGGGAAACAGGAGTCAGTGGTCTGCGTTCAGCAAGTTGTACCACTGCTATATATATGTGAGGAGGGGCACGAGGAGATGAATGGAATACTGAGGATACACGGGGCACACGGAACTTGATCCCATGATGATATCCACAATACAATAATAACTGACAAGCGCTGCTTGAAGTATACAAAGTCACTATAGAGATCCAGGCAATAGGAAACAAAGTCAATAGTAACAATAGCCTAGTAGATGGAAGACTCCGGAGATGAACACAACACAGTCCAGAAGGATATGCAATACAATAGCAAAGTCAATGGAAAGTATGCATACCGCGGTTCAGAAGAGCAGGCTGTCAAGGAGACGTGCAGGGATACCTGAACGGCTGAACGCCGGCAGGAGGAGAGACCACTGGAGGCTGGAAGCAGTAATCAGGTTGGTGCAGCGCACGGAAGGTAACCGGTAATCAACGGAGCAATACTAAGGAAGCAGTAGTAAGTAAAACTGGAAACATGATGAACACGGGAGAGTTGAGGCTGTCTGGTATCCGGCAGTAGAAGCGGAGGCAGCGGAGGGAAGGCACGCTGAACACAGGAGAGTAGAGACGGTCTGGAATCCGGCAGCAGAAGCAGATAGGAATCAGTGGAGAGCTGACACGATGAACACAGGAAAGTTGAGACGGACTGGAATCCGGCAGCAGTAGCAGATAGGAATCAGCTAAGTGCAGACACGATGAACACAGGAGAGTTGAAGTGGTCTGGAAACCACAATCGAAGTAGACAGGAATCAGCTGGAGCTGAATACACGAGGAAACACAGGAACACCTTCAGAGGCTCATGGGGAATGAGACTCCAAGATCAGGCAACCAGGTAATGATCACAGGTTTAAATAGGGAGGGTTGCCTGATCATCCAATCAATTAAAAGCAACAGGTACTGAAGGTTTCATAAGGGCTGCACATGCGCAGACCCTCAGGATGGCAGACGGCCACGATTCCTGAACACAGGAGAAATGGCACTCACAGTCCGGTGAGTGACAGTACCCCCCCTTTTAAAGGTGGGCACAGAACACCTGAAACCTGGTTTGTCCGGAAACTTGGAATAAAACTTCTTAAGAAGAGCTGGAGCATTGAGATCTTCTGCTTTAATCCATGAACGCTCTTCAGGACCAAAGCCCTTCCAATGAACGAGGAAACAAAGCACTCCTCACAAAATTTTTGCATCCAATATGTGAGTAATCTCAAAGTCCTCCTCTTGATGAACTTGAACTGGCCGAGGTGCTGAACGAGGGACTGAGAAACGGTTGATGATAAGAGGTTTGAGCAAAGACACATGGAAGGCATTGGAAAAACGAAGGTTCTTAGGTAGTAGAAGTTTGAAACAAACTGGATTTATCACTTGAATGATCCTATATGGACCAATAAAACGAGGAGCGAACTTCATAGATGGGACCTTCAAACGAATATTTTTGGTTGATAACCATACACGATCTCCAATTTTAAGTGGTGGAATAGCCCGTCTCTTTTTATCTGCAAAAGACTTATATTTGGCAGATGTCTTCTTTAAACAGGTTTTGACCTGAGACCAAATATTTTTGAAGGTCTGACAAACAGTCTCTACAGCAGGAACTTGGGTGGGAGGGAGGGCAGGAAATTCCGGAAAAGACGGATGGTGACCGTAAACCACAAAGAATGGAGTTTTAGAAGATGATTCATGATACATGTTGTTATGAGCGAATTCAGCCCATGGAAGCAAATCTACCCAGTTGTCTTGGTTGGCTGAAGAAAACATCCTTATAAAAGTCTCAAGATCTTGATTGACCCTTTTGGTTTGTCCGTTTGATTGAGGATGGTAGGAGGATGAGAGTGATAATCGGATACCCAAGGTCTTACAAAGGGCCCGCCAGAATCTGGAAACGAATTGCACTCCTCTATCTGAAACAATCTCGGAAGGACATCCATGAATACGGAAGATTTCTTTGATGAAATAATCAGCCAGAGTAGATGAAGAAGGTAAACCGGTCAAAGGAACGAAATGTGCCATCTTCGAAAATCTATCCACCACTACCCAAATAGTATTGCACTTTTTACTGGGAGGAAGATCAGTAACAAAGTCCATACTAATATGGGTCCATGGCTTGGAAGGAATGGGTAGTGGTTGAAGCAAACCCGCTGGAGTTCTGCGGGGAGTCTTGAACTGGAAACACAATTCACAAGCAGCCACAAAATCTTTGACATCTCTCCTCATAGAAGGCCACCAGTAACTTCGAGAAAGAATTTTAAAAGTCTTGCGTTCACCAGAATGTCCAGAAAAACGAGAAGAGTGAAACCATGAAAGGATTTTCTTCCTAAGAGCAGGAGGCACGAGGGTTCTCCCAAATGGTAGCACCTTAGTGGAAGAAGCAGCTAGAGAAACACATTTGGGGTCTAATATAGAGTGGTTAGGACCATCTTCAACGTCTGAGGACGTCACCAAAGCTCGAGATAGGGCGTCTGCTTTTTTATTTTTCGCAGCTGGTTTGAAGGTTATGATTAGTTCAAAACGGGAAAAGAAAAGAGACCATCTTGCTTGACGAGGATTCAAACATTGAGCAGACTGTAAATATGACAAATTTTTATGATCAGTAAAAATTGTCACAGGATGACGAGCTCCTTCCAACAAATATCTCCATTCCTCTAATGCTACTTTTATAGCCAGCAACTCCTTGTCCCCAATGGTATAATTCTTCTCCGCAGGCAGAAGACCCCGAGAGTAAAAGGCACAAGGCTGGAATTTTTGTTGCTCCGATCTTTGGGAGAGAATGGCTCCTAAGCCAACATTAGAGGCATCTACCTCTAGGAAGAAGGGAAGCGTCACATCAGGCTGTCGAAGAACAGGAGCGGAGGAGAAGGACTCTTTGAGAAACTGGAAGGCTTGAAGGGCCTCAGAGGACCATTGTTTAGTATTGGCCCTTTTACGAGTTAGGGCCACAATAGGTGATGCAATCGAGGAAAAATCTTGAATGAGGCGTCTATAGTAATTGGCAAAACCTAAAAAACGCTGAATTGCACGAAGAGTAGTTGGCTGAGGCCAATGTAATACAGCATTCCCCTTTTCTGGATCCATCTGAAGACCAACTCCGGAGACAATATATCCCAGAAATGGAATCTGGGGCAACTCGAATGAACATTTTTCTAACTTGCAGAATAATGAATTTTTCCGGAGTCTGGAAAGGACCTCTGCCACATGTTGATGATGAGAAGGCAGGTCCTGAGAAAAGATTAATATGTCGTCCAGATAGACGACAACACAAACATATAACAAGTCCCGGAAGATCTCATTAATGAAACCCTGGAAAACAGCGGGGGCGTTACATAACCCGAAGGGCATTACTAAATATTCATAATGCCCGTCTCTGGTGTTGAAAGCTGTCTTCCATTCGTCACCGGACCTGATTCGAATTAAATTATAGGCACCACAAAGATCTTGCCAGGTTGAAGATCAATCAGACAGTCCCACGAACGATGAAGAGGAAGACGTTCAGACTGAATTTTATCAAATACATCGGCAAAAGAAGCATACTGAGGAGGAAGTCCCGGTGAACAAGGTGAAATGGAGGATTGTTGTATTTTGAGAGGAACGACTTGAGAGAGGCAACGATGATGACATTCAGGCCCCCAAGACGTAACTTGGGGAGTGTGCCAGTCAATCTGGGGAGAATGACGTTGAAGCCATGGAAGGCCTAATACAATCGGACTGGTAGTAACAGGAAGAATTAAAAATGAAATTTCTTTCTGGTGTAATACACCAATTTGAAGGGTTACTGGAGACGTACTCTGGGTGATGAGACCATTAATAATGCGTGATCCATCGATAGCAGTCACAGTAATAGGTATTTTCAAAGTAATCACTGGTAGAGACCATTGATTCACGAGGGATTTAGAAATAAAGTTTCCTGCAGCTCTAGAGTCAATAAGTGCTTGGGACATGAAAGATTTAGTAGCAAAGGAAACCGTAACATCAAAAGCACAAACTTTTAATTTCGTAGAACATGGAGAGGACTCCAGGGACCCTAACTTCACCTCTCCAGAACTGGTTAGGGCCTGGCATTTCCCGATTTTTTAGGGCATAAATTGAGCATATGAGTAGAATCAGCACATTAGATACAAAGTCTATTTTTTACTCTTCGGTCCCTCTCCTCTGAAGTTAATTTGGAGCGACCTATCTCCATAGGTATCACCGGAGATGAAACTTGGCGAACTTGAGGACTTGAGCGAAGAGGTACTTTAAATGAAGTTGTTTTTTCAAACTCTCTTTCACGAAATCTCATGTCTACACGATGGCAAAGAGAAATCAAATCTTCTAGAGAAGTAGGTAATTCTTGAGTAGTCAGTGCATCTTTAATTTTATCAGAAAGCCCCTGCCAGAAGGTGGCAATTAAAGCTTCAGTGTTCCACTGAAGTTCAGAGGCTAATATCCGAAATTGAATGACGTACTGGGCTACAGTACGAGAACCCTGACGTAGACGGAGGATGCTGGATGCAGCGGAAATAACACGACCAGGTTCATCGAATACACTTCGAAACGTGGAAATAAATTGGCACTATCTTGTAATAATGGATCATTTCTTTCCCACAGAGGGGAAGCCCATGCGAGAGCTTGTCCGGAAAACAAGGAAATGATATAGGCCTCTCTGGAACGATGAGTAGAGAAATTGTGAGGTTGAAGCTCAAAATGAACTGAGCATTGATTTAGAAAACCCCTGCATGTTTTGGGGTCTCCATCATATTTTGAAGGAGTAGGCAGGTGTAGCGTGGAAGCAGTAGACACCTGGGATGGCACTGGGGAAACGGAGGAAGGCACAGGAGCATCAACAGTAGCTGTGATATTTTTCGCAGACGTTCTTTGGGAGGCTAACGCCTGGCAACATTGCAGCAATTGTTGTTGGCGAACATCCTGTTGTTCAATACGGGTAATCAGATACTGCAGCATCTCTTTAGCTGTAGGTTTCGCTCCTGGGTCTGTCATGGCCTGATCTTACTGTCCCGGGCACTAGGAGTCTTTGCCCAGGATATCACCAGATGATGTTCTTACCAGAGTAATATAGCTGGTACTATGGTCCTCTGGTAGCAGGGTGACAACGGAACAGGAGAATCAGCAGATGGTGAGAGAATGCTCAAGGAAAGTCTATGACTAGCAGCAACTGGTAATGACTTAGATGTATGTACACGAGGAACCAGATGGACAAGTAAACGTGAGGAGAGTCAGTGGTCTGCGTACAGCAAGTTGTACCACTTCTATAGTGAGGAGGAATGTCCAGGAGTAGAGAGGAGGTAGTGAGAGTCAGTGGTCTGCGTATAGCAAGTTGTACCACTGTCTATAGTAAAGGAATGGATTCCAGGTGCAAGTAGGTAACGGGGAAGTCAGTGGTCTGCGTACAGCAAGTTGTACCACTGCTTATGTGAGAGGATACTTGAAACTGGTGCCAATGGGAAATAGGAGTCAGTAGTCTGCGTTCAGCAAGTTGTACCACTGCTATATATATGTGAGGAGGGGCACGAGGAGATGAATGGAATACTGAGGATACACGGGGCACACGGAACTTGATCCCACGATGATATTCACAATACAATAATAACTGACAAGCGCTGCTTGAAGTATACAAAGTCACTATAGAGATCCAGGCAATAGGAAACAAAGTCAATAGTATCAATAGCCTAGTAGATGGAAGACTCCGGAGATGAACACAACACAGTCCAGACGGATATGCAATACAATAGCAAAGTCAATGGAAAGTATGCATACCGCGGTTCAGAAGAGCAGGCTGTCAAGGAGACGTGCAGTGATACCTGAACGGCTGAACGCCGGCAGGAGGAGAGACCACTGGAGGCTGGAAGCAGTAATCAGGTTGGTGCAGCGCACGGAAGGTAACCGGTAATCAACGGAGCAATACTAAGGAAGCAGTAGTAAGTAAAACTGGAAACATGATGAACACGGGAGAGTTGAGGCTGTCTGGTATCCGGCAATAGAAGCGGAGGCAGCGGAGGGAAGGCACGCTGAACACGGGAGAGTAGAGGCGATCTGGAATCCGGCAGTAGTAGCGAAGGCAGCGGAGGGGAGACACGCTGAACACAGGAGAGTAGAGACGGTCTGGAATCCGGCAGCAGAAGCAGATAGGAATCAGTGGAGAGCTGACACGATGAACACAGGAGAGTTGAGACGGACTGGAATCCGGCAGCAGTAGCAGATAGGAATCAGCTGAGTGCAGACACGATGAACACAGGAGAGTTGAAGTGGTCTGGAAACCACAATCGAAGTAGACAGGAATCAGCTGGAGCTGAATACACGAGGGAACACAGGAACACCTTCAGAGGCTCATGGGGAATGAGACTCCAAGATCAGGCAACCAGGTAATGATCACAGGTGGTTTAAATAGGGAGGGTTGCCTGATCATCCAATCAATTAAAAGCAACAGGTACTGAAGGTTTCATAAGGGCTGCACATGCGCAGACCCTCAGGATGGCGCACGGCCACGGTTCCTGAACACAGGAGAAATGGCACTCACAGTCCGGTGAGTGGCACCTTGAAGTTGCGGAAAACAGACCTGCTTCCTGAGAATCGATCAGGCAAATTCAACTTCGGCTCTGGAGGTACGCCAGAGGCAGCTTGCTGAGGTTGCAGGTCTCTGGAAGTCTCTTCTTGCGCTGACAAATGCTGGGCCAATCCCTGGATCATTTTATACACAGTGTCAACATGGCCAGCCAGCACTTGAAGTGGAGACGATTTGATTCCACTTTCTTCCATTAAAGTTGGTCTCCGGAATTTCTGTTTTTGGCCGGTTATAATGTTAGGAACTCCCAAGTCAGTACAGTGAAACTCGGGAACTACTCTGAAGGCCAGGTGTTCGCTGGAGCCCCTAGTGGTGGGGACAGACTGGGCTGCGGGCCGACCGAGGGTCGAGTAACGTATACTGACTTAAAGGAGTTCCCAGGAGTGGAGTGATTGGCGGACTGTAGTTAAGAAGAATCCTAGGTCAAAGGGTCACAGGCACAGATGCAATATCCAAGGGCAAGCGAAGGGTCAAACTCACAGGCAGAGAAGCAAAATCCGAATTCCAGGCAAAAGGTCGAGGTCAGAAGAGAAGGGTCACAGGTCCAATAACAAGCAGGGGTCAAAACACGGGTAGTCAAATCCAAGGTAGCAGGAACCAAAACAGATAGCACAAGCAGGCAGCAGGACTGAGAAGTGACGTCCCAGTCGCCATGACGACGGCCGGGACATCCGAATACACAGGAACTGAGTCGCGGCGGTGCCCGCGGCCGCCGCGGCTCGTGACACTAATATTCTTTTTGTGTGCCAGAATTACTGCAAGAGAATGATTAAAATCCATATGTAATGTGAGTGTATTTATTATGCTATTAAAAACTTTTTTGAAGATTTTAAAACTATATTACGCCAGATACTTTTTCTTTCTACATATTTTATATTATTGCTGTATGATGAGATACTACTGACCCTTAAGGAAGGAGTCTGTTAAAGAAAACTGCATTGAAAACTACAATAAAAGAAAAGCTCTAGTAAGTGTTTTCACACTACGGGGCAGCATGCGTGGAAAGTTGTTTTATTAACATCAATGAAAAGATTACAGTCTTTAAGGCAAAAGTTTAAGAAAACTTTATCCAACACTAGGGGGACTATCACATTTGGAAAAGTCTGTTTTTTACTGGGCACTTTTCAACAGAAAAAGTCACTTGAACAAAGATTTTTGAACATTATTTGTAAAAAATAGTGTTACACTATAGTGTTTTTTTGTTTTCTTTTTTTTAGCATATCACAATTGAGATACCGATTGGAGAAACAGAAGGGGCCTGATTCAGTAAGGAACTTAAATTAAGAAGTTTCTTATTTAAGTCGCCTGGACAACACCATGTTAAAATGCAAGGGGTGAAAATTAGTATTCTGTTTTGCACATAAGTTAAATACTGACTGTTTTATCATGTAACACACAAATACTTGATAGCTTATTTGTACACTAAAATTTAAAGTTGATATTTGTGTGCTACATGAAAAAACAGCCAGTATTTAACTTATGTGAAAAATAGAAAACTAATTTGCATCCCTTGCATTGTAACATGGTTTTGTCCAGGCGGCTTAAATAAGAAACTTCTTAATTTAAGTTCCTTAATGAATCAGGCCCAAGATGTTCAATGACAGCAAATTTAAGTACAGATTATTGATTTTATGTGCTATATGGGTTTTATAAGAGATTTCCGGAAGTGACGTCCCGGTCGCCATGGCGACGGCCGGGACATCCGAATACACAGGAACTGAGTCGCGGCAAATTTAAGTACAGATTATTGATTTTATGTGCTATATGGGTTTTATAAGAGATATACACTGTGCTTAAAATCTTTATTTATTAAAATCCATATAGGTTTCTCGTCAAACATGCAGTGGACCAATAATCCTTTATGTGTGCAGACATTGGCTCACTACACTAATGGGACCCCAAGGGATGTGTGGGGAGACAGGTCTGAACAATCAGGGATAATGAGCTGAATTTGAACCGAATTCTGCAGCAAGTGTCTCTTCAACAAGTAGTGAATTTGATCAGTGCATTTGACCACTGAGCAACTCTTTCTATGTATGTGCTACCTAATTGGGACTTATCTATGGGCCACAAACTCAGGACATGCATTTCTTTATATATATCTGTTGCAAAAAATCTGTCTGCTAGTTATAAGTATAATAAATAGTAATTATACTCTGCTTAATTATAATTTGGATTTTTATGTGTATTAATTTACTTTATATATAATAATATTTTCACATGGTTTATCTGTGAAGTTATAAATATTAATCTGGTCTCTACATGGCTTTATTAGGTAAACAATATTTCTGCAATTTGTGACCTCACTGCCTTTATATTATTGAAGTTGAGAAGTACATAAAAATGATCCCAAATGCAGTTGTTACATTCTAATTTATAAGAACATATCACACATACCATTCACTGTAGCCTCAGGGACTAGCAGGGGCGGGCTGGGCCGGGAGGCAGGGGGGCATCGGTCCCCCGGGCCGCTCAGAGTGACCGCTGTTCTGGCCGGCCGCCCGCCCCTCCACGTGGATGCAATATTACCTCAATATTGCATCCACGGACACGCGATGCGGCCGCGTCAGCGCACAGGCGGCAGCATCGCGTGTCATGTGATGCGGCCGCCTGTGTGCCCCCCGGGCTGCATGTTGCCAGCCCGCGCCTGGGGACTAGTCATACATAGGCCTATCGCAGATGTAGCTTAAAATGTCACAATTTTCAAATCCCGTTATTTGGGAGGTTTGCAAAATGAAAAGTTTAGCAGCCATTTGACAACATTTTTAAATGCTTTACTAGACATCTGTAGCTTGTCGGTGAGGGTACTTTTAATGTCTCTAAAGATCATTTACTAAATGTGGCTAATTATGTGGTCAATCAGCGTATTTTTGTGCAAACGCACCAATTTGTCCTAGTAAACAAAGGTGTATGCTCACATTCTACTTTTGGACTTTCCCCTTGTAAAATGGGAGGGTGCCTTGTTTTGCAGGATTGCGGGTTATGCAGCATTCACATGGAAATGTGCATGATGGTAAGTGCAAAAAAAAAGTTGCTTCAATGTTTGCTTACCTTCACTATTATATAATCCTACCATTCATTTTGAGCCTCATCAGGACTATCTGTTATGGAACAGGAAGAAATTACAGTTATAAGGATTAACAAATAACATAACTGTGGTGAATAAAGCATATTCATAAGGCACTATATCATAAATACTGTATAGCAAATTAATCCATTTTGCAAGCTAAGGTGTAAACTGTGAAGCCAGATGTACTGGCCTGTGTTTAAAAGACAATGTCAGCTGAATAGACTTTGAGGAACAGCTCAGCATGTGGTCTTACACAAGGAAACCACATTATGGCTTGCTATATTTTATAAAGGAACAAACACAGAGAAAAATCCCTCAGCACACTGCTATAGCCAGCAAAGGAGCTGAGGTTTTTACTTGTACATAAAAATGCAAAAGTCTCAGTTTCACACATTTGCAAATGTATGTTTAAGCCACCCGCCACTCCACGGCGCTTTTGCCAATAGGGTGGTCCCAACTCTAAACAGTGAGAGTCCCATATATTTGGGCCATACATATATGTGTTTTTAAATTGAGAGCTAACTTACTAAGAGTTACCCCAGGAGCCTCCAAACAGCAATTCAGTGCCAGTACTCCCCCTCATCTACTGACACCAACATGCCTCTCAGACAAACAATACAGAAGTGGAAGTTGCTCAATCAATTTATAGGCTCATAGCAGGTGCTTGAAAGGATGGGGTTATCCTAAAAGGAGCTGACATTTCTACTTGTTTGTCTGAGAGGCATGTTACTAAATTGATTGAGCAACATCAGGGATAATTATTGCAGACTGTTTACCAATGGAAAAATGACCTGTGATCTCAAGCACATTTTCAAAAAACGCATGGCTTAATTTTGTCACACACAAAGGGAGAAATTCAATTGCCGGCGATGTTGCGTGCGTTCATAGCGTCCCATGCATCACCGGCAATTACGGTAAAAATCTTCCCTCATTTTTCAATGCACCTGAAAAAGAGAAGGACTATTGGGTTAAGAAGGGCCGGATTACAAATTAGGCGACCTAGGCCCTAATTTAGGGCCTGCCCGTCACTCTGGTATCCTTAATCTTTTATTTTTCCTAGTGGAGCCTGGATTCAGGAGTGGTTGAAAGGTTGAGGAACAGGGTAGGGCTAGGCCTGGGGGGAATGTGTCGATTTGGGCCATTTCCAGCTAATCCAGCGGTGGAGCTTGATGGGGAGGGGAGGGTTGGGTCAGTGTGGAAATGACTTTTTTGAAACAGTATTGGGAGCATTTGAGAGTCCTGTCGGACCAGTATTGTTTCAGTAAAAAACACGCTGCATCGGGTTATACTTGATGCACCTATGTATGTGCAATCTAAGGAGCTGCGTCATTCACTAAGTGTATGTACTACAGGGCTCCCAGCAAAAGAGGAAATAAAGAGAAAGGAGAACAGGTAAATGTATGTTCAATGTTTTCATCAGTTTTTACTATTAACAATGGCCTTTCAGCTTTTATAACATAGAATATAGTTTATTTTTAATTTAAATTAAACTTGATATGAATAACGTTTCTTTTTTTCCTCATGATATTTGTTAATTATATGGAAACAACTGTAGCTCATTATTGCTGCTTCTTCCACTTCAAATCTTTTGCATAAGTGCAGCAGGACTTGGGGCAGACAGTGGGAAATTTGAAAACAATGGTTCAAGTTGAAGAAATACCGCCGCACTGGTGAGCTATAGCTGCACTCGTATAATTAACAAGCACCTTTTTTTTTTTTTTTTACAAATCAATAAAATTTCTGTAAATCGTACTGCATTAAAAAAATCCTTTATTCCAAGAATAAAGATTTATTTTTAATGCCTCCCTTCTAGTAATAATATCTGATGATGACGTTAACAGAACCAGGAGTACCACCTCAATGCTTGATAACTAGGCTACTCCAACAAGGGTTATCCTCAGTGATAATATTTAAGGTGAAGCGAATGCAAGATCTTTTGCTGGGAAAACACCAGCTTTCTCTAGCAAAAAAACTTTTCGCCCCTTTCATAAATCAGCCCATGTGTTCTATAGCTAAAACTGCCTTTAAGGATGGGCACATGGATCAATGCTGTGTGCTTGCCCCACGGGTGAAAATTTGCCAGCCTGCCCCTGGTGAGCAGGGCTTCTGCCATTAGAGCCGCAACAACTATATTTTAGGCAGACAGCTCTATTGCTATACTTTACAATACAGTACATAGCCTATTAGTGGGCATGCACTGTATCCTCCCGGCTCTGGCATTAGTAAGTGTGTGCTCCTCCAGGACTAGGTGCATGTTTCTTTTACATCTGATTCACTCACGGTAAGCTGACATAGGTGATTATCATCAGGCGACCTCAGAGGTCAGTACAGCATTTTGAATAAAACATGCTTTTTTTTTTTTTAAAAAAGGAAAAACTTACTTTTTGAACACTTTTTAATAATACATACTTAGAAGAACTTAAGCAGACCAGTATTGTGCAATCTGTTCCCATTCAGCTGCTCTGGAACTACAAGCACCAATATAACTGGTATGCAGGGGATTGTAGTTATACAACAACCTGAGAACAGCAGATTCTGATAGAGGTAATAGTCCAGAGGACAACATCATTAATGAAGGTAAGAAAGGATTATTGGTTATATATTTCTACATGAAGTAAATAGTGACAGAGACGTGTCAGCAATTTATAGACATTTTTTTTCTTATTAATAAATCCATATTTTTACTGTAAGTAAATTAACTGATGGTCAACTGGGTAGATAAAGGAGCATCCCTACATATGACAGCCTAGTAGCAATTTCACTACTTTACACATCTAAATCACTAAAATTATATTTCATTTTGTAGGGGAAATATTCAGATGTACTAAAAAAGGGTGGAAACTGAGTTTCCCTTACGGAGTATCATTGGTAGTAAGACTGAAAGTAAGACAAAAGGCCATCCTATTTGTAGTTGTCAAGGCTTAAGGCCTTATATATATGGCTGTATATATATATTGGGACCCGTTTGAGGACTTTTTCAAGGATCCTTGAAAAAGTCCTCAAACGGATGAAACGCGTTGGGTACTGCCCCTCCACAGCCACCGTAGCTGTGATCTCATTTCATTGTCTCCGCACTGAATGTGTGGCAACACGCTGAAGACGGAGTTCCCCACACAGGATTAGTAACGGACTGAATCTCGGATCCTACGATAGGGCAAGACAGGGTAAGATTTCCTTTAATCATCAATGTGTGGAGATTTCTACTTAACGATACTTGTGGATTGCCACGAAGTTAAAAGTATATTATCTCGGGAAGAGCTATAAACATTACTCTTCAGGTATTGATAGTACCAAATCATTTGCGACCTCCTTTTTGTTTATACTATTTGTTGTTATATAAGAGGTGCTGCATTTTCAATTTCAATCTATGAGAGCGCTTTCTTTCTTTTATTTATTTATTTGGTTCCTCTTTATTGCCCAACATCGTGGGAGCCTTGAGCTGGGTACACAGATGCCATGACGACCTCATGGTGCTTCAGTCTAGTGTTTCCTCCATTCCCAATGCTTCCGCAGGTGCTAAAAACGTTAAAAAGAAAATGCGTCCCCGCAATTCTAGTGGCTCCAAATTGGCCATGCAAGGCATGGTTCTCAGACATTCAGGGAATGGCAGCAGAGCCTCCCTTCCGTCTGCCAGTCATCCAGACCTTATCGTTCTGGGCCCTCTTCTCTGCTATTATTTAGATCGGCTGAAATTGATGTGTGGCTGTTGAGACCTTGATTCTCAGGGTAAGAGGATTCTCTAAGGGTGTAGTGAGTACCATGATAAGAACACGAAAACCTTCATCTTCACCCATCAATCATCAGGCTACAATACATCCTGTGGTGTTTTTCTCAGGGTTTTCACACTTCCCGCTTTAGCCTTCCCTGGTTGCTCTACTTTTTGCAGGTGGGTCTGGATAAGGGACATTTTGTCTGGGTTCTCTTAAAGTGCATATATATTTTCAGCGCCAGCTGGCGGCTCTACCGGAATTACAGATATTCCTTCAGGATGTGTTCAACGTTCAACCACCTTTTGTTCATCCCATGGGACCTCAATCTTGTGCTGAGAGCCCTAACTAGAGCTCCCTTTGAGACTTTGAATTGAGTGGACCTACGTCATGTCACTTGGAAGGCGGTATTCCTCCTAGCTATTGCCTAGTTCTGATACACGCTGCTCAGTGTGTCAGAACTAGGTACACTTTGCTGCAATTCTCCATTTCTAGTTTTCCATGAGGATAGGGCGGTCCTCCACACTAAACCCTGATTTGTTCCTGAAGTGGTGTCTCGGTTCCACTTAAATCAAGAAATTGTTGTTCCTGCATTCCGTCCTTTGTATGAAGCTTTGTATGAAACTCTACCTTTGTTGAATGTTGTTCATGCCCTTCGGTTTTATGTTGATCGCACATCTTCTGTCCGAGAGACGAACAACCTTTTTATCTTTTTTGAAGTGCATAAGAGGGGTTGGTCTGCCTCAAAGCAGTCCATTGCTCGCTAGACCACTTCCACCATTCGCTTGGCTTATATCCGGGCATCTTGCCCTGTGCTGGAATCCTTTAGGGCGCATTCCACCAGGGCTGTAGATGCATCATGGGCAGGCCGTCACGGTGCCTCAGTGGAGCAGTTGTGCCAAGCGGTGACTTTGTCGTCTGTCTACACCTTTTCAAAATGCTATAGGTTGCAGGGCTTTGCATCCCTGGATGCAAGGTTTGGACGCAAGGTGTTGTGTGTAGCCGTTCCAGAGCAATCCCTTTCTTAGGGGGCAGCATTGGTATGTCCCCAATGTACTGCAGAGTCCCCCAATGGTAGGAACGAGAAAAGAGGATATTTACTGTAAAATCTGTTTCTCTGACTCCAATGGGGGACACTGCGCACACTCCCCTTGCTCTGAAAATGGTTCTGTGTTAGTTACTTTGTTCTGGTTTTTGCCTTGTTGGCTTTTCCTCTCTGCTTGGTTATACAAAACTGAGCTTATTGTGACAGAGGAGGGGCATAGTAGGGGAGGAGTATGTATTCAACAAGTATGATAAGTGCCCAAACTCCTAGTCCACCTACTACACTTCAATGTACTGCAGTGTCACCGAATGGAGTCAGAGAAACAGATTTTATGAGTAAAAATCCTCTTTTTAGTAGGTATGTAAACATTAGATTAGTAGGTGTGTGTGTATATATATGTATACACACACACAGCTGTACATAAATTAAAAACATCATTACCATACAACAAACAAGACACCACTCTACAGCGCGTTGTCATGGAAGAGTTTTAGCAACTTAGTGTTTGATGCATACGTTTTATGAAACTGTTTGTTTATCATTCTTACCAACAGGGAATTAGATTGCTAAGTAGTCATTAATCCACACCTGCATTAAGGGAAGACCCAAATGTCAAGGAACATTTCTGGATGTCAAATAGAAAACAAAAAATGCTCAGAAATCTCACCCATCCTGTGTGATCCACCAACAGATAAGGACTTTGGGGGGGATCTGTCCTCACCAACAATGGAATGTGAAAATAGAAGGTATGTAGGACTTATTCATAGAGCAGGTAACAAGGAGGATATAGGTAATATTGTGCAATAGGGTGATGGAAATTGATTGGCAAAAGCAGGGCAGTTGAAAATAATAATGATAACAACCATAATAATGAACATAATCAAACACAGGACAAAGAAAATAAGAAAATTATGCACCACACTGTTGACAATGTAATCGACATCACTAGATCTAAGACATCTGATGGATATATTGTTATGATGGATATGCAGTTATGGTCAGGGGGTTACCAGATCTTTCATGCAAAAATTGAATAGATTTGGAACAATTCAACCCTGAATTCATCCCCACAGTTTAGTATTTATTTGTACTCTCATATCTTCCCTTAAAGTAAACTTACTATTATTTATTTATATAGTGCCAGCATATTCCATAGCACTTTACAATTGGGAAGAACAGTAATAAAATGAGACTGGTTATTAGAGACCGACAGAGAGGTAAGAGAGTCTCTATGTCACCTATAACAGGGAAGACTTACATAGTGTGGGTTGAACACATATTAATGAATATAGAGCCTAATATGAAGTTCACTAGGAACTTCATGCTTCAATTATGTCAGTTGTTCCTATGTTCCAATATGTTCAGCACAGAAAACGGCTGTATGTTCTATGTGTAGGCTATGGGTCCACTGTAAAAGAATTTTACTTTTTTTTAGCCTTTTCTTAAGCCTTTATTAAGTTTGTGGACTTCAGCTATGCTTAATTACCTAGAAAATAAGGTTGCCTAAAGTATGATCCGTACAATTTCCATTCAGTCTAACGAGAAACATGTTTGGGGTAGGACCTGTTTGGGATTTACTACAGTAAGTGGGTTTCTCTCATAAAGTGTTAGGAAATGCACATTTAACCTGTTATCACTTTTCACAGTTCACACAAAACAACAACCTTTTCACCAACATTGCTAGGTGACTGGATCATACAGCCCACTAAGCACTTTTACCTTTGCATTTTGGCTGGACCAGTATGCAATATGTAGCACTTAACTTCATGTATCAAACTCCCATTATCCCATGTATTATAAGCTTGTGAGTAGGGCCTTCATACCTCTCTGTCTGTATTACCCAGTATTATTTTCTTACAGTGTTTGTTCCCAATTGTAAAGCGCTACAAAATGTTGATGATGCTGATGAGTATTAGAAAAGTTCTGTCCCTCATATACGTGACAAAATAAAATGGCTGATTTTATAATCAAATAAACCAATTTACACTTGACACAATACATTAATTAAAAAAATCTTATTTGTTCTGAAATTATTATTCCATGGTTTGCATTAACTTCTCTTTACTTGTTTTACGTTTGTTTTACATCAACTGGAATTTAGTGCTCACCTTTATTGATGACAGAACTAAAGCATAATCTCATGAGTTTGCTATATTGTATTTTCATTGTCAGGTTTGTTAATGGCGTATTTTACGATTTTATTATGCCAATGCTCAGTAACCTTTATTGTTTTCTGTTACTTATTGATATTTTAAGCCATTGGTTTCTATAAAACTTAATAAAGAGATATTAAATAAAATGTATCAATGAAGCTAACTGATTCAATGAAGTTCATTGAGATCTTATGTGGAGTTTAGATGCAACTGATTGTTTAAATCAGGGTGACTTTCTCACGCTCTAACCCAGGGGCAGGCAACTTGCGGCTCTCCAGGTGCTGTGAAACTACAAGTCCCAGCATGCTTTGCCAGTAGATAACCAGCAGATAGGTGGCAAGGCATGCTGGTATTTGTAGTTTCACACCTGGAGAGATGCAGGTTGCCTACCCCTGTTCTAACCAATCAAAGCAAATCTTTATACGGGCGTACACATTCGTTCTGATCAGATGATCAACTTTGCTGACCAAAGTTGACTAGACCTGCTCCTTCTGCATGACAAAACCTAAGGAGTCTTCAGCTTAGTCAGAGGGCCCCAAGACCACTTGAGAAGCTTAATTATCACCCAGACGCCCGGCCTGAACTTCAAAAGAGAGGTAGGTTAACATTTACTCCACATACATTTGTAGATTCGTAGTTATTTGACTAACTTATTCTTAGTTATCTGTCTAAACATTTTATGCACTACCATCTAAATATGTTACAGGATTTGCGTATTACACTATGTATCATCACTTTCTAACTTCCAATGCTTTCAATAAACTTAAGATTATTAGGTAGAGTTTCTGTCTTCATCAGAGTTTGCGCATAACATTAATCCACAAAATTGAGCTAAACTTCCTCATCTTGTTTGTTCTCTTCAGGAATCCCTGCTGTTGGCACAACCATATCTGATTTTGAAAATATTTGGTTTGATAGTCTTAATGTTCTCCTCAAAAGTTATGTTATTCACAAGACTTTCACAAACACACATTGAACACAGTGCTTCTTCTGCATCCTAGAAAGATGATTTGACTCTTCACCACTAAAAATCAAACATAAAATGCAACTGTTCAACAATCAGAATCAGATTCTAGAGCCACAAATTTCTTGTGGAAAATGTTTTTTTCTTTGGTTGATTGGAAAGGCTATGGGTCTGTAGACTGATCTTAGGAGAAAACTTCAGCCGCATATGAATTTCCATTTCCAATAGCCCCAGCCTACCTAATCTCCACGCTGAATGACTGATTTATAATAGTGCTGATCTAGGTTCATTTTGTGATGACAGGTGCATGAATCAGGTGATGATCAGGTCCACTGTTCATTGATTGATCAACAGGTTACTTTCAACTTATCTAGTCCGCTGAGCCTTACTACTATTTGAATTTTTATTTTTGACCTCAGTTTACCGACTACACTTGCTTGTTAGTAATCCTGTCCTTTAGTTTGTGTACTGTCTCCGATACTGTACTTTCTTTCCTGATCCTGGCCTGTCCTTGACTATGTCCTATATATAGATTCTGTAATCACCTTGCCTCCCTCTTGTCTACTATTTGTGACATCATTGTGGATATCCCACATCAAATGCCATAATCTCATTACAGGGGTTCCAGGTAATACCGTGTCACTGCTAACTTGGGAAAGAGGGTTTCAATTTTTTCTTGTTTTTATTTATTTATTTTTCCTGCTTATGTGGAGTTGTATACGCTTTGATCTTGGTGACTTTTTGTCTGTTATACATCGGGAATGTGAATGGCTTTCTGTTTCTTTTTCTGCGTTGATCAGAAAGAAGCGGCCCCTGCAGTTAGCCTCTGGCAGTAACAGGAGAAGGCATTAGGAAGATGCAGAGCCTAGGTTTTACTTTATGCTGTCATTTCCCAATCACTTGGTGATCAGGGTACACTGAAAGCAATCATTGAGCTGCTAGAACTGCAGTAAGCCTATTGCAACGCATTAGCTGATTTATTGCAGGAGAAGGTAATGTTGAAGCAGCAGAAGAGATGTGTGACGGTTCCATAAAACACACACATACATACAGCTTTTGATGTGTTTTCTTGCATTGAGCAGTCAAAAGGATAGATTGATCCAGCTAACCTTTGGGTTAAAAATTATTATTGAATTGAATTAAAAGGTCAAAAGACCAGAGAAAATAAAACATGTGTAGAGTTCACATAGGCAAAAATACATGTAACCTCACATTAAAGACAGCATTATAGCCAAACAGTTAGACAGGAAAAACAAACGCTACAGATATGGATCTTAAGAATCTCTAGTGTGAGTGAGTGAGTCCAAACTCAGTCCAGAGTAAAAAAGTCTCAATCCCAAACGGAACAGGGGCACAAAGTCTCATGAACTTAAAATGTCCCATAGTACTTGCTGTTATGAAGTCCTTCCTAGTGGTAATAGAATCGGAGCTACATTGGCCGGCTTCTTGATAGTCGCAGACTCGCTCCTCTGTCAGTTGGTATGCTAGTATGCTAAAAGTCTGCCTGCATTCCACTGCGTAAAAGGCAAATACCAGTGTTGTATCAGCTATGTGGTCTTGATGGGCTACTTAGCTGAATGCAACTGACTATCCTTTAGCCAGGGCCGCCGAGAGGGGGGGGGAGCGGGTACTAATTACCAGGGCCCGGCATGTCAGGGGGCCCGGCCCGGGCCCTTGCGCTGCTGATTTTTTTTAATTTTCAAATATTTTTTTTCAAAACGTTTTTTTTCCTTTTCTTTTTTTTTTTTTTTTTTTTTTTTGGCAGGGGGGGGGGGGGCTCGGTCGTTGGTGGGGGGAGCAGGCTAGTTTAAAAAAAAAACAAAACATACTCACCTGATCGCGGAGCCGGCATCCCTCCTCTCTGCTGCTCTGTGCTCTATTCAGACTGTCTGAATGCTGGGTGTGATGTCATCATGTCATGCCCAGCATTCAGTCAGTCTGGAGCAATGGAGCACAGAGCAGCAGAGAAGACCAAGAGAGGAGAAAAGGTAAGTGAAGGGAGGAAAACGAGGGGGGCACAAAGGGGTTAAAAAACGGGGGGGCAGCATGACAGAGGGGTTAAAAAATAAGGGGGAGCACAGAGGGGTTAAAAAACGGGAAAGCAGCATGTCAAAGGGGTTAAAAACGGGAAAGCAGCATGTCAAAGGGGTTAAAAACGGGGAAGCAGCATGTCAGAGGGGTTAAAAACGGGGAAGCAGCATGTCAGAGGGGTTAAAAAATTAGGGGGAGCACAGAGGGGTTAAAAAACGGGAAAGCAGCATGTCAAAGGGGTTAAAAACGGGGAAGCAGCATGTCAGAGGGGTTAAAAACGGGGAAGCAGCATGTCAGAGGGGTTAAAAAATTAGGGGGAGCACAGAGGGGTTAAAAAACGGGAAAGCAGCATGTCAAAGGGGTTAAAAACGGGGAAGCAGCATGTCAGAGGGGTTAAAAAATGAGGGGGAGCACAGAGGGGTTAAAAAATGGGAAAGCAGCATGTCAGAGGGGTTAAAAAATGAGGGGGAGCACAGAGGGGTTAAAAAACGGGGAAGCAGCATGTCAGAGGGGTTAAAAAATGAGGGGGAGCACAGAGGGGTTAAAAAACGGGAAAGCAGCATGTCAGAGGGGTTAAAAAATGAGGGGGAGCACAGAGGGGTTAAAAAACGGGGAAGCAGCATGTCAGAGGGGTTAAAAAATGAGGGGGAGCACAGAGGGGTTAAAAAACGGGGAAGCAGCATGTCAGAGGGGTTAAAAAATGAGTGGGGGCACAGAGGGGTTAAAAAATGGGAAAGCAGCATGTCAGAGGGGTTAAAAATTGAAGGGGAGCACAGAGGGGTTAAAAAATGGGAAAGCAGCATGTCAGAGGGGTTAAAAACGGGGGGGGGGGGCAGCATGACAGAGGGGGTGAAAAAATGAGAGGGGCACAGATGGGTTAAAAAACGGGGCAGTATGGCACAGTGGGGTTAATAAACAGGGGTCAGCATGGCACAGTGGGGTTAAAAAATGGTGGGCAGCATGGCACAGTGGGGTTACAAAGGGGGGGGAGGCATGGCACAGTGGGATTGAAAAAGGGGGGGAGCAGCATAGTATAGTCTGATGAAGGGGAGCCAGATGAAGGGGGCAAAAACAGCATGGAGGGCACAGTGTGATCATAAGGCATGGCGATGATGAAGGGGCACATTATTGTAATATTGGAGCTGGAGGAAGGCCTAATTATTAATCGTGGATGGTATTGATTTAACGCCAGGGTTGTTTGGAATTATCTAAATGTAGCTATTTTTTTCCAAATAGGGCCCCCAGCATTCCAGGATCCAGACAAGCCGCAACTAAAGAAACATGCAGCCACAGGTGGAGAAAGTGAGAAGAACAGGTAGGAGAGAGCAGGACAGTATGTGAAATGTTGTGATTCTAGTAGGGACAATACCAATTTTTGGTGAATGTTGTGCCCAATGTAAGGTGTAGGCCAAGACTGAACTGTTTGTGTACACACTGCATTGTTTGTATACTACACTGTGGTGGTAGATGTCCTGAAAGTCAGGAGTGCTTGAACATATGTGACGCTCCGGCGAATTGAGAGCCTAGTGGTTTTTATGTTAGCCACGCCCCAATGGCACGTTTGCCACGCCCCAAAATGCATGACCACACCTCCCAAAATTTTTGCACCGCCGTTTGGCTAGCTACGCCCCTGAATGCATGACCATACACCTAAATTTTTTTGCGCCGCCGTAAGGCGGCGCAAAAAATTTTTGGGGCTTATTTGACTATGAGGGGGGGCCCCATGAATTTGTTGTACCCGGGCCCTGAATTCTTCTTGGCAGCCCTGCCTTTAGCTGACTCTCTATCTGGAATAATTGATCTGGGCTTAAGCTCTGATAACTTCAGGATTGAAATACTGTTTAGATCTTGGGATAATTTGCAATTAACTGAGCTAAAACTTTTTTTTTATTCACTTACCATCTGCAGCTCCAGAAAGGTGGTCAGTAGTTGATCTCTCTCATTCTTAGAGGAAAACAAACAGATATTGATATTAGATATGAGCCAACCCCAATCCATAAGTAAAATTGTGTACTGGAATTCAGGTTCTCTAGTACTCGCAACTGACATGAAAGTTTAGTTCCATATACCATGCTGGACAATTCTAGAATATTATATAGCACATCAGAATGAAGACAGGCTCACACTGGTAGCTGTAAGTAGAACCTTAACAAATCCTCTGTTTATGATTAATAAGTAACTATTAATTAATATCAAGTCATTGAATATTTAGACAGTGGGTGAAGTGGAAATTTAGAAGTCTCAGTATGAAAAATGTAATAGGAATGACATTCTGGGTGAGGAGTGAAGATTGTGTAACAATAATAAACAGAAAAGAAGACCCGGAGGAAGCCTATAATTGGTCCGGATGTAAGATAAAAGACTGTCAGTTTGTCAACTCACCACGCCTTGATAAAGATTTACAATCGAAACGCGCCGGCAGACGGGGGTGAGTGACGTCATACGCATACAGCGGAGGTTCCATCCGTCGTCTCTTCTCTTCAGACAGCGTGGATCGCGGGAGTGTTACCCGGGACACAGCTGGCGATATTGGATTTAACATCAACCACGCTTGTTTTGAAAGGAAGGACGGTAAGAGTCCATCTATCTCCGTTGTAGCAGGACTCAGCGCTATTTATTTTTTAGAGTTTATTACATGTGAAATGTGTAAAGTTTTTATGTGTGGAAATTAAATGGGAAGATTTTACACTATGGAGATCTATTTCTTTTCCCTTCTTTGGTCCTTATTCTGATGGAGTGGATATTCGTATTTGAAGGAGTTGGTCACAGGAGAAACTCTATCTGTTTGGTTCAATGCTTGAAATTTCACTACGTCTAGTAAGTGTACACCCTTAAGGGGTTATAGGAATTTTCCTATCACGTGGTGAAAGTGTATTAGTATCTACACACGGGCTATATAGGGATAGCTTCCTGTGCTACATTGAAATTTACAGGTTACGCTATGTATATTTCTTCGCTTCTTTTTTATGTTCATCTATGAGATCAATATTGGAAGATTGGATCAAGCATAGAAGAATTACATCATTATCATTATTTCCGGAGTTTTGGTCGTTTTATTACTCCACTTGGAGGACACTTTTTTTTGGGGACTATTAACTTTGTAGACTTTGAGGATTTATACCATCAGCGCCAGTTTTTCCTTACACTTGTTTTATGTATAAGTGAATGGAATTTGATAGTTTCACAATAAAGGCAGTAGGAGAAATGACGGTATGGCATACCAGCATATACCACCGTATACACCCCCCCCTTCCACCACTGTGTTTAGATATATTGGAGATTTCTAGCAGACACAATTTGTATCAGGAGATAAAATACTGTGTAGAACATTAATGAAAACTGGTGCATATGAAACATGTAACCCATACAAAGCAAAAATAATCTGTCAGTTTTATAATTTTGTTCAGAAAATGAAGGCAGAGGATGTAGTCATGTCTTAGTGCTGAATAGATGTATACCTGAGAGCTCTGGTGTTCACCCTTACCTCCCTCACCTGTTTATCCGATTCCTAACACTCTCCTTTGCACTCCACAGGAGAACTGATAGGCCTAGGGGTGTGTGTTGTATGGCAAAAACACCTACAGCCTTTTTTTTTTTAATGTTCTTGTATTAATGTTGGGCACCCAAAGCACCAATTGTGTGGCCCACCAAGATGGATGACCAGACGACAAATAGTTATGAGGATTGAGTGTAGCTTCAGTCTGGCAGGAAGCCACCTTAATGCTAATGTTTGACTATCTGCATAGTCAAATATTCTCAATAGAATGGGTTGTACTGAAGAGTTCAGTGACTTTCAGAGTGGCACAGTTATAGAATGCAACATGACAGGATTCAAACCTGGAGCTTCTGCTTCTGTAGACTGCTGTTCTGCTGACGGAGCTAGTCTGGCTGCTGGACAGTTCCCTGCCTTCACTCTGTGTTCTAGATCAGTTGAACCATTCTCCTGATGTATCAGCATGCCCTAGCTCCACCCCCTGGCTTCTTATAAAAGCCTTGCCTGTTCCGGTCTCCTTGACAGATTATTGTGCTCCTGACAGTAATCTAGTTCCTGCTGTTGTTGCTGCTTTTCTGCCTCCAGTCATCCACTATTTGTGTACAGATTGTCCTTAAACTACGCCTCTGCCTGAACTGTTTTGCTTTATTGCTTGACTGTGTAACAAAATCAGGCTGCTATTAACCATTCTTATTATATTCTCCCCATGTGGCCTGACTTCTTTCTTGCCACTGGACTCCTATTCAGTCTCTGGACTATTACACCTCCTTTCCAACAAGTCAGTTTGTAAAATATCTGCCCTGCCCTGTTGACTGGAGTGGTATAAAACACACAAACTTTGGCCTCTGAAGAAGTGTAAAAACATAGTTTGGAGTGACAAATCACGCTTTACTATCTGGTAGTCAACGGATGAATCTGGGTTTAGCGGATGCCAGGATAAAGCTTCCTACCGGAATGAGTACTTCCAACTGTAAAGTTTGGTGAAAGAGGATTAATGGTCTGGGGCAGTTGTTTTCATGGTTTGACTTGGGTCCCTTTGTTACAATGAAGGAAAATTTTAATGCCACAGTATATAATGACTCCCCCCTAGAATTGTGTGCTTCCAACCTTGTGACAACAGTTTGAGGAAATCACTTTCCTGTTTTAACATAAAAATGTCCCTCTGCACAAAGCAAGTTCCATAAAAAAGGGTTTCCTGAGTTTGGTGTAAAAGAATGACTATCCTGCACAGAGCCCCGACCTCAACCCCGTTTAACACATTTGGTATGACTGTAAGCCAGGCCTTATCCACCAACATTAGTTCCAAATACAAAAATAGTGACATGTCTTCCCAGAAGAGTTGAACCTGTTATAGCAGCAAAAGGTGGGACCAGCTCCATATTAATGTCCATGGTTTTGGAATGAGAAAGGGAATTAGTCTCAATGTGACTTTTCCAGTGCTTACTGCCATCATATGATGGAGAGGTTTGGATACTTTGGAGTATAAACACATAAGAGTGTTACCATATGGGGAATTGTTTCATAAAGGAATGAAGTAGATAGTTATAGTAAGGGTAATTGTTTAAATAAAAATGAAACGTGCTGGTTTAATAAATAAATACAATTGAGTAGGTGATAGTTTAATGAATAGATAATGTATTGTATTGTATAGGATAGGATATGTATCCGTATATATATATATATATATATATGTGTGTGTGAGTATGTGTATATGTAGATATATATATATATATATATATATATATATATATATATATATATATGTATATATATATATATATATATATATATATATATATGTATGTATAATTGTAAGAAATAGATAGGTTAAGATATAGTTTTGTGCACATAGTGAATTAAAGGCTGAGAGAGACTGGGTTATTGTAAATTAACAATTGAGATTGACCATTAACCCAGTTTATACAATTAGAAGGTGTGGGAATAAAACAATGGCAGGTTTATCAATTAGCCAAAGGGCTATTTACATATCAAAGGACCATCAGTGAAGAAAAGACATCTTTCATTTACGGCAGGGGTCCTCAAACTTTTTAAACAGGGGGCCAGTTCACTGTCCCTCAGACCGTTGGAGGGCCAGACTATTTAATTAATAGCCCAAAACCACCCCAGCATTAAATGAAAGGTCTTGTCACCTCACCTTAAATTAAATAGAGCCCACTATTAAACAGTTTCACCATCAACCAACAAATAAAATAATAGCACCGACCATTAAATAATTAGCTCCGACCCACAGTCCATCTTTAAATTAATAGCCTACCTCCCACCCAAATTACAGTAGAGACCCCCCCAGCAATAAATTCATAGCATTTATGTTAAATATACCTATTTCCTGCAACCATCACTGCCATTAAATAATTCATATTCATATTTACATTCACCCCAAAAAATCCCCACATTCAAATTATACCATACCCCCATACCACCCAAGGATTAAGTTAAAGGTCCCATCACCCCATCCTAAATTAACATCCCCACTATTAAATTAAATTGCCCCACCATCACCCACAAAAATAAAATAACACTTACTAAATAATTAGCCCCAACCTACACTCCCTCATTAAAATAATTGTCTACCTCACACCCACATTATATTAAGACCCCCCCCCCACTCACTTCCCTCACACATTATAGTAAAATAGCAGCCCCCCTTTCTGTCACATAGTATAATAGTATATAAGCCCCTTCTCTCACATAGTATAATAGTAGAGAAGCCCCCCCATAGTATAAGAGCACCCCACATAGTAAAATAGCATCGCAGCCCCCCACATAGTAAAATAGTATAACAGCCTCCCACATAGCAAAATAATAGTATAACAGCCCCTCACATAGCAAAATAATAGTATAACAGCCCCCACATAACAAAATAATAGTGTAACAGCCCCCACATAACAAAATAATAGTGTAACAGCCCCCACATAGCAAAATAATAGTGTAACAGCCCCCACATAGCAAAATAATAGTGTAACAGCCCCCACATAGCAAAATAATAGTATAACAGCCTCCCACATAGCAAAATAATAGTATAACAGCCCCCCACATAGCAAAATAATAGTATAACAGCCCCCACATAGTAAAATAATAGTATAACAGCTCCCCACATAGTAAAATAATAGTGTAACAGTCCCCACATAACAAAATAATAGTGTAACAGCCCCCACACAGCAAAAGAATAGTGTAACAGCCCCACAAAACAAAATAATAGTATAACAGCCCCCACATAACAAAATAATAGTGTAACAGCCCCCACACAGCAAAAGAATAGTGTAACAGCCCCCACATAACAAAATAATAGTGTAACAGCCCCCACATAGTAAAATAATAGTGTAACAGCCCCCACATAACAAAATAATAGTGTAACAGCCCCCACATAGCAAAATAATAGTGTAACAGTCCCCCACATAGCAAAATAATAGTGTAACAGCCCCCCCCTCACACTTACACTTACCTTGTTGGAGTCATGCTCTATTGAAGTCTTCTCTGCTGCATCGCCGCGCACACATGGGACAGCACCTGTCACGTGGTGCTTGTCCCATGTGGCATTCTGCTTGAACGGGACTGGAGGAGGCCAAGTATGGGAGGAGGGGAGCCCTCTGATTCTTATTTTTACAAGTTTTTTTTTTTACTCCTCGCCGCGGCGCCGGCCTCGTTCTGTCCCCCCCCCCCCTCGTTGGAAAATTCCGGTCAGCGCAATGACCAATCCGCCCCTGCCCGGCGGGCCACATAAATGGCCTCCGCGGGCCGTAGTTTGAGGACCCCTGATTTACGGCCTCTTCACTTAAGCCGGAGATTAAATAACTTCAGACAATATGTAGGCCAAATTATATTGAACCAATACAGACATCTCATGGTTATCCCTGTTTGTTCACTTCATGTGAAATCCTTAGGACAATAATTATTATACTGAAACTTATTCACATCAAAGACTTAGCTTGTTACCTTGGGGAACAAAAGGACCTCAATTGGTTTTATGACACTTGAAAAGCAGTCATGTATTGTGTAAGTTTTACATAGATTGCAATCATGCAATGCCAGGTTTGGAGTGGGGGTTCTATGGATATATAAATATGAGCGTTCAGTAGTAGCAGGAGAGAAAGAGAAAAAGAAAAAGAAGTTGAACAAGAGAGAAGGATCCTATTTTAAGAAAACAACTCACAGGTAGTATACTTATGATTATCTTGCAAGAATACAATATGCATATGAATTGTTAATGTTTGTAAAAGTATGTCATGTTTTTATGTTTGTTTACTGTATAGTTAGATAAGGAAGCGTATATAATTAGAAATCTTATCCCATGGTGTATTGTCATCTTATAACTTGTATCATTTGAATATTAAATAATTGTTGAAATAGAGCTGAGTTTTCACGTTGAACTTATTTATTTGGAATCACTAATATATCAAAACTGCATGTAAATATATGTTTATGTCAGCTTGACAAGGTTGGACTTTCCGCATAGTCAGATGAGCCAAGTTAATATATCTGTGTATATAGTATATTTATTATCGCATAGATATATTTCTTGGACTGTAGCAATATAGACATTCCGTTAGAAATACATGAGCCAGTCATATGCACATACGTGATAAATGTGATTATAATATATGTGATTGGATTAGAAGTAGTTTCGCCATTTTTATGAGCCAACCAATTGCAAGTCTGATATGATATATTTGCAGATATCTATATGATACATATAGGATATATATATATATATATATAGACATAGATATATGTATATATATTTGAATACGTATATGTAAAATTTAATAATAAGAGAAAAAGATATATATTGATTCCAGTCTCGTTTACAAGAGTCTACTGCAATTTAGCCCGCCAAATAATTCCATGGATTACATTATCTCCGAAAAGTTTCCAGTAATACCCTCCAATATAGTTATCATCCAGCACTGGAGAGTTTGCAGCGTACATGTTTTTTTCTAGTAATCACTGGTACAGAAAGGTTGAACTTTGAGGCTGCAAAAGGATTACATCAAATATACACAGTCACCCAGGGAAATTCCTAGTCATTTCAATTGCATACCCTCTTCATCCTGGGACCATAACAAGGTAGATGGAGAGCAAGTTGAACAGACTGTTCAATAGTTAGGGAACAATTTTTGTGCAATTAGGTTTAAATCAATTATTTCCATTTACCCCATACTAAAAAAAAACTAACAAACACAAATATATTGAATATTTATGTCAGATAAGATAAGTTACTGAATAAAACAGTTGATATTAACAATTATTAAAGAATTTCAAAACTTCAAACTTAGTAGGAGAGATGAAATATTGCAACGTTAACTAGCTTCTCACTAAACTGGCCTTAGTATGTGTGTGTGTCTGTGTGACAATAGTAGGGAATTAGATTGTAAGCTCCACTGGGACAAGGACTGATATGAATTAGAGATGGTCACTGACCCCCGTGTTTTGGTTTTGGATTCGGTTTTGGATCTGGATTACCGTCGTGTTTTGGTTTTGGTTTTGGTTTTGCAAAACCGCCATTGCGTGTTTTGGTTTTGGTTTTGGTTTTGTTTGGTTTTGTTTTGCAATTTGTTATAAAAATTACATTTATTGGTGCTAAAATAACATAATTTAGGTATTATTTTGTAGCTACATTATTATTAACCTCAGTAACACTAATTTCCAGTCATTTTTTATTCAATTTTGAACACCTCCTATGTCACAATATGATTTTCATACACTTGAAAAGAAAAATTGCTGCAGTTCTTGCCAGTGATAACAAAAAGGCCATTGTCATGCCTGGGCATAAGACCAAAAATCCACCTCTTAAGTGTGGAATTATTTTTACACGAATCCTGGCAAGAGTTGTCGATCCATTTGTAACATTTTGAAAGCCACACTCAGTAGAGGTAGGGACCTTAACCATCTGGGATCCTCATCCATGTTTCGTCATTTTTCAGCGAGTTATTGGCAAACTGTTGGGAAAATCAGAAACTTTGGTTAAAAAAAAATTAACAACAAGCATTCCAGCATAATCTACCTCCCTTCTCTCATCTACATCCCAGCACCTGCAATCTTCCCCCCCAACAATTGGCAAGTAAACAATCCTCTGCAAGAGGAAGCAAGAATGAAACCTGTCACCCAGTCGCAAAGCGGATCACAGACGCCCTGGGTACTATGCTAGCGTTAGATCTGTGTCCAATGTCCACTATTAATACAGTTGGTTTAAGACATTTAATTGAGGTGTTATGTCCCTGTTAGCAAATGTCATCACTATACCATTTTACTAGAAAAGCTTATTCTCTCCTGTACCGGAAAGTTCCTAAAAATGTCATTATTGGGTGACAAAATGGTATTCTACCCACTGTACACTTAACCACAGATATGTGTACAAGCGGAACTGGGCAAACAAAAGATTATATGACTGTGAAAGCCCACTGGGTTGGTCTTTCGGCTTCCCCAGCATGGACAGCAGCAGCATGTACCCAGGTGCATCACATTTTTGAGAAGTAGGCTACTCTGTGTATCAGCAGCTTCACTAAGAGGCATACAGCTGACAAACTGTTCCAAAAACTAAGGGATGTCATTGAAAGATGGCTAATCCTGCTTGGAGTCTCCTGAGGATATGTCATTTCTGATTACGACCCCAATATTGGTCCAGCATTACAGCGGGGCTGAATTCCATCACATTTCCTGTTTTGCACACACTATCAACTTGGTGTTACAGAACTTTTGAAAAATGACATGCAGGAGATGCTGTTTGTGTCCATAAACATTTAGGGTCAATTTGTGGTTTCTGCAACAGCATGTAGGAGAATACAGCAGCTGCAAGAAGACTAGCATTTGAGGGGAATATACTTTAGTCCAGCGAAGTAGTTACCTGTGAAGAAAGTGCAGACACAGTTAGCTTGAGTCAAGTGATTGCCTTAATAATAGATTTTGAAAAGGTGCTACATAAAATTATAGTGTGCAATAAAACAAAGTAAATGTGCTAACTATATTTTAATTGTAGATGAAATACTTAATTTTCTTTGCAAGGATCCCAGACTTATCAACATCTTGTTGGGACGTCTTCTCCTTCAGTTTCTCTGGCAACTGCTTGTAATAAAAGAAATTGCTTTCCCAAGACACCCAGTGATGATGCAGATGAGTCCGCTAAACATTTTGATATTTGCTGTGCTGTAAAAGAATTGCCCAAAAACCGTGACAGCTCTGCCCTAAAATCAACTAGTCATTCCCTTTGGAAGGCCATTATCAGCAATTACATCATACTACACAGACTTCTATGATATTGGGATATTGGGATGAATTAGTATTGTTGGAGGAAGATTATCACTAAACCCTGCCACCTCTCCAGTTTCGCAATGAGCTATGGTACAATAAAATGTAACTGCAGATTTAGACCAAGACTGTCAGCCCTATTATTTCTATTTCAGCAATTACAATTAGCAATGGAGCAATGGAGCTCTTCTCTTTGGGTGTTACCTATATAACGCAGCACAATTTGCCTGCAAATTCTACAGACAAGCCTGCTTGTCTTCCTCTCCATCAATGACTCTTAGCAATTGAGCACTCGTCTTTGGGTGTATATTACACCCAAACATTATTAGTGAAAATTATGAAAAATACAGTTTAATCCCTGATAGGCCCTCCACCATCCTTTGCATGTTAATAGTAGGATTGGTTGGAATTATGGTCAAGGTCACACATTTTTTTGACAAATCCTTCAAACCAGCCCAGATGTCAAACTGTTGTGGTCTGCCCCCTGCGTCATCCCTGCTTGTGTTTGGAAAGTGCATATTGGTGCCAGAACCTCACATGCCAGAACTGCTCCCACTGGTGCCACACTGCTGCAGGACTTACACAATCAACCGCATCCTCATCGTCGGATACCCAAATCTCCCCCACATCCTCTTCTAAAGACAAAGTGTCATCCTCACTTGGTGTATCACCGGCTACACTCGGGCTGTTCAGGCACACATCAGCAGAACTGCTGAAAGGGCCCTTCTTTATGGGTAGACTAACAGAATGGTCACGATTAGACATCCCACTGTTGGATGGACTCTCCACAGGGATTGTTGTCATTTGTGAATCAGAGCAAATATTCTCCTGTAATGCCTCACTGTTATCTTGCAGCTCGGCTTTGACGCGTAACAGTAGTTGTGCACCAATTGTAGGCTGGGTAACTTTTTGGGATCTGCCACTAATAGCCAAAGGTGAAGGCCTCATTCTCTCTTTGCCACTGCGTGTGTAGAATGGCATGCTTGCAATTTTTTTTTTATCGTCACTTAACTTTTGCTCAGTTACACTTCTTTTTCGCTTCAATACAGTAAAATTTTTTTGGGTTTTTGTTTTTTGCACTAATTTGAAAACACTCTGTTGTTTGACATCGCCTTGGCCAGATGACGTACTGGGAACACTAACATCAGGACTGGTGACAGAACCTGGTTGCTCATTTAGATCATATGTGGACTGCTTTGAATCCATTCTGAGCGCAAACCACTGGGGAGTGCTAAAAATTATTGAGTAGATACTGCTGACAGATATGACTTTTGACAGCCAAAAATATTAATGCACAATTAGGGAGGACACCCCAAAAACACTGAGGAGTGCTACAAATTATTGAGTAGATACTGCTGACAGATATGACTTTTGACAGCCAGAAATATTAATGCACAATTATGGGGGACACCCCAAAAACACTGAGGTGTGCTACAAATTATTGAGTAGATACTGCTGACAGATATGACTTTTGACAGCCAGAAATATTAATGCACAATTAGGGAGGACACCCCAAAAACACTGAGGAGTGCTAAAAATTATTGAGTAGATACTGCTGACAGATATGACTTTTGACAGCCAGAAATATTAATGCACAATTATGGGGGACACCCCAAAAACACTGAGGTGTGCTACAAATTATTGAGTAGATACTGCTGACAGATATGACTTTTGACAGCCAGAAATATTAATGCACAATTAGGGAGGACACCCCAAAAACACTGAGGAGTGCTAAAAATTATTGAGTAGATACTGCTGACAGATATGACTTTTGACAGCCAGAAATATTAATGCACAATTATGGGGGACACCCCAAAAACACTGAGGTGTGCTACAAATTATTGAGTAGATACTGCTGACAGATATGACTTTTGACAGCCAGAAATATTAATGCACAATTATGGGGGACACCCCAAAAACACTGAGGTGTGCTACAAATTATTGAGTAGATACTGCTGACAGATATGACTTTTGACAGCCAGAAATATTAATGCACAATTAGGGAGGACACCCCAAAAACACTGAGGAGTGCTACAAATTATTGAGTAGATACTGCTGACAGATATGACTTTTGACAGCCAGAAATATTAATGCACAATTATGGGGGACACCCCAAAAACACTGAGGTGTGCTACAAATTATTGAGTAGATACTGCTGACAGATATGACTTTTGACAGCCAGAAATATTAATGCACAATTATGGGGGACACCCCAAAAACACTGAGGTGTGCTACAAATTATTGAGTAGATACTGCTGACAGATATGACTTTTGACAGCCAGAAATATTAATGCACAATTAGGGAGGACACCCCAAAAACACTGAGGAGTGCTACAAATTATTGAGTAGATACTGCTGACAGATATGACTTTTGACAGCCAGAAATATTAATGCACAATTATGGGGGACACCCCAAAAACACTGAGGTGTGCTACAAATTATTGAGTAGATACTGCTGACAGATATGACTTTTGACAGCCAGAAATATTAATGCACAATTAGGGAGGACACCCCAAAAACACTGAGGAGTGCTACAAATTATTGAGTAGATACTGTGCTGACAGATATGACTTTTGACAGCCAGAAATATTAATGCACAATTATGGGGGACACCCCAAAAACACTGAGGTGTGCTACAAATTATTGAGTAGATACTGCTGACAGATATGACTTTTGACAGCCAGAAATATTAATGCACAATTAGGGAGGACACCCCAAAAACACTGAGGAGTGCTAAAAATTATTGAGTAGATACTGCTGACAGATATGACTTTTGACAGCCAGAAATATTAATGCACAATTATGGGGGACACCCCAAAAACACTGAGGTGTGCTACAAATTATTGAGTAGATACTGCTGACAGATATGACTTTTGACAGCCAGAAATATTAATGCACAATTATGGGGGACACCCCAAAAGCGCTGGGGAGTGCCAAATATGAAGAAAAAATAATAAACCTCTATCCTCCTCTCTGCACTAGCGATTTTGGTTAGAGCAATTGCAAGAACAATATGGTATTCTCTGTCCCTGCTCTAATTAGCCTATGACTACACCCTGCTCTCTCCCTCTGTCAAATGGCGATGGATTGCTGTGGAGGCGTGTATTTATAAAGTTGAAGTATCGCGAGAACCGAGTCCCGAGATCCGACGACGTCACAATGACGTTCGGCCTCGATTTGGATTCGGAATGGGCGGGAGAGTACCGAGCTGCTCAGCTCGGTACTCGGATACCCAAAGTTCGGGTGGGTTCGGTTCTCGGAGAACCGGACCCGCCCATCTCTAATATGAATAAACATTCTCTGATTGTAAATCACTGCATAAAATGTTGGCCTTATATAAAGGATAATGCATATTATATGGATTGCTGATTGCCTGTTTTTTTTTGTATATTAAGAACATCAACATATGGTATTTAGCTATATAGAGAAGGCTTTTTATTTCTCCTTTCTTAGTAATAATTAAGTCTAATCATTAATACACATTTGTATTACCTTTAAGATTGTTTAATATCTAATGTATATTTTCAAGTTCATCCTACATTTTAGCACCTGGACACTAACAGGCTCTCCAAGTGTCAGTGTAAACATTAAAAGATTTCCCATGCACGTGGACCATAACTAATGTTTGTAGGTGTAATACATAACATCTCAATTACACTGTATGCTATCAGGGATGGTAACAGAAGTTGGATGGTTAGGATCCCCTGATGGACGGAAAGCTTTTTTAGAAACTTTATTGAATAAATCTTGGAAGTCTTCTGTTTTGCTTTCAGAGCAATGGAACAAACCCACAACTGGCCTGACTGAGAAGGAAAATGTGTGATAGATGCAAGGGAAGAGCAATAGTTATTTGGGTTGGACAAAAAAACAAAACGCAAAATAAAACCTAGCTCAATTTGACTTAAATAAAAAAAAAAGTGTCTCCAAACTCTCTTACTTCCAAAAAAACCAGTACACAAATGTATACAGCAGGGCAATATATGAAGAGAAACACAGATTTGATTATTACACCACAGGTAAGCACATGCTCAGAGTAAGCTAGAGCAGATGTTCTCCCAGTACATTGTGTACTACAGTCATAGAAAAGCATTACATGAACTGTCACTTGCAAACTCAAAGCAGTATTACAGTAGAGAAGACTCTGCTTCTGAAATCTAAAGCAGCAACCTGTAACTCTTTACAAATGCAAGGAAGTATATTACTGTTATTTAGATATGGCTAACAATAAGTAAATAAGATACCTCTACAAAATACAAAAATACTATTAATCAGTATTACATTTAAGTTCAGTAGCAATGGCTGACCTGAAAAAATTAAATGCATTTGAACCTGTTACTCAGAAATTGAGGAAATAATAAAGTTAGAACTTTCATTCCAACATACAGCAAGCACTGTTCATACATACTTGTTAAACTGCATACTGTTAATGCCTCTTTTCATTGCACACTAAACCTCTTGCACAAGTTAAAACTGATTACTGTAAGTGATAGATAAAAACACGGACACTGATATAAATTTGGCAATATAAGGTCATAGTTTATTTAAAACAATATGGTGGCAGAGAAAGGAATTGCAAGATCATCCGAAACAAATTAATACCAAGATCAAACAGTAGAAGGCCCAGCGGCCCTGAAATCCACTGATCCCAGCATATAATCCTTTAACGATTGGCCAGTGCTAAATCTGGCATTAAAATGATTACATCCCTTCTCGACTCACAATGACATGCTCACACAAAGCAGGTCAAGGGGTACCCCACACAAAAGGACAGAGAGCCACGGTACTCCGAAAGGGGCAGTGATCTGTGGCCAATCAGTGGAAGGAAGCACTGTATGTATTAGTTGCTGACTGCAATGCTTTCTTGCCAACTGTGCCTTGTCTGTAAGGAAGGAGAGAAAAGTTAGTTATGAAAACAGGTAAATGAAAAAGATCAAAGCAATAATAAAAGGAAGGGAGGGATTTTGTGCAGCAAGAAGAGGCCTAGCTACCTCCGGGCAGAGCTGGATTTAGACCTCATGGGGCCCTAGGCAAGATACTGGTTTGGGGCCCCCTCCCTGAAAAAATCCATAGCACTATAGTTTTTTAGCATAACATATACCACTATTCAGGGGCTGGCAGACTTTAGCCTGGGGGGGCAAGCACATAGCACTAGCCCATAAGTAGCGGTCCATTTTTAAGGGGTGGTTTCACCGCCGGCCCTGGGAGGGCCCTCTGGGGACCGCTGGGCCCTAGGCAATTGCCTAGGTTGCCTAGTGGGAAATCCGGCCCTGCCTCCGGGGAGAAAATATATAGAGGAAACCAGGGCCCTTCCTGTGGATACCATTGGCTGAAACCAACATTCAAAACTTTAACCCCCAATAGGTAAGGGCAATAACAAATGCACTAACATATGAGTGTAACTGCTTTCGGCTTTAAGGTTCTACCAAACACTCATCTGCAGCCCTTTCACATGGTGGCATCCATTTAAACCACACCTCCAGACAAGGAGGTGGGGTTGGGCTACTTCTCTCCCCGCAGTGCACAGTTCTATCAAATGTCCCATCATTCATGTTTACATCTTTTGAAGTACATATTGTTAGGATATGTAACGCATTCTCTATGTGTGTTGCTGTGATCTATCTCCCCCTGCACCACACCAACAATTTCTTGAATATTTCTCTGTATGGCTCCCTCACTTCTTATCTTCTGACATTTCCTTCATCATGGGTGATTTCAACATCCCTATTGCTAATCCATGCTCCAATGCTACTTCAAAACTACTCACTCTAACCTCACTTGACCTCTCCCAGTGGATGGAATCTGCTTCTCATCAGGATGGCCACTGTCTTGATCTTGTTTTCTCTAGACTGATGCAACGACATCATCACGCCCCCTCCAATCCTCTGTCACATGACCTGTACTCCGGGATCTCCTGAAGAACAGATTTAAAAAGTAGGTAAGTATGGACTATGCTCAGTTTCTAATTTCCTTGACACTCCTTTCCTCCTCTCGGATCATCACCTTATTAGTTACTTGCTCACTCCCAATTCTTTAACCTCCCTGCTGCCAAAATCTTCCAAGCCTCCTCATACCCACAGGAATATTAACTTTTGATTTTCAAAATTTTTTCACCTCTCCCCAACACCTACTCTCCCAAATTTCACCATACCCTAGCAACTGCCCTTGATCAAGTGGTTCCAGCGACTCTTCATACTCCCTGTAGACTTCATTGTCAACCGTGGCACACTAAAGTAACACGAAATCTACAAAACTCTCGTAAAGCAGAAAGTCACTGGCATAAATCTTGAACCTCTAATGATTTCAGCGCATATACTGTTATCTACCACTCCTATTGAAATGCTCTGGACACTGCTAAACATACATATCTCATCTATGCTCAGGCTAAATTTTAACACATTTAAATCTCTTCTAAACCCTCCTACCCCAAACTCTCCAACTAACATCGGTGCCCAGGATCTTCCTTCCTATTTCAAGGACAAGATCCAACTTGAAATGTTATCACAAGCAGTCAGCTAAATTCCTTCCCAGCACCCTCTGACATCCTCTCCTCTTTTGATCCCACAAATAAAAAGAAGTTTCTACTCTCTTATCTGCCTACTCTACCTCCTGTCCTCTCGATCCCATACCCTCAGAAATTGGTAGGTCCATGTCTCCTGTGCTCTTTCCACCTCCTAACTAAAATCTGTAATCTCTCTCTCTCTACTGGAATCTTTCCATCACTATTCAAGCACAGTGATTACTCGCGTTCTGAAAAAAACAAAATTCTGACCCAAACTCTCTCTCAAATTACCACCCCATCTCTCAGCTCCCATGCCCCTTCAAACTTATCGAAAGATTTGTCTACACTGACCTCACATGCTTCCTTTCTGCAAAGAACCGTTTGGATCTTCTTCAGTCAGGCTTTCGCTCTCAACACTACAGAGACTGCGCTGACCAAGGTTGTCAATCATTTAATCATAGCTAAAACTGAAGGTGTAAGAAAACTTACTTGATCCACACTCCTGCTCCCGCACTGACAGCTTGCCGGGAGCGCGGCTCTCCCTGTTCTTACAGTCATGTGACCTCCAGCAGGAAATTTAAACTTCCTCTTCCTATAAGACTCACTCGCTCTGACACTTGCATAGTGTCAGAGCAACAAACTCTTGTGTCCTTACCCTTTTGTGCCTATTTTGTCTGTGGTTTATTCCTTGCCTACTTACATTCTCCTGTGTTCTGACCCAGCCAGTTTGACCTTGCATCCGGATTATCCTTGTGTACTGTATACTACATAAGTGTACCAGACTTCAGCTTAGCCTCTGACCTTGCTCCCGGAATCTCCCTGTGTACTGCCTTACATGATACGTGTACCATACCTTGGCTAGTTTTGGATTTCAGCTCATCTTCCTGTACTTCTTACAGGTACAAGCCCTACTATTACTGGTCGCCGGCTGCCCCCCCCCCCCTTCTTTCTGTCTTACACGTCAGTGGGCTGAACCAAGGTCCACAACCTGCAGACTCCCAGCCGCTAAGTCATTTCCACCTTGGTGAAGACCAGGAAGGCCGTTAGATTCCGTGCCTTGCTAAGCCAGTGCCAATACTAACTGAAGAACATATCCACAAGCATAACAAAAGGCCATAACTCTTCTAATTCTCCTGGATCTCTCTGCTGAATTTGACACTGTTGACCACTCTCTCCTCATACAAATGCTACAATAACTAGGGGCCTGATTCATTGAGGATCTTAAATAAAGAGGTATCTTATTTCAGTCTCCTGGACAAAACCATGTTACAATGCAAGGAGTGCAAATTAATATTCTGTTTTGCACATAAGTTAAATACTGACTGTTTTTTCATGTAGCACACAAATACTTGATAGCTTATTTGTACACTGAAATTTAAAGTTGATATTTATAGTCTTGTCTGCTCTGATTGTGTTTAAAACACAATCAGAGCAGCCGGGCAGCACACTGTCCTTGCCTGTCACGGCTGGACGGACCTGCACATACTGTGCAGCCGTTGGCAGCCTAAACTGTTAGAAAGGGGCGGGGCCTAAATCGCCCCCCCTAAATCGCCCCGGGTACAGTAGTTTTCTAGATCCGCCCCTGGCACAAAGCCAATCAAATTGTGGTGAATCGAGTCGCAGCCAAGGAAGCCCCAAAATAATCGGATTGACCGATTGTGAAAGTGCCAAAAAGTACCAACGCGTTTCGATCTTCCAAGTGAGATCTTTATCAAGGTGTCACACGCCGGTCCCATAGCTAGGTGCTGGCGTTGTGACTTGCCCTTTAAGAACTATGTTGGTGCTTGCTCTTGCTACGTTTCCATAGGTGTTCCTTGTTATGTTGATTAGGACCTCCTTCCGAAGCCTATTGGTCTCAGAGGGCTATTTCAATCTCCCGTGATCAGGGACTCATTGCCTGATCTTCGTGTTACTCACACTGCTGTGGGTTCTGGCTGCATATCTGACTTTCTGTTTATCTCCTGGATGCTATCGGGTGCCGAAGTTACCTGTCATCATTGCTCTCCATCGGCTCCGCTGCTCTTGCCGTTGTTCATCTGCACACAGAACTATTCGTGAGTTGTCTGCTACACCTGCGCTCATATTGATTGGCTCAAGTACTACTCTACTCGGCTGTCTATGTTGCGATATTCTATATTGAACTACAACAAGTTTTCTTGTCATCTGTGGTTTTACGTCTGGCACGGCTATTATTACTCTGCTGATTATTATTGCTGGACTGTTAATATGAATATATTGCCAAGCCGGGAGCCATTTCCTCAACTCAAGTTGTGTGCATTATCAGCTGTTGTTTATTGGTGATGAACTCACGCTTACCTGTTAACGGATCATCTGTGACCTGTAGTTCCACGCTCAGTTTGGATTTCGTTTATCACGCTGCTACTTCTAGGCAACACCTTATTGCATGTTACCAGTTATATCCAAGTTCTTGGACAGCATATAACGTTTTCTGTTCCGCTAATATGAACTATTGTGATACCTATAACTACCTGCTAAAGTGAATCATATAATTCTGTTTGGATCAGCCAAGTCGCATACTACTCTCATTGGACTTTTAGTTGTATCAGTGGTTCACCTTCATCTGATGTGTGTTTCGTGTAGGATCCAAGTGTTCTAATTACCATCTCAGCGTTGAACTGTTATATTGCTTATTTCTCATGCTGTTGCCATTGGTTACCAACTGAAGTAACTTCTGTGATTATTACTGTATTCTAAGAACTGCCATGTGCTCAGCTCTGCTGAGTTGTACATACCTTTTATTACTACTGCTGTTGTACCATCTATTAATATACCAAGTTGCAGCACTACCATCATCGTTTGTGTTATTGTTTCCTGTGATGCTCTCAAGTTAAGAACTTCAAATTCCATCGTGTTCTGTCTCCACCACCCTCTACTAGCACCATCTAAGTAGAGGCTGGGGATTCATAATTATTCATAGCCGTGACACAAGGTACCTTGATAAAGATCTCACTTGGAAGACCGAAACACTTTGGGAATTGAAGGAGCATTCATTGAACTATCTACTACTGACTATTCTGTGGAGGACCCATTTGGACATGTTGGGGACTTGGAACCATCTTTAATCCCATTGTCTGATATGCGCTCGATTATGGATTGATCTTACCTCTGAGTGATTTCATTTGGAGGCAGGAGGAGGATTGAGGAAAGATCTCATGTTTGAAGCTGATTCCCAACTATTTGTATGCATGTATATTACCATTGGGGATTAAGGAGACTCATCACTATTCTTTCACGATTATTGTGTTGTGAAGGATTCATCTACATACATTTAAAGCTGATTTTCATCTATTTTGATGTAATCATATTACCATTGGGGTCCGAGGAGATATCTCAGTATTTTATCACAAATATTGGGTGTCTTTGTTTTAAAGGATCCATCCTCTCACGAGGTATTGTGCTCTAGTGCAGAATGTACTTCACTATGTACGATATCTCTCTTTATATGGAGTGAATTTATACACCTGTGAAACAGTGAAGATAGAAGATTGCTAAAGTTATCTGGACAGAACTGTGGTGACTATAATAATCTATTACTCTGATTTGACACAATTTAGCACCATTTGCTGAACCTTGTTGTATAAATATTGGACCTTGTTTGGAGTTTTGGAAATTCTTTTGGTTAAGCAAGGCTGCAGGGGCTGTTATTGAAGCGACAGACATCAGAAATTCGAATTCATGCTGCTTGTAGGGAGTAGCGGAATGGGATTCTAGGTTGACTTCCCTATAATCACCTAGGAGGGAGTGATTCCCGGCTTCTTAGAGCAGGAAGAGGGGAGATGTCCAGCATCCCCGCAGTAAAGGCACAAACGCTTTCTCATACATCTCTCACGTTCCTCAGGGGATATTCGTGACTGAACAGTTTGCATAGGCTCCTCAGTGGTAGGTACTGTAAACTGCAAATGGGGTGCCAAGTGGGGAAAAGAACAGCGAGTCCGATCTTATTCCTGGGTGTGCTCCCTGTGGCGAATGTCCACCTTGATGCACAAAGATACCAGATCGTCCAAACTGGCAGGTAAATCTCAGGAGGCCAGATCATCTTTAATGAGATCGTTTAATCCCGACCAGGGCGTCATTGTTCCAGCAGAGTTTGGATGCTAAAGTTCGAAATTGCACCGAATACTGGCCAGCAGAAAGAATCTTGGTGCAAATTCAGAAGACCAGTGGTTGCAGAAGATATGCAACCTGGTTCTTCAAATACTTTCTCTATAAAAACGGAAACGTTCTGAAGCATGGGGTCATCTCTCTCCCACAGTGGTGATGCCCAGACGAGAGCCTGGCCAGAGAGAAGGGAGATTATATATGTCACCCTAATCCTCTCGGAAACAAAATTCTCAGGTGATAACACGAATTGTATGGCACATTGTTTAATGAAGCCTCAACACATTTTGGGATTGCCGTCATACTTCGCAGGTGATGGGATACGTAACCCTCTGCTACTAGAAGTACTGGTTGTAGTGGTGGCCACGGAATTAGCAACAGACACATTTGGCACCACTGAAAAACTTGGCAGAGCATTTTGCAAACAATCTAGATGGGATACCACTCCCTGGATGCATTGCAGGAGTTGGGTCTGGTTGGATTTTTGTTGGGCCACTCTTTGGGCTTGGTAAAGTAATAAATCGTGGGCAGACGGTTCGTCCTGTCCACCAATGGCCAGAGTATTCTGTCACAATAGGGCTGCAGGAGTTGCTACCGACTGGCATCGATACAACTAAGCAAGGAGGCGCAGAGTCTACCACAACCCCGGTATTCACCAGGGACTCCCACAAGGAGGTATGAACATGGCTGCGTGAGGTGTGCAGGTCGTGGTTCTCCAGGTTAGTCACAAGTAAGGTAGTGGGGAACAGAAATAGTCGAATGGTCCGGGTCAATAGCCAAACAGGAACAAAGTACTCAAGGATACTGCAGAGAATAGTCAGAGGGACGCCAGAGGTCTAAACCAAACAGACTAGAACTGTACCAGGGATAACACGAGAGAGTAGTCCGGAGAGCAAGCCAAAGGTCAGTGCCAGAACACAATGCTGAAACAGTAACAAAAGGCTAGAGCTGGTGAACCATTATTCGGGCGTCAGATACAGCCAGAAGGAGGTTTAAATAGAGGGAAGTGTTCCCTGATAGGCAGAACTGATTAGGCAATCAGCTACAGCTGAACCGCCGGCGAACAGGAGAAGCGCGTCCTATTGCCTAGCAACGGGACGCAGACATCATTGCGCATGTGCACGCAGCATAGCTACCTGGAATTAGAAAGAGAATCCCGTTGCTAGGCAACGAGGCGCTGTCAGTGAGAGCAGACAGGCCTCCGTCCCCAACACCTAGGAGAAGTTCAGGGATGGCACCTGACATCAACTCTATATTTACATTATTCTGCATACATCTAAAAAACATTTCCAGAATGCGTACACATCTCACACAGGACACTGCAAAAACTTTATTCATGAGCTCATCATCTCCCGCATCGACTACTACAATTTCCTCCTTACTGGTCTTCCTAAAATCAGACCTGAGCCCCTACAATCTATTTTGCATGCAGCGGCTAGATTGAGTTTCCTTGCAAACCGTTCATCCTCTGCTGAGCCACTCTGTCAGTCTCTACATTGGTTGCCTGTTTTTCAACAAATTCAATATAAAACTTGTCTACTAACATACAAGGCCATCAAAAACATTGCAAAAACATACAACTCCGCACTTGTCTCAAAATATCTCCCAACTCCATTCTGCTCAAGATATGCGTCTCTCTTCCACTCTCATCACATCCTCCCATTCTCGGTTGCAGGACTTGTTCGGGCTGCACCCACTTTGTGGAATTCACTCACTTGCACAGTAAGACTTTCCTCTAGTCTTCAAACCTCCAAGTGTTCTCTGAAAACCCATCTTTTCAGCCAAATGTATAATATTCCTCAACCACCCTCTTAATCCCCCTGTTACCCTATTACCACCCACTACACAGCTAACACAAGACAACAACCCCTCTGACCAACATATTTGTCTGACTGAACATACAACCCACTAAATGCTTTTTGACCTTGGCATTCGAGGTGCGCAAATATGCAATATGATACAGCACTTACCCTTGTGTATCAAACCATTGTCCCATACATTGTAAGCAGGGCCTTCTTACCTCTCTATGTATTACCCAGTATTGTTTTATTACCGTTTGTTCCCAATCATAAAGCGCTATGAAGTCTGCTGGCGCTATATAAATAAATTTTGATGATAATGGCCTCTCTTGTCATAATTTTTAATATAGTTTAATATAATTTTTAATAGGGCAGCACAGTGGCCTAGTGGTTAGCACTTCTACCTCACAGCACTGGGGTCATGAGTTTGATTCCCGACCATGGCCTTATCTGTGTGGAGTTTGTATGTTCTCCCTGTGTTTGCGTGGGTTTCCTCCGGGCGCTCCGGTTTCCTCCCACACTCCAAAAACATACTGTTAGGTTAATTGGTTGCTATCAAAATTGACCCTAGTCTCTCCCTCTCTGTCTGTCTGTGTGTGTATGTTAGGTAATTTAGACTGTAAGCTCCAATGGGGCAGGGACTGATGTGAATGAGTTCTCTGTACAGCGCTGCGGAATTAGTGGCGCTATATAAATAAATGATGATGATGAATATTTGCTTTCCAAGGTGGGAATGACTTCATAATGTTCCCATACCTCTTCATGGCATGTTGCATAATCAAGTAAACAGGACAAGGTTGATAAATGTTATCAGGGTATGTCACCACCCACTTGACAGTGACTGCTGTTACTGGAGGTTAGTCTGCTCTCCAGTGAGACCAGGAGGTCTTCCAACAATCCAGGAGACTCCTGGATTGCTGGGAGAGTAGGTAACAATGCAGGCTGAGATTTGTGGAAATGCTATATAAGACCAGGCTCAGGGTAGCAGAATTGCAGGGGCTGCAAGGCCGATTCCCAATTCAATATTTAGGGAGTGGTACTAGATAGTAGCTATTTTGGTACTCTCTGCAAGAAAGGAGATTACAGTTGTGTAAAACGGGACATAATATAATTACGCTACCAACTCCTATCATATTAGACAATCTAGACCTAACTATCTTACAAACGGGTGAAAAAAATATTATGGTTTTGATTCTGTCCTAAACATTATGTATTCAATTTTATTAAATTGTCTCTCTCCCTATCAATAAAGTATTGAGAGGATATTATCTATTTGCATTAGATTTATGACATGATATGTATGCAAATAGGAACTGTTTGTAACGGTATAGCTTATCTCTCTTGCACTTCTAAATAGTGTCTACACTGACTTGGTTAATCTGCTTATTATGCCAGACACCTGGACAGCATGATGATCGATATTACCCAGATATAATATAATTAGGGAAATTGTAATACAAATTACACAGCGAGGCTAGGCAGTTGGTTCTGCCTTTTTAATAAATTTATTTTGGTTATTATTTTGGTTTTATTTCGCTACTAGTGGTACTAAGGTACTAATTTGGGACTCTACTATCGTTTTAAATGAATCATTAAAATGTATGTTTTATATAAATAAACAATCATAGAGTGCCCCTAATATACACGTTTTCTACCCTCTACTTATCTTTGCGAAAGAATAATTTACAGCTATTAAGAGGAATAACATCAAACAAAATAAAACAACATGTACAAAAAACATCACACTGTGCCTTCATTCTCACACTGTGCCCCTTCATCTTCACACTGTGTGCCCCTTAATGCACCCACTCTGTGCCCCCTTCATCCACACACTCTGTGCCCTCCTTCATCCACACACTCTGTGCCCTCCTTCATCCATACTCTGTGCCCTCTTTCATCCACACTCTGTGCCCTTCTTCATCTTGACTCTGCGCCTCTTTATCCTCACTTTGCCCCTTTTCATCCCCACTCTGACCCTCTTCTTCCTCACTCTATCCCCTCCTCCATTTCCTCCATTGCTGATTCCTTTTACTATTTCCCCTCCATTTCTTTACTTGCCATAATTGACCTTCTTTCTTCTATTTCTTATTTTTTTTCTTACCAATTCGGCAGCGCCCAGGACCCAGCATCCTCCTCTCTCCTGCCGCTTCTCACTGAATGTCGGGCGTAATAACGTCACGCCCGACATTCAGTGAGAAGCGAAGATGGAGGAGAATGCTGGGTCCCGGGCACAGCTGGATTGGTAAGTTGTTTTCTTTCCTGGCCATGGCACCCCTGTGACAGAGCCGCAGCACCCCTGGGAGCCACGGCGCACACTTTGCGAATCGCTGGTTTAAGCAATTAGATTTCTACATGTCAATGTGCAATCTGATCTAGTCATCAAAAGACAAGTTCCAAGAATATTATTTACTATTGTTCAAAGGGCTAGAATTCAAAGAAACACCTATATATACCCTCTGGAATAATTGAAACCTGTTTCCAAAAGACATCGTCCCAATATTATATCAATATCCTCGTTTAACATACACAGGTTCCTATCCATCCTTCCCCTACTTTTCTCACTGCTTTTGTTTTTCCCACATTCCCAATCCTACAGTACAGTTTAAATAATAGAACAATCCTAGTTTATTAATATAATAGTGGCTAAGTGGTTAGCACTTCTGCCTTACAGCACTGGGGTCATGAGTTCAATTCCCGACCATGACCTACTTGCCTGCTCTTCTGGGAATCCCCCACTCGCTAAGACAACTATGAAGAATAATATGTCATCACTTATTCTACAAGTTACCTACCCGGCTCAAATCCAGTGGCATGATCTGTCACAGGGTGAGATTTTGTGGATTCTTTACCATGGATATTGCCCAATGTATAATGGCACAGTCAGGGGCGTGTTGGTACAATTAAAACTTTGAGCTGCTCCACCTGAAGTTACTCAATTCATTGCTGCAACTTTCCCTCGGCAGCTATGACGTATGTGTCGCACAGTTTCTGGGTAGACAGTGCCTAGAAAGTCAATTAGTGGATCGCGCTGGCTATTCACCAATAAGAGTGTTGGGGGGTACCCACATGCTTATTTGGTGAATGGCTGGTACTACCCAACAGTCAGAGTGCTCAGAGTGTTCCACTGGGAATGAAAACATCTTCTCCATAGGGAAAGTGTGGTATAAGTAATTACTTTTAGTTGCCATCAAAGATCTGGGGCCTGTACAGTAAAGCTAACATAAATTGGAAGAGGGCTGTATTGAATAGCCATCAGAGATCTGGGGTCTATATAGTAAAGCCACCATAGATTAGAGCAGGGCTTGATCAATGGTTCAGACCACCCTAGGCTAATAAACAAGCGATACTAAGGGTGAGAATGTGAACTGGGAGGGGGCTGTCACATTTGCACCTGTCACCGTCCTTGTCACTCCTACTTGAACCATCTGTCTGAGGATGACTCATTGTCTTCAGCCTGCACCATGGGAATAGGTCAAGGAAAAACCTTTATACATTTTTCTTTCATGTTTTCTTTTCACTAAGGAGAACAACTATTCCCTTATATTTTAAAATTAATTTCAGTTTATACCTCCTCCTGTCAGTTTTGCACTCCCAAAAAAGCCTAGCGACCTAGGCTGCAGCCTAGTCAGCCCATTGTATAAGGAGGATCAGGATCAGATCTCTGTATAGTAAAGCCACCAGAGATCTGTGGTGGTCTACATTAAAAAGCCACAAGTGATTTTAGGGGCCAGCATTGTAAAGCCAAAGATTTGGAGGTCTGCATTTTATTGTAGCCTCAATACATGGTTGGCATTGAATAGTAGGCATTATTATACATTGTGTGTAATTGTCACTAAATTTATTTATGTATTCTATAGCAGTCACCAGAATACTCTGTGTATTATGTATTGTTAATATGTTCTCTATATTGTACAGTGTTCACTAGAATGCTCTCTGTATTGTACAGCTGTCATTAGAATTATCTATGTGTTGTGCACAAATCACTGAAAAGCTCTCTGTATTATATAGAGATCACTAGAATGTTGTTGTACATAGATTATTTAGATGTTTGTTGTTGTATATCAGGCACTAAGATTCTCGGTGTATAAAGATCATCTTGATCCCGTTCCTCCACAATCGCCAGCATCAGAGCGGACCTGTGTGGACTATAACCCGATGTGCATTGTCCTGCCCCAAGGTGTAGTGTGACAGTTACAGATTTGCAGCACTCTGCATGCGCTGAAATACTGAAATAATGCGCCTGAAATAATGCACCTACTGCAGTTGGAGGCAGCGAAGGGAGAGAGGGTAGCAGAGCCATGAGCATTATCCATATAGTGACACAGGTGGTGTGTTCACTCATGTCTGGTACTGGTGATAATGCCTGGGAGTCAGAATCATGGAGGCGCTATGTATTATTATAGGGTACTATGAGGGCTGTCTGCCTCAACCATGGCCAAAGTGGTGTGGCCATACCCCAACTTTATACTAAGCATCTATGGAAGGGGCCCCAAAAAATTGCTGTACCAGGACCCAATATTCCTCTTAGCAGCTCTGCATGCTGGAACATATAGTTCCACAATTTAGTGCAAGGTCCAGCAAGCAGGGACTTCCATTGAATTGGGTGAAACTTGAGGCACGGTAAATGAAACTTTGGCCAGGAAAAGGAGCGCTATTATTGCGTGAACTAAAAGTTCCACATATCACACAGGATTGAATCAGCCCATCAGTCCTACATAAAAAGGGTCCTAACTGCTTGAAGCAGCTTCTGATTCCTTGTACTCCCACTTACTCACTTCCATCCTGAGATGAAGGACTACTAGCCTAGTATGCCTAGAATCCTCTATACTTCTTAAGGAAATCTAACTTTAAGCTTTGGGTCTATTAATCTTTCTAACTTGCTGTCTCATCTCTAGAAATCTTTAAAAACAGGCTCAAGACTAAACAGTTTACTCAAGCATTTCATTAATGAACCTCTACTTTCATGATGCCCAATGCTTAGCCATTTTCTATTTGCATAGTTTTTCTGTATTCTTTTATATGTTTATTTGTATCTGTTAGGAACCCCTCCAGCCGGTACAACAATTCCCGGAGTCTGCTCCGCAAGCCTGGTGTTCACTGTCGCCCCTAGTGGTGGGGACAGATTTGGCTGCAGACAAACGGAGGGTCGTGAAATGTGTACCGGCTGTGGAGAACCCAGGAACAGAGAGTTATGGCAGACAGTCTATCCAGAGAACAAGCCAAGGTCAGGGGTCACTTGCAAGCAGGAATAGTCGATAAACACGCCAAAGGTCGGGGTCACAGGCACGGTAGCAAGGTCCAAGGTACAGGCAAGAAAGGTCAGGGTCACGAGAAAACAGGCAGAGTCCAATAATCCAAGCAGGGGGTCATACACAGGGAATCAAACGGAGTATCCTCAGGACAAGGACTAGGAAGCAGGAGCAGGTCAGCAAGATTGTAACACAGACGCTATAACAGGCAGTGAGGCTGTATACCTCACTGCCTTAAATACCCAGAGAGACCAATAAGGGCTTGTCCCTGGACTATGCACACACGCAGGCTAATGCACGCTAATTCAGCCCACAGGCTGAAACTAATTAATCCTACTGAGCGCGCGCGCTAGCCCGGCTCTCTATACTGCCGGGACGCAGCGTTGAAGAAGCGTCCGACCGTTGCGGTCGGGTGCTGGGCGGAAGTGACGTCCCAGTCGTCAAGGTGACGGGAGCAGGAAGCGAGTGTTTTTATTCTGCAAATATTTGCTTTGAGTTCTATTGGGAGAAAAGTGCTATGTAAATAAAATAATAGTAATAATTATTATTATTATTATTATTATTATTATTATTATTAGTCTGATATAGTAGTTTTGATTCAATATCCCACCATGACTGGACACTAAGGGATATATTTAGTAAACTTCTGGTTTGAAAAAGTGGAGATGTTGCCTATAGAAATCAATCAGATTCTAGCTGTCATTTTGTATAATATACTAAATAAATGATAAATAGAATCTGATTGGCTGCTATAGGCAACATTTCCACTTTTTAAAACCTGCAGTTACAAATCACTATCCCGATTTTTAGCAAAAAAACAAGTCGCCAGATTTACTAAGCTGCAGTTTGACAAACTATTGGGAGAACCGCCAGCAAAACAGCCAGAATAAAAAAAAAGGTGCTTTTGAGATACGAGATTGCTCAAACCGCATGCTGTTTAAGCTATCTTGCCATTCAGAACATACAACGAGGCACCATTGACTTTTGAATTATGGGGGCAATCATTATTTATTGATTATGAGGAATAAAATTTATAACTAATTTATAGGAGCAAAATATATTTTGTATTATAATAAAAAGGCAAGATTATTGTATTATTACATTATGGGGTGCAAAATGAATATATAATTAAACTAAGTGGACAATAATATTTGATTACTTACTGGAGCAATAATTGGGGGCACACATATGGTACAAGAATCCGCATGCACTTGTGCCCATGTGGCACCTGTAATGGCGCATGTGTGCAGTGTAAATAGTGCCTCAATTAAAAATAATTATTGGCCCCATTAGCAACATGATTTTAATAAATCTATATTTTCTTCCTCCATCAATACTTCTCTTAATATTAACTTTCAAGATAGTTGAAAAGACCTCTATCACTATCAGCTCTCATTCACCAAGGAGACACAAACCAGTATGACATACTTCAGATTTATAATATAATCAAACAACACTTGCAGACCAAAAAGGTACTAGCAATACATAGAAATATTCTTCAGTTATGAAAATAAAACCTCTATTGATGGTAACATTTTGGTCATACAGAAGAACTCCAATAAGTCTTCCTGCAATTTAAGGTGTTAAAACATTCAGGGTAAAAAAAACCCTAGTACTAAGAAAACACTACAGACAGCTAATTTAGATACCTATGGGAATTTATATAGCTAACGTAAGATTAAACAAGAAATCTCTTTCTCTCTCCATAATTTATAGTATACCAATATTTATACTCCATTAAATATATAATACAAATTATTTATATATATATATATATATATATATATATATATATATATATATATATATATATATATATATATATATTCCCTTATAACAGTTAAAATCATATAACTTCCTAGTATTTTCAATATTTAATATATTTTACGTGAGCTTTATTCTAATGAACCAACCCATTTTATTTAAAAAACACATTCACAATGAGGGAGACTGAAGAAAGCAACTACTATGATCCCATCTGTTGGCTTTGCAGGCAATCTGCAGGTTTAGATCTAGATCTGTAAAAATCTCACCTTGTGACAGAAGCGCCAAAACTAATACCACTTTCATACTGCCGCCCCGGCAATATCCCGGGTTTTTCAAGCTGGGTTTTTGCCGTGGCTCTGAGCGTCCCAGCTCAGAAACACCATTCATACTGCACCTCGGACCCGGGAATTTCCCGGGTTAACACCATTCATACTGCACAAGTCTGTGCCCTGGCAATTTGTGGGAGTCATCACCAGAGCAGTTTTCATTGGCTGAAGTGGGTGGTGATTGTTTACCACATTACTTTTCATCATGGCCGACGACTCACTTTTGTGTAGCCCAGAGTTCATGTTTACTAGTGTGTTTTTGCTGTTTTTTGCAGCAAATGAGAGTTTGCTGCAGCTGCTGACACTGTGCACTCTTGCACAGTCCCAGTTCAGGAGGAGGAAGGCGAAGTTTATGGCACAACAGAAGAAAACTCGGTGTCTGTATATGCGCAGGAGGAGAGCTTTTCTCAGGGCCAGCATTGCCTCAATTTTGAGATTCAGTGCTGCCAGTAACCGAACCATGCGTGCCAGAGAGCGTAGCCACGGAGAAGCTTTCTGGTCTACTGTGGAAGCGTTTGAGGAACAGCAGTGGATGCAACACTTCAGAATGTCACGTGGGACATTTAACTATGTGCTGGACCTTATTACCCCAGCACTTTCCAGGAAGGCCACTAACTTTGGGAAACCTATTCCACCATGTAGGCGCCTTTCTATTGTGTTGTGGTGGTATGCTACCCCTGGAGAATACCGGACAATCTCCTGCTTGTTTGGAGTGGGGATATCCACGGTGTTCACTCTAGTGCATGAAGTCACCACGGCATTACTGGAAGACCTGTATCATCGCTTCATCTCCTTACCGCAAGGTCAGCGCCTGGATGATACAATTGCAGGATTCCTGAAGCGTGGGTTTCCACAGTGTGCTGGAGCCATAGACGGGACACACATCCCCATCATTGCCCCCACAGACAACCATGCGGATTACTACAACCGCAAAGGCTGGCATTCCATCATTCTGCAGGCTGTGGTTGACCACAACTATTGGTAAGCATTTGTAATGTTTTTTTTTATGTGACTGTGCCATGTGTAATGCGTATTGTAAAACATTGCTATATGTATTTTTTTATGTCAGTTTCACAGATGTTTTCATCGGTTGGCCTGGACGTTCCCATGATGCCAGAGTTCTAGCAAATTCAGACCTTTACCAAATTGCTGAGGAAAGACAAGATGGCTGGCTGTTCCCTAGAGAGGTAAATATAGGTGTAATGTTGTATGATGTTTTTGTAATTGAAGCTTATATACTATTGTTTGCTATCAATATTGTATGTATTTACTGCCCCTTTTTATATATAGATGTACCACTTGCAAAATGCATTTTCACCATATAGTACCAAGTGTACTGCGTTATGTGACCAATATTTTTAACATGGTGACGTGAAACTGCATGTTTTTATTTACAGAAATCTACGTTTGTTGATGGTGTGGAGATACCGGTACACATCATTGGGGATGCTGCTTACCCTTTGAGGCGCTGGCTGATGAAGGGGTTCACTCAGCAACATCACCTGTCTCAGGAACAGATCCGGTTTACACATACCCTCAGCTTGGCTCGGATGGTGGCGCTTGAAAGGACGTTGGCGCTGTCTATTGAAGCGCATTGACATTGACACCAAGCTTGTGCTCCACGTGGTTGCTGCTTGCTGTATTTTACATGACATTTGCGAAATACAAAAAGAGCAATTTCTACCTGAGTGGAATGTGCAGGAATCTGAAATGCCAGTGCTGTCAGTGGACTCCAGTACTTTTGAAGGAGAGCACACCAATACCTCTGCTGAACTTATTAGGACCACCCTCACTGCCAATTTGACCTCACTTGTTTGAATGTACCACACAAATGTAAAAATAAAAAAAAAATGTTTATTTCACATATTGTATTTTGTTTTATACATATGCTTACTTGCATGTAGAAAAAAAAAATATATATACACAAATAGTAAACAGAAGACACAAATGTGCCCAAACAGTAAGTGCAAATTTGCTTTTCACGTAATATGTGAAGCTAACGGCGTGATTCCAGATCACATGTAACATACATGATAACAATTAACTGTTAAACATTTGTCCATAAAACATGATTATTACAATTGCCAATATTGTGGCCTTTCTGGTTGTGGAGTGGTTTGGTTACCAGGTGGGTATTCTATGTTGGGGTTACCCATAGGTTGAGCATGTTGTGTATTCTGTACCGGGTTTGGAGGGTTATTGTTGCCTAACATGTTTTGGCCCCGCTGGTACATAGGATAATGTCCGTCATAATAGTAAGGACTTGGAGGAGGTGCCTGCACCTGTGAGAGGAGTCTGTCCATGAATCCCATCATACACTCACAATTTTCGCGTAACACGCGTTCCTGCATGTTCATGATTTGCATGAGAAAAGAGTCCTGGAGTTCCCGCTCATTGTCCATGAAACGCTGTAGTTGTGTATTCTCGTGTTCCCTCATATTGCTCTCCATCTCCCGCAGTTGATCCATCATGACAGTTGTCATTGTTTTAGTTGCTTGCTCCATTTTGCTGGGCCTTTTGCGTTTTTTAGGAACGTTGTAAACTGTACGCAGAAAAAAACACAGTAAAACATACATTAAAATATATAATGTGGCAGAACAAAAAAGCAGTTTTGTAAGCTGATATGTGCTTGAGGCCTCCTCCCTTTTGCCCAGTAGTTTTGCACTGCAACATATGCGTGTTAATGTTTTAATACTTTGGAGTGTATTATATTTGTCTTTTGGGCTTTTTGTTGATATAGTTCTCTTTTTTAAGTTATGTAGATATATTGGTATTTAGTTTGCATTTATGTTGATATACTTCTCATTTTTTGCCAGCTATGTTCAAACTTTTTTTTTTTTTTAAAGTTATGTAGATATATTTATTTGTATTTGGCTTGCATTTCTGTTGATATATGTTCTCTGTTTTTGGCAGTTATGTTCATACAGTTAATTATTTTTTTTGCCAATTATGTAGATATATTGGTATGTATATATAGTTGGTTATTATGTGAGATTATTAAAGATACTTACTGTTGGAGCGTAAACTGGGACCTGGCGTAGACTTTGACACCGGCACTGGTTCTGGCTGCATTTCTTGCGAAGTATCTGTAACGACTTGCGCAGCAGGGAATGGCTGTGAATCGTTCAGTTCGTCCAAAGAAATGTTGGTGTCATCTGTTGTGGCAGAGCACTCCAGTTCTGGAGTGTCTTCTATAGAATCTTCTATTATTACCGTTGCGGCCTTGCTTGTCTGTGTGCTCTCTGGTGGTGTTGGTATAGCCGCATCCACATTGCTAGAAGATGACAGTGCAATTGGATTTGTCAGAGGAGAATGTCCAAAGACCATATTGCACTGGTCATAAAAGGGCCAGTCCATGCTTGCAGCGCCACTTTTGCGCCTGTTGTGATCATGGACTTTAGTGTACTGCTTCCTCAGGGTCTTCAATTTGTTCAGGACTTGTTGCTGTGTCCTCTTTATGCCTTGTTGTGTGAGTATTTTGGCAATGTTGTAGTACACTGTGGCATCCTTCACAGTCCCAGTCACTTGCTTTCGAATTTCTTCCTCCCCTCTGACATTCAGCAGCTCACGCACCTCTTCCTCCATCCAGTGTGTCATAATTGCTGGTAATACACACATTTTCAGTGAAATAAAAGCAATTTTCTCCCAAAAAATCAGATTCTGCTTCAGCTTGATCTGCACTCCTAAACTCCTTTTCCAATCTTCCATGGGCTGCCACCGATGACATCATCCTCCAGAGACAGGCAGACAGCCAATCAGCTTGTTTTCTGTGCAACCCGGGTTGAGAAACCCGGGTTGCACCATTCATAGTGCAGGCAACCCGGGTCCGATCCGGGAATTACCCCTCGACAAATCCTGGGTTGAAGACCCGGGTTTTTAGACCCGGGATTTTTGACTTGTACCATTCATACTGCACCAAGACCCGGGTCGTTTGAGCTCGCCCCGGCAAAAACCCGGGATTTTGGTGCAGTATAAATGGGGTATTATAGTATGAAAGTTCCAGCTATTCTGTTTCCCCTGGAATTCTGCATGTCTTCCATTCTGATGTGTCTGCTATCCAGGGCCTGATTAAGGGTTCTGGCCGCCCTAGGCTAATATGGCCGCAGCGCCCCCCCCCCCCCCTCCTCCGAATATATAGGTGTATAGGAACACTCCTGAATATGAATGTTCAGTTGTATTCTCCAGCATTCAAATTTAGACAGATTGTGCCATTGTCTCTTACCTGTTCTTGCTCTTCTCTCTTGCAACTTTGTTATCCTCTCGCTGGCTTCTGGAAAGTTGGCGTCCTGTTTTGAAAATGCAAAAATGTATTATAATGCAAACCCTGAATGATTAGGCCCTTTAGTTAAAACAAAACACTCCATTATGGCCAGCTAAAAGTACCCCATTGGACAGGCATATATAAGCAATATCTGAATATTTGTTGTCAATCAAATACAAACCTCTACCAGCCCCATCTCACTAATATTTAGTATTCTAGTGATTGCTGAGACCACCCATGTGACCACCACACAATCATGAGATTCTGCCCCCCAAAGCTGCTCTATTTTTTAAATACCCCCTGCAGCCATTTTCCTTAACCACAACCCCCCCACAGCCATTTTCTTTAACCCCTGCTGCAGCCATTTTCTTTACCTCCCACCCTGCATCCATCCCCCTTGCAGCTATTTTCCTTACCTCCACTCTGCTAGCTAGCTATCCCCCCCCCCCCGTCACATCAAAACTCCCCCAGTCACATATATCAGCCCCCTCCTCTGCCCTCCTTCATACATATCAACCTCTCTCCCTCCCTATAAAAAAAAATGAATGAAGGAAAAAAAAAAATACCCACAGGGCAGCGCCCCCCGGGACCCAGCGCCCCAGGCTGCAGCCTGGTCAGCCTAGTGGTTGATCAGGCCCTGCTGCTATCACATTGGTTATCATTGGGCAGCACTATTATTTTAATGGTATCATAACCAACAGGGTCATTGACATATGTCTGGGCATTGGTAGCCAGCACAGAAAGTTAGTGTGATTTTCTAAAGATTAATGCATCTATTCTATCTTTTTTGCAGTAGCAATTATTTACTACACAACTGATGTTTCAGATGATGGTATCACCTTTTACTATATGTTAATCAAAATAAATAATAATGATCTTATCTGCCTCATTCCTACTCAAAGATTGAATCCTAAGAGAATATAAATTATAAAGTAGGAAAATCACACTATGAACTTGACTGCCCAATACAGGCACTAAGGAATTAAAAGCAAATTAGTGAGGTCATACAAAGCAACAATAAAGATAACACCTAACTAACTAATTAAAAGTCAGGGGGATTTGTACTTAACATAGAATAAAGTATTGTTAAGGCAATTTGAAATGAGCAGGAATACTTCTGTCACTGTAAGCTTACCACATATAGTGTTAACATAGTTAACACATATTAAGCATTTTTCTTTTCTTTTTTTTTAAACAAGTTTTTATTAACGGTCAATCTCATCGTAAAGTAACAGAAATCAGAGACGTTGGCAAACAATATTACATAAACAATTAACGGATTACTTCAATCAATGGAAAGAACAATACTCTGAGTCCATGTAACAAAGAGAATAGAGCGACCAGTAGGATTTCGTGTATTAAGAAAGTATCAGAGATAGTGAAGAGAAAAAAAAGAGGAAAAGGAAAAGAAGAGAGCAAAAGTTGTGAAACAAGAGAAGAGGGAGAGAAGAGTGGAAAGTGAATGGAAAGGAGAAGAAAAAAGTGAAGGAGAAGAAGATGGAAGACAGGGAAAGGAGAAGGTTGAAGGGCGATGTGGCAGAAACCACCATTGGAGCGTTATGGGAAAGGAGAGGTGAGGGAGGGAAAAGGGTTGTGCAGCCTAGGTGAAGTGGGAGTGGTATTGAAAACAGGACATCCAGGGTTCCCAAACCTTGTTGAAGGTTTTAGAGGACTTGCGTATAATACTGGTCATAAATTCTATTCCGTGAACCTGCCAAGTCCTGGCGATCACGGTGGAGATAGGGGGAGAAGAGACATGCTTCCAGTCAGAGGCAATTTAGCAAGTGGCGGCAGAGAGGATGTGACGAGCTAGTTTGTTTTGATGTTTAGTGGCTGAAGGGAATCCAAGGGGTAGAAGAAAGAATTTGGGTTCGAAAGGAAGAGTAATTTGAATTATTGATTCTATGAGGGACTTGACCTCGCGCCAGAAAGCAGTTAATTTTCGGACAGCATTTTTCTTTATTTCATAAGGCACACCTAATTCTTCAGAAAACAGATGGAGATTGTTTGGCACAGTGCTTTTAGCAACTGCTCGTGAAATACAGTAACAACTTAGCATAGATGTGTAAAACATCAAAAGCAAAAACATTTCAACAACAAAGTACCAAATAGTATCAAAAACCTCTCTTTACCTTCCAAAAAGTTTAAAAGCATTTTATCCAGCTCTTAGTGTAAAATATTTCACAGTAAGCGGCTTATACAACTTTACTCACTGGCTATTTTCCAACAGCAGAAACATAGCAGTAATCAGACATTGACAAAGCCCCGTAAATCACGCTGGCTGAAGTCACACAGGCGGAAAGCATTGAGTTTTACAATCCTGCTTAGATCCCTTTGCAGCAGAGCATTGTGTCAGACAAAGCACATGAATGTCAGTCTGTCAGGGTCATTATTATGACAATCTTTGATCCTTTCTGCCCAGACTCGGTGGTAATATTGTACCTCAAAAGGCTACAACATTTTATGGCTTTTTCATGCCAAGTCTGCTTCGCTGGGAATAACTTTTATGCTCTACCTAAGTGCAAGTTATGTTCTTTCTTAGGGGTCTATTTTGGTACCACCTCAGTGGTATTTACATTAGCCCAGAAAACCCGCTGAATCTTCATGTATCTTCTCTTTTCCCTTGAGAACTGTCAATAAAAACCAATATTGTAAAAATGTCTAGATATTCTCTTTCAGGAAGAGACAAGGAGTAGTCGCTATCAATCATCACCGACTAAAGTACCACCTTTGTACATAAACAGCTAAAGCTTTCTAGGGTAAGAAACACGCTGTGTGTGGCTGATCTGATCTGTTCTTGTAACATCACACTCAAGTAATGCTGTCTCTGATGTTTGGCATGGTGGATTGAAGACAGCTGCTCCTATTATTATTATTATTAATTTTTATTTATAGGGCGCCACAAAGTAACCGTAGCGCCGTACAAGGACAAACAATGGCACAGTACAAGGTGAAACAGCACAGTACAAGTAACAGTAAGCACTATAACTCTGGGGGCTCAGGCACAGCATGAAAGAGAGGGAGGGAGGGGAAAAGTGAGTACAGGCAGGTAACTATGGCCCAAGAGGGTGGGCACGGATGACAGGTTGAGAGTCACTGAGGGGAGCGGAGAGAAGCGAGAGGAGACAGAGGGCAGAGGGACTGAGAGGAGGTGAGCTGAGTAGCTGGAGAGCGCAGTTAAAAGTGATGGAAAAATAAGGTAGGAGAGCCCTGCTCAAAGGAGCGAACAATCTAAAGGGAGGGGAAGACAGACAGACACATGGATAAGACGGAGAGACGGGAGAAACGGAGACGGAGTCAAGGAAGGGGGAGAAGGGAAGAAGGGATGAGAAAGAGAGGTAGACGATCGGTGGGAGTTTAGGCATGAGACTGGAAGGCTTTAAGGAAAAGGTGGGTTTTTAATGTTCGTTTGAAAGAGGACAGATTAAGGGAAGTTCTGATGGAGCGGGGGAGCTTGTTCCAATGGAGGGGAGCGGCGCGGGAGAAGTCTTGGATACGTGCGTGAGAGGAGGTAATCAGAGGGGAAGAGAGGCGACGATCGTTGGACGATCGCGGTGAGCGGGAGGGAGTGTGAATAGAGATAAGGTTAGAGATGTAGGGAGCAGTGGAGTTGGCGAGGGCCTTGTAAGTCAGAGTGAGGAGCTTGAGATCTCACCCAGCTGACTCCACCATCTCTACATAGATTGTTATTCAGTGTATGGGGCAGACTAGTTTCTTCCAGCTCTGGCAAATTGATTATAGATGGTGGCATACACTTCAGGAATATATCTGCCTTCCATGGATATTTTCAGAGAAGCACCATTCTATATCGTGACTTGTGACTTTAATAAAGAATTAAAGCTGTATTTTATTACCTAGATTCACTGCTCTTTGGAATTTCATAAAGAATTTAGATTATTAGCATTATTCAATCTTTTATCTGAAATGAGAGAAATATAAAATTTTACTTGTGAATACCAATTAAGCTTCATTAGGTCGTGCTTTTTTTTTTTATCAATCAACATTGTAAGTAAGCAATCACACTACACCCCAGAAATGAACTGTACTGTAAGGGAAATCAATTTTCCATCACCTACAACCTTACACACATGTGCCAAGAGAGCTTCCAGTCCATGAAATGCAAGCCATACATCTAGCAGCCCAGCCACTAATGGAAGCTTAAAATCATTGGTTTGGATTTTTTTTTTAGAGTGCCATGTAAAATATAATAATAACCATTTGTGTAGTATGTGCACATGGAGTCGGACAAGGACGCCAGGGAACAAAGTTCAAAACCTCATCCCGCATCCAACATATGAAAATGCACCAGAGTCTCCTCTGGGAGAAAATTGCAAAACCTGACAATTCAGATGGCATTCTAAACAATATAAGTGTTAATTATACATCTAGCATTGTCCTTGCTGATGGTGATAATTGCAGCAGGACAGTGTCCTGGGCATCTCTAATTAAAGTTAAGCCAGCTGGGATCTCTCCCACCAGTTTTGGGGCATAATTTTTTACTTCTCTATTCATGTCATTATAATATCAAATATCACTTTCAGCATCATCCTCACAGCTGGGGTACAGCCCGGACTTTGCTTGAGCTGCTTCCCAGCTCTGGAATGATCTCCCACGTCCTATCAGGTTAGCCTCCCCTCTCCTAGATCCTTTGCCTTGGCTATCACCTTAACTTCCTCAATCAGTACTAGTGTCTTCACCTTCCTTTTAGGATGTAAGCTCATACGAGCAGGGACCTCTTTCCTCGTGTTCTTCTTCTACAATTCCCTCACCCTCTGTACCTCTCGGTCTGCTTCTCTAGCCCTGTCTTCTTTAGCCCCAGCCTACTTCATATAGGAGATTACCATCATTCTCACTCACTGTTACATAACTTGATCTGGGTTACCAAGTTATCTGTTTTTAATTTGTTTAATAAGTATGTCTAGTCTTTGTATTCTTTTGTTTTTCATGTATTATGTAATGTGATCGTTGCTGTCTGTTTATTGTATACTACTGTAACTGTCTTGTACGGCACTGCTGACTTGTTGTGGTGCCATATAAATAAAAGATAATATTATTTTTTTCCCTATGTTTAGTGATGACAAACCTGGCTCTTTGCTTATCCACATTTGAATTTGCATAACCCTTATCATCAAATATTTCTAACATCTCTTTCCTCATTTGAGCCATGTGTCTCAACATCTGTCTCAACTCTTGTTGGTTTCTTGGGATCCCAGTCATTACTCAGATCTCACTTTAACCCTTTGAATCCCCTTCTTTCCAGTTTTATCTGCTCTGACCAGGAGCTTTGTATGTTTTCTTTATACCTTTGCTCTTTGCACTGTATTTTCATGCATTTTGTTAGCATTAAAAACTGGTCTATAGCTGTCAGCAGCTGTGTATCAACTTCCTCTTTTTTCTTTACCTGTAACTGGGGTTCCCAGAACAATATCCAGCCTGTTATAACTGCATGTTTCTGAATGATTTCCCTTGATACAAGGGGGACTCATCTAATTAGCTCTTGAGCTACAGGTATTCAGGGTTTGGAAATAATCTACTAGGGAATGGTGTTAAAAATCCCTCCCCCTCTAGACCTTTCTTTTATATCATTTTACATAGAACTATCCAAGAAAAACAGGAAACAGAAAAACTTCATGTGTTATACATATAAGTTGTCCATTTTGTTGCAACAGCTAGCCTCTACCGGCACCACCATGTATTGTCTTGCCAAGAGTAAGGAAGTTTTTTTAATAAATGTTATTGGCAGAGTCACTGTCACGTTATTGCGGTGCCTACATGGTAGTAGGCAGAACACACCCTATTTTGCCAGATGGAACTGGGAAAGGTGGTAAATTTTATTAGCCTTGCACGCCGCTTGTCTGCCAAGTTTGGAAGTGTTTAATAAAGTTGTTACAAAAATAATTTTGCCAAATATTTGTCTCAGAGTCTCTCTTTATTAGCTCACTGCGTGGGATGCCGGTTGGTTGACCTATATCCCTTATAACTTTCAGAGGAATCCAATATTCCATTATTTGACTTCTAAGGAAGCAAGGTAAATGATAATAATCCAGTCAGTGTGCAGAATGAGCCTTAGAAGGGACTTATCAGTCTGTCTTTACCAACACACAGCACCAATCAGCACCAATCACATTTATTAGTGTAGTATATAAGTACATATTATTAATGAGATAAAACTTTACAGACAACGCCACAGAACCATTCGAATGTAATAATGTACTGCTAGTAGTCGTTAATAAACTTATGATGCTTTGTAGTTTATGTCTAAAAACTTTATGTCTATGTCTGTTAAGAAGAATTGTTGACCCATGCTGACACAGAAATATTAAAATTAACAACTTTGCAGACTTAAACACAACATGATGGGGAATGGTTAATTATAAAATGTACTGAAATAGAGATCAACAACAGATTGATATGGGCACTATACACAACAAAGTGTGTGTGATATTATGAGTCCTTTTCAAACACTTACCTCATGACATTTTACCGTAAGTCAGTGTAACCACTTTTTACATCATACATGTGCACACTCACATTACTGCTTTTGGAAATTCCTGTGGGATAATAGGGGCAGATTGTGGCTCCGGCCAATAGACAGGTAACATAAATAGCGATTAGGAGGCAAGTGGTAGATTTCAATGGAGAGGGAAGCAGTGCTACTAGGACGTGAATGTGTAACTTCCATTCATAAGAGAAGCAAAAGAAAATGTGGAGGGTAGAGAGAGAGGACCTCTCTCTCAGGTGGAAGGTGAGACCCAAACTGGGACCTGTACCTATGAATATTTGGTTCAAGCTAATGATCATCTGATAGTGTTGGTTTGGGCAACAAGAGAAATATTTTTCGATAAGCAAGAAGTTAGAATGCATCAGTTGCATCAAATTATATATTTATATTTGTGGGATAATTTAAATATACAGAGATCTTCTCCATGGTTTTCAGGTACCAGATTTTACTGAGGAGTTGTTGCTGTGAGGGTGGTTCAACTGGGTTGTAATCAGACACCTGGCAGCAATGAGTATTTGCAGGGAGAGTTTGTCGGAACTCTTATCCTACCCCTCCAGCAGGAGACGGAGAAGAAAAGACACTCATACCGCTTTCATACTGCCTCCCAGGCAATATCCCGGGTATAAGAACCCGGGATATTGCCGGGGGACAGAGGCTCTCCAGGAGTCAAAATCCTGGGTACACCGCGTTCATACTGAACACGGGTCTGCCCGGGGTCTCCATGACAACATCACAAGAGGAGCTCTGATTGGCTCCTCTTGTGATGTTTTTTTCTTTACTTTAACATTGTGTCTGGTGAGACCCAGGTTGAAAAACCCGGGTCGCACCATTCATAGTGCAGGCTTCCTGGGGCAGATCCAGGAATTACCCCACCAAAAGACCCACGTCTAATTAGAATTAGACCTGGGACCATTCATACTGCACCTTGACCCGGGTCGTCTGGGCTTGCCCCGGCAAAAACCTGGGTTTTTGTTGCAGTATGAATGGGGTATTAGACACTTTGATTCTGATTCATAAATGATCATAAGTCACGTTATGTGCTGTATGTTGCATTAGTTGCTCTGCGCATGCTCAGAAACAGAACACATGCCAGTGAATGAAAGTGCATGCAATTCATCTTCAAATGCAAAAGACACTTCAGACTAGCTACGATTTGAAGGGTGAAATGGGAGAGGGAAGAGTCATATGTACATTGGCAAAGTACAGTAAGGGCGTGCCAAGGTAAAGCGCACGCAGCAGCATATCTCAGGTGTGTGATTTGTAGCCATATCACTCACACCAGCAGGTGTAAGTGCCGATTGATCGTGATGACAGTCGTGTATGCATATCAGAACATGTGTTTGCAATTAGGAGCAACTGTAAAAATGTATTTTATGTACAGCAGGCATTAATAACATCCTGATAAATGTACTTCTTGTAAAAAAATATGGAAAACAAAACAAACCGTATTTTTATTAATTATATTATTAAATGGTGCTAATATATTTAATATTTTTTCTGTTCGTTTTGATAGGACTTTATATTGCACTTATGCATTATGCGTATATTTTGTAGTGTGTCGCGTCTGTCTGCATGCGGCAAGTGTACTTATACCCATATTCAAATAGAAACGTTTGTTGAGATCAATTTGTACTTGAATACAGGGGTAGGTGCGTGCAATTTCCACTTAATTAAAAAAACTAAAACAAATTGTGCTCACTTTGTGTTCTTTGATGAATTAGGCCCTTAGTGATCGGGACTTGGTGTTCTCGTGGATCTGTGGGAGACTTGCCTGGACGTCCCTGTCTGGGGGGTCCCTTGGTGTGTGTCTGTTCTCTCAAGTGGCACCAATTGTACTGGGCAGGACGGAGAGCCAATCAGTGCTCCCTGCTCAGCCATTTTCTATTTTGGCACTGCGTTGAGGCAATCTGGCGTGGTGACATCACATGGCGTCGGCATCTATTTAAGACGCCATGGGCGGCGCCATGTCAGTTCTTCGAGAGCAAAAGAAGAGAGAAGACATCGGGAAAGAAGCTCCGTCAGACAGAAGAGATAGCCATGATCAAGTGCAGGAGAAAGAAGAGCAGCGGCAGGGAGCCCTTGTAAGGGCCGAGAGCTATCCTACCAAGAAGACGTCAGACACAAGCGGAAAAAAGCCTGGCAGGGTGAACACCTCCGCGGCGGGTCAAGAGGACGGTGGCAGAGGCTGGGAATCAGGCCCTGCTGGGCTCCCCTTCTTCCGGGACTTTCATCTATCCCCTTTTTTACAACTGGCACTAGGCCCGAGCCTCTGCCCAGAATCAGCCCAACAGAGAGATGGAACCACTGAGCTTCAGATTTGTCAGAACAATGTCCATTTATAGTCCAGTTCAAGTTCTGGGGAGTATGTGGTTATGAGCAAGATGAAGCCACTTTCTATGAATTTTGTAATACAGACTTTGCAAGGGGAAAATGCATTTTTGTGCGTTCAAATGCACCTAATTGTGGAATGTCTTATGATCTGATGAGACTTTTTTTAGTTAGCTTTAATTTTAAAAGACATGTTTGGCACAAAGACAATACGGCTCATCACCCAAAGAACACGATACATACTGTGAAACATTCTGATAACAGCATTGTGCTTTGGGGCAGCTTCTGTTCAACTAGTAAAGGGCTCTAAGCAGCATAGAGGCAGGGCTGCAAAGAGAAATTCAGTGCCCCGGTACAGCAACTTCATGGGGCCCCCCTTATAATTGAGCATGTAAAAAAAATGTTGATGTGGGTGTGGTCATACTATTTGGAGCGTGGCTATGCATCATTGTGGTGTGGCTATCAGGTGAAAAGTGCTAGGCCACCCTCCTACACAAAAAAAAATCTGCACTGTTGTGTACACCATTGACACAAGGGTGCAGTGCCCGCTTGCCGTAGCGTGACATATGTCCCACCACGCCTGACTTTCAGGACATCCTGCACCATAGTGTAGAATAGAAAGAATGCAGTGTGTACATAAAGAGTTCACAATCTTGGCCTGCCCCTTAGATTGGGCAGAACAGTCACCAAAAATCAGGATTATCCCACTAAAATCACAACATTTCACAGATTGTCCTACCTGTTCTTCTCACTTTCACCACCTGTGGCTGTTGCTTTCTTTAGTTGTAGCTTGTCTGGATCCTGGAATGTTAAGGGCCCTATTTGGAAAAAAAATGGGTACATTTAGAAAATTACAACCAGCCCTGTTGTTAAATCAATAGCACCTACAAGTAATAATTGTTTGGAAGACTGAGGAAACTGTGGTGTTGTTGACGATGAGGGAGATTTGAGAGCATGTGGTGACTTAGGAAGGAGGGAAGATCATAAGCTTTGTTTTTGACATGTTGAAATTTAGGTAGCATTGTGACATCCATGGTGAAATAGCAGAGTATTAAAGTAATTTTATTGCTTACCAATAAAACACTGTCCAATGCGATTGTTGTGGTTCCAAAGCACAAAGATATTTAATTGCAAAATATAGCAGGATTTACAGCAAGCCATTATTACGCATAAAAGATATTACAATAAAGCAGGAAAGTATAAAAACACTGAATACATTACATCTCCTCTAACGCTTCATCCAGGCCCAGGATAATGTAATCATGTCTACTGTGTAGTCAGCCAAAGAGAGAGGGAGAACAATGGGCCTGCATGCTTATATGCAGCTTCAGTATAAAAACTACTGAAAATGTCACTATGTATACAGATAACACTTAGTGAGGTCTTCATTGGTCCAGGGCTAATGATATTCCAGTTCCCTGCTGGTCATAGGCCAGTACCTTTGATCCTTTCAAAGTGTGAGGGGCAACTTCCCCCAATTGTTGTCTACGTGTCCTGCCTCTGAATAACCAGTTCAAATTAACCCGCACACAAAATACTTTTGAGTATTAAGCTCATATTGCTTATAACTTGCGACCGCTAGATGTGATCGCTACTCTGTCCAAACCGGGTTAATGTTGGTGAAATAAGCTTTAATATGAGACCAAACTCTTTACCTTTTACAAGATCTGAACCATAAATACCTTTACTATAGTATTATCTATGCATAAACAATCTAATACATTTTACTAATAAATATGTATTGGAACCTTAATAAATGTATATTATTTACAAGTGTAAGTGCGAATGTAAATGTGTGTGTTATGAATCCGTATAGAGAGAGAAAAGAAAAAAACATAAGAGGCACTCCAGTCCCTTATCAGTTAATTCCATATATAAATATAAAACTTGACTTTTATTATATATATTTAAAAACTTGCCTTCACAAGCCATCGCCGCTTTAAATTTTAGCTGCAAAGTCGACGATTCCCGGCGAGTTGCAAAAACTGGAACATAATACATTTACCCCCTGGTGTATTAATCGCAATCGCACGGTAAAACAATATTAATCAGTTTGGTTTACTTCATCCAATTATTTGACTTCCACAAGAGAGACAGCTGATCACAACAGATAGAAGAGAAGGGGAGAGGTCAAGAAAGGAAAGTTAGTGTCACGATCTGCCTCATGCAGCTCCTATCTGCCAAGAGCTATGTTGGACTTTTGCATTTATAGGTATCTAACTTGCAATTCCACTGTTCCACCAAAGGGGCCACTGTGGTATTTGGACATCTCTCCTACCATGCCAGAACTAGGCTCATTACTCTAGGATGCTTAGCACCTGTCCCTGGCCTATATAAACCTGCCTGTCCTAGCAGCCTTTGCCAGTTCATCTGTTGGCTTGACCTCTGCTGTTCCTACTGTGTGTTATCCCTGTTTTATTTCCTGGTTTTCACCCTGCTCGTCCCTCCATTTTTGCACCTCTTTCTGTGACCCCTGACTCGGCTTTGTTGTGACTCTGCACTTGCTTCTCCCTGATACTGTGGTGGATCGTCTGGCTTTTGATCCCTGGCTTGTTTGACTCTTTTGTGTTATTGTTTCTGCAGTGTATTGCTCTCCTAGCAGTCCAGCTTCTACAGTCTGTAGCAGCTATTCAGCTCCTATGTCTGCAGTAGTTGCACCACTGTGTCTCCAGAGCATCTGGAATCTTGATATCCGTGACTCCTCCGGTGCCTCGTGTCTCCTGAGTCCAGACATCCGTGACTACTCTGATGCCTCATGTCTCCTGTGTATCCTGAGTCTTGATACCTGTGACTCCTCCGGTGCCTCGAGTCTTCTGAGTCCTGACACCCATGACTCCTCTGGTGCCTCGTCTCTCCAGAGTATCCTAAGTCTTGATACGCGTGACTCCTCTGGTGTCTTGAGTCTCCTGAGTCCAGACATTCGCGATTTCTCCTATGCCTCGTGCCTCTTTCATTTTCCAGGTATCCTGATAATCGTGATCTTACCTGCTTCTCCGGCCACAGAATTAGACTTGCCTTTCGGTCTCTCAGCCCTGACTTTTGAACTATATTATTGTCAATTATCTGCATCTGTGGCTTACTGAGTTATCTTTGTTATTACTACCATACTGTCACAGGGCCTGAGCTTGGAGTAGACCTCAAAGCCCTGCTCTAGACAGACTTACGCACAGAGAGGTGCGGAGTCTAACGGTAGAGAGGTATTCACCAGTGATCCCCGCAAGGAAATATGGACTTTGCTGCTCTCTAGCCACAGGTCGCGGTCTTCTAAGGGGGAGTAGAGCAGGGTGAGATGGAAATGTGGAGTGGAGCAGGACTGCTGAACGATAAATGCAAAGGTTCAGGTGAACGGCAGTGAACCGAAGAGCTGAGGTCTTTAGAAAGCGAATAGCTGAGAAAAGGAAATATCATGAGGCTCGGGGTTCCTGCAACAATACCGCAGTACTTGATCGTAGAACAGGTAACACAGGATACCGATGTGCAGATGGGAGCCAAAGAGAACAGTGTCCTAACAGGTAAGATATGGCACCTTAGTAGAGCAGCAGGTGCTTTAAATAGACAGAGCTAACAGGCAATTAGCCAATCAAGGAAATGTAGGAAGTTTTGAAAAGACCAGGGGGTAAATGTATCAAGCTAAGAGTTTTCCAGCGGGTTTGAAAAGTGGAGATGTTGCCTATAGCCACCAATCAGATTCTAGCTATCATTTTGTAGAATGTACTAAATAAATGATAGCTAGAATCTGATCGGTTTTTCAAACCCGCCGGAAAACTCTCAGCTTGATACATTTACCCCCAGTTGTGCTCATGCTCAGTTCAGACCAGCAAGTGAATGCAGGGAGTGAGAACCAAGGGAAACAGGTAAGAACAGTCACCAAAATGAAAGGTAGCTGGTGCAATGTGTGACACATACCCTGCTGACTTGCACTTATTGCTTTTCCATTCATTGCATCCTGAAATCTGTGTACTCGGTAATAAATAAAAACCACTTTGTTCCACTACACTCTCTCAGTGCCTTTATATTGGGAATCCTGACATGTAGATTGGTTTGGTCACCGTAGAGGACGTACTCGAGGCTGAATTACTGAATTAATTCACCAGTTGAAGAGGTATAAAAAGCCAAATGCTGAGGGACAAGAACAGAGCCTTGAGGGACAATACTACTCGAAAATCACAAAGAATTATTGGCGCATATTTCAATACAGGTTAACTGTTTTCTATATGGTTCAGGAATAAGCCCCAAAATGCTTTACATCTGTAAAACAAGTAAGGACATAGATTTGTAGTTTTATCATAATAAAGTGTTTTCACACTTGATCTATTGATGATTCCTTTCAGCTATCCAGCATCCAGGACAGGGGGACAAGTTACTAAGAGATGACGGGACTACCAAAGTACCCAGATTCTGCTTGATTTTGTACAATTCTATTCTGTACCCAGGGAAGGGGACAAGTTACCTAAAGAGGTGAGGACACTGCCAAAAGACTTTTTCATTTAGTTCAATTATAAGTGCATATATTTTATGGTTTTGTGGATATAAAACCTTCTTTCATTTGATCTATTATAACTTTCTGTCATATTTTCACTAGCGACTATCCCTCCATTTTGATACTACAAACTATTCACCTCTGTGCAATAGATGCTCGTTTCTATTATTTACAGGGCAGCTGAAATTGCGATTACCTATTAAGGGAACCTGTTACTGGACTATTTTGGACAATGACAGTCTCTATCTATGGTAGATAGCACTGACTTTATATAACACCTTTGGTGAATCTTTGTTTATACCGGTGATTAAGCAGAAGCACAATCAGAATGGCAATACAGTATAAGAATATGTGGTGATCACAAATGTACAGTATATAAGGCTCTTGCACAACATGTATTCTCAGTACCTGCTGTAAATCCGTTGCTTGCAGCTCTTTCTGGAGGTTAAATTTTGCAAGGAACTTTGGGGAAGGTCCAAAGTGTGCTCCTGCTAAAGTGAGTGAGGTTAAAGGGCCTGTTTTCAACACAATGCAAACCAGTGATGGGCATGATTGGCACTGCCACATTGATCAGTTTCGACATTATTCAGCTCAAGATAACAGGCCAGAAATTTAACAATATTATTGAACCCAGATGTAGTGTATCCAGCAGGTGGCTCTGCTTGGTTTTGCTGCTTGCGTAAGCTGTTTTGTTTTCTTATTATAATTGTGCCACTGGTTGGTTTTGAAACAGCTATATTCCTATGTACTTTAATTTCCTGTTCCTTCCAGTGCTGACCAGTCCATGGCTGGCTGTGTCTTAGCTGTAGCTTGGTGAGGAGTTTTAGTATAAAGCCGGTTTATTCCAGCATACCACACACACAATTCAACAATTATGATAGCTGAAACATTGTTCTGTTTTTGCACAAACCATTTATTCTTGACCTATACGAACAATGAGAAAGCTATTTGGCAGATATATAAACACCTTCAACATTTTACCCAGTGTTCCTCTTACAATGAATAGCAAAAAAACAAAAGAAGTTAAGCAAGATACTTCCTTTTCTAATTCTCCCACATGTACAAAGTAATTAATTTCCTTAACCCAGTGGTTCCCAAACTTTTGCAGTTCGCGGCACCCTTAGAGTCTCCATAATTTTTTCAAGGCATCCCTCCAAAATAATTATCGAGCAGTCCCGTTTTATAAGTAGTCATAAAAATTGAATAAGTATTTAGGTCAGGACATAGATACTTATTTAGTTGTATGCAAAAATAATACACATAAATCCGAGGGAAAAGAATATTTTTATATATATTTTTTTTCAATTGTATTTCTGTCAAAGAATAATTTACAGCTAACACACTCTGTGCCCCTCTGCATCCACACACTCTGTGCCCTTCTGCATCCACACACTCTGTGCCCTTCTGCATCCACACACTCTGTGCCCTTCTGCATCCACACACTCTGTGCCCCTCTGAATCCACACACTCTGTGCCCCTCTGCATCCACACACTCTGTGCCCCTCTGCATCCACACACTCTGTGCCCCCCTGCATCCACACACTCTGTGCTCTGTGCCCCCCTGCATCCACACGCTCTGTGCCCCCCTGCATCCACACAGTCTGTGCCCCTCTGCATCCACACACTCTGTGCCTCCCTGCATCCACACACTCTGTGCCCCTCTGCATCCTTTGTGGCCCCTCTGCCTCTGCCCCCTCTGCATCCTTTCTGCATCCATGCTCTGCCCCTCTGCATCCTTTCTGCCCCCTCTGCATCTGCGTTGTGCCCCCTCGCTCTGCCCCTCTGCATCCTTTCTGCCCCCTCTGCATCCACGCTGTGCCCCCTCTGTATCCCACCGTGGACAGGAAGAAAAAGAAAAACTTACCAATCCGGCGGCGCCCAGGACCTAGCAACCTCCTCCCTCCTCGCTTCTCACTGGACTGCATGTTGGGCGTGATGACGTCACGCCCGGCATTCAGTTCAGTGAGAAGAGGCAGGAGAGAGGATGCTGGGTCTCGGGCGCTGCCGTATTGGTACGTTTTTTCTTCTTCCTGGCACGGCACCCCTTTGACAGCGCCGCAGCACCCCTGAGAGCCGCGGTGCACAGTTTGGGAACCTAAGCCTTAACCATTGAAATCAATATTTTGCGAGATTGGTGACTAAATAACTACATGCAAAATGTTACCAAAACTATTACTAGCCTTACCTCCAATATAGCCTGTACCAGTAGCCGAAGTGCAAATTTAGAGGTGCTGGTATGGAACTTCCACTTTGAAATGAACGGCTGGGGGTCTTCTAGGCCCACTGAAGGTTTAAGGATTGTGATAGCGTGAAATTAATTTTAGATGCATTTTAACACTGTATAGTATAATATAAAACATATTAAATCATGCAAGACTTTCCACCCTGTGTCCCCCTTCTCTCCTGTGCCCAATTGCCTTTCCTCTGTGTCCCTCCACCTCTCCCTTATGTCTCTTTTGTAGTTTTCACAAAGTTTGCAGCTTCAAGATTTTTAGACCTTTTTGTCAGATGCTTGCAATTTTACTTCAGTATACCATAGCAGCATTTCATAAGTGTCAAATTGCCATTTATTGACAATTACATTAAGTTTATGCAAAGCATCAATATTTACAGTGCTGACCCTTATTTTTGAAGACCTCTGCAATTCGCCCTGACATGCTGTCAATTAACTTCTGGGCCACATACTGACTGATGGCCGCCCATTCTTGCCTAATCAATGCTTGGAGTTTGTCAGAATTTGTGGGTTTTTGTTTATCCACCTGCCTCTTGAGGATTGACCACAAGTACTCAATGGGCTTAAGGTCTGGGGAGTTTCCTAGCCATGGACCCAAAATTTAGATGTTTTGTTTCCCGAGCCACTTAGTTATCACTTATGCTTTATGGCAAGGTGCTCCATCATGCTGGAAAAGGCATTGTTCATCACCAAACTGTTCTTGGATGTTTTAGATGTGCTTGGAGGATGTTTTGGTACCATTCTTTATTCATGGCTGTGTTCTTAGGCAAAATTGTGAGTGACACAGGACTGATGGTAGCGCTCACCTTTCCTTCTCCGGACAAGTGTTTTTCCAGATGCCCCAAAAAATCTGAAAGGGGATTTATCAGAGAAAATGACTTTACCCCAGTCCTCAGCAGTCCAATCATTTTACCTTTTGTAGAATATCAGTCTGTCCCTGATGTTTCCCCTGGAGAGAAGTGGCTCCTTTGCTGGCCTTCTTGACACCAGGCCATCTTTCAAAAAGTCTTCATTAGCAAGCTCTGCACTGGTGGTGCCCTAATCCCGCACTGAAGAAACTTTAGGAGATGGTCCTGGCGCTTGCTGCACATTCTTGGGTGCCCTGAAGCCTTCTTCACAGCTATTGAACCTCTCTCTTTGAAGTTCTTCATGACTCGATAAATGGTTGATTTAGGTGCAATCTTACTAGCAGCAATATCCTTGCCTGTGAAGCCCTTTTTGTGCAAAGCAAAGATGACTGCATGTGTTTCCTTGCAGTTAAATATGATTAACAGAAGAACAATGATTTCAAGCAGCACCCTCCTTTTAAAGCTTCCAGTCTGTTAGTCTAACTCATTCAGCATGACAGAGTGATCCCCAGCCTTGTCCTCCTCAACACTCTCACCTGTGTTTACGAGACAATCACTGACCTGATGTCAGCTGATCCTTTTTTGGCAGGGGTGAAATGTAGTGGAAATGTTGTTTTTGGGAAAAAGTTAATTGTCATGGCAAAGAGGGACTTTGAAACTAATTGCAATTCATCTGATCACACTCATGACATTCTGGAGTATATGCAAATTGCCATCATAATGTCACGACTAGTATAGCGTACCTGCTATCGTTGGCACTACTCGGAGGAAGGCGCGGAGTCTAACGTGCCCCTGGTGTTCACCAGGGACCCCCGCAAGGAGGTATGGGCTTAGCTGCAGGAAACACGCAGGTCGCGGTCCTTCCACGAGTCAGATAGCGAAGCACGAGAGGAATGTCAGACAGGCAGGTTCGGCAACGGTGCGGGCAATGCAGGTACACAAGGAGAATCCGAACAGGGTGTGAATCAAGCCGGGTCGATAACGTTCTGACAGCGAGGTACAAAAGGGAGATCCAAAAGGGGTAGTCAAGGCAATCCGGGTCACAATGGTCACAGGCAAACGGCAATAAACTGGAGGAAAGCAAGGGTCAGGAAACAGATAAACACAGGAACACTGGAACGCTGGAGGACAGGAAAGGACCTGAAACTCTGGCACAGGAGGTGAGGTCAGAGGGGCTTAAATAGTGCTGCTAGCCAATGCCCTCAGCACTAGTAGTGCTGTCATAGCTGTAGCGCCGTAGCGCTAGTCATCCTGTAGCGCCGTAGCGCTCTCTTCAAGCAGCGTCCCGTTGCCTAGCAACGGGGACGCTTCTGGGTCTGAGCTGGCCGGCCGGAAGGGGAAGTGATGCGTCTGGTTGCTAGGCAACCAGACGTTCTGTGTGGACGGGCGGGCGGCCGCCGAGCGGCGCCTGACACATAAAAGGCAGCAGACTTTGTGAAAAATAATATTTGTGTCATTCTCAAAACTTTTGGCCATGACTGTATACTTACCTTTCTATGACCTTCTTTCTTCTGTGTTCTTGCTCCTTTCTGCTCCCTCCATTCTCACTGACTGTCGTGCGTGACATCATCATGTTCCAACAGTCAATTAGAATGGAGCAGAGAGCAAAGAGGAGCAGGGAGCTGCCACTGAATGCAGCATTGGTGGACAATCGGGGAAGGTAGGCGGAGTGGAGCACCTTTCAGGCATGGCACTCCCCCACCTTGCCTACCCCACTTACCGTAGGCCTTTGCTGCTTGTGAGGAAGTGGGTCAGAGAAGTGCAGGTATATCCTGCAGACACATACCGCCTTACTTCGAGCACTGGTCTGTACAATAGGTAAAAACATAGCAATAATTGTGTTGAAATTCTTATTTAGCTCCTATTTAGTTGAGTGTAGACACTAACCAGATAGGAAACACTTTGGCATAAGTTAGACTATTTAACATGCACTGCAATATATGACACTAGCATTAACTGTTTAAAATACTGTTTATTTTAAAGTAGTTATACAGTATAATATGCTTTAACATATTGGCAATTGTGAGTGTAAATGACTAGGCTTGCCCCCTGTCCTGGAAGATAATACAGGCATTCCTAGTTGTTATTCCTGTCCTACTAGCACAATAGAAGTAGGAGTGAGGCTAGAGGCCTCTTTCTCCCTACACAAAAGTCACATGGTAGTGAATATGAAATCACTTATGTTTAATCGCCACTGTTCATCCATTAACAGGTGAGCCGAAACGTGGAAAGCTACAGTTGCACACAATATTCAGAATACCTTTTGTAACCTGATAAAGATTGCGCAACACACCACAATTATGATTTTCTAATAAAATAAAGTACATGTTTAAACAGAAGTTTTTAAAAAAAACTGCAGGATAAGTGCGCTTGCAAGGTATTGTATACTGAGGTGCTGAGATATATTTACGCTTGTTTCTGTTCCAGTTTTGCAGGCAGGCTACAACCCCATAAATAACAATTAGGCAGTAATGGACCATAAACAGGCACAGAAAGCCAACGGGCAGCATCCAGAATTACAGTATTGTAAACATATTTGTGCTTTAATATGGGGGCCCTTTGACAAAGGGATGGGGTGGTACTGCTCCTATAATAGGGGCACCCAGTCTTCCACCTCTGCTGGCATAATTGACACTGCTTGTATATGTACTCTCCTTCATTGTAATATAATCATGTGGGCACTGTACCCACCTCTGCTGTCAGTTATGCCAACTGTTGGAATAACATAGGCACTTTCCTCTGAACTGCACACTAGGTTTATTTAATATTTCGACAACTGTGTATGTTAAATACCCCTATTTAAATGTTAGAAGCAAATGAAACAATTTTCTAAGCGACAGGTGTTTATTTTAATTATGTTTCAAGCAACCATATCATACATTGGGGAACCATACTAAAGGCTGCCAACTGCCAGTTATCAAACATCTCTAAGTAGTGACACAATGACAATGTACAGTCACACCCAGGCCTAAAATGGCCCCGGCCTGATGTCACTGCAGAACGTTCCAGAGGATGCTGCCGCAGCACGAGCGTAAGGGCGTGGCCACATCATCGGTACACGCCTCTTTCCTCTTTGATAGTACAGTCACGCCTCTCTCAGCCCGGTGGAATACTGGGAGGTGAAGTTCCTCCTTGCATTCTTTCCAAAGCCGCGGCACTGCAGCGGGACTACAATTCCCGTCATACCCCGGACTGAAGTCAGCCTCCAGGAACACTGAGCAGGCGCAGTGCATCCCTCCTTGAACTCCCCCGCAGCCCGGCTGCTTGTTTTCCTGAGTTGAAGAGCCGCAGTGGAAGAGACAGGACCGGAGCTTGTGATAGCACCGATCCCCAGCTCCCTGTGCTCACACCCTATCAGGTAACGGGGGCTCATCCATGTCACTTATCACAACGAGATAACAGTGTCGATGTCACAGAGTGTTTCAGAAGCTGAACCCATTGTCATTTGACACCGGGGACGGTTGGGACTCGATACAAAGAGCGCTCCTCAATGTGTCGCCCCTTAGTGTGGTGTTTCCCAGCCGCTATTATGGTGACAATACGCGGTGACTAGCTTTCTTCTTATCCGGGCTGTATGACTCCCTATAGTCTACATATTCATTCATATATGTAACACCCCCCCCCCCCAAATCTTTGTTCTTCCCATTTACTTGATCCAATGGAGCAAAGTGTTCTCTGCTTTCGGGTGAGAGGACCGGTATTGGCCACTGACACCCGGTTGCTGACATCGCCCGTCAGATGTAGCTGCAGGGATTGTTGGCTGTGCTGCTTCCCTTTTTGTTTTTTGTTTTTTTATCTTTCTTTTCGGTCACCTGACAGTAGGGGGCGCACTTGGTGTGCGCGTTGTCTCCTCCATGTCTGTCTCCTGGTACAGAGGAGGTGGGGGTGGGTTACTGTAGTGTAGAGAGTTGCTGAAGTCTAGGTTGCCGAGCACCGCTCTGTCTTGCTCATCAGTAATAGACTAAGTAAGACTATATACAGGAGTATGGGGACATTTCAAGATCACTTAACCCATTAGCAAGAACGCACATTGCTGTGTATGTAGGTTGCAGAGCACGGTGTGAACTAGTGTAATCCTCTCCGAATCCTGTGTGGTTGCTTTACGATTGTATTGGGTGCTTGATAGGTTGTGGCCTTGCTACAGCGCTAATCTGGATAGTGCAAGGTGACCTAAGCTAAGTGCTCAAGGCCTTTATGAGGAGCTGAGCTCTGTATACAGCATCTATAAAAGTGTTTAGTATTTCACTGAGACACTGATGATGTTGCATTATAAAATATGATGTTACACAGGGGAACAACTCCATATATTATTCCATATCATACTATTTTATATCCTGCATGTTAAAAGCTAAATGGTAATGAAATCCTTGTTAGAAATGCAAAATAATATATGCTCATTCCCTGTCTGAATTTAGGTTAAATATTCAAACTAAAGAGTGTTTTCTGGTTATGTAGACATGATTTTATTCTGTACTTTTTTTTTTTTAACTCCTTTTAAACATCTATCTGGGTTGCCAATTTCTGTTCAACTAAGCAGTGATGTCGTCATTTCTCAAAAAGCAAATGCAGACATAAATCAAATTAATCTTCTCCTTAGAAGAATGAGTCAGGGGATTCAAGCGACTCATTGTGTAGGCTAGTCTAGGCATGTACGCTTTTGGTGTTTTCTTAGACAGGTTTTTTTTTCCCCTCCAGTTCTGGTAATGTTGTTGCTATACAACATTATAATGTATTATAACATCTAATGTATTCTAATGTAATACATTAGACAATTTAAAACCAGGGGGGAATAAAATGTAATCTAGCAGTTTGTATTTAAGGTATATTATGTATGTTTGTTATTATGCTGTTCATACAAATTACACTAAGTTCATACATTGAGTTAGGTTTTTCCTTCCTTTTTATGTTTTGTTCTATAGTTTTTGTGAACGCTGCATCATTAGAGGCACTCAATGCTAAGAGAAGATGAAAGATCTAGACTTAGGAGTCGAATATGTCATACCCAGCCTGGGGTACAGAACTGTTCTGGAGCAAAGCAGCCAAGATGAGAAAAAGGAGCAAGAGGACTTTAAATATCAGAAGACAAAATCACAGGTTAGCTTTCTTTAAGGAATTTAGGAATATATATCTTTGAAGGGTTGATAATGTTGACTAGTTTTTCTTTTGAAATACTGTAAGCCTTAAACATAGGGTCAACATACTAAATTTAAGTTAGAATGTTAAATAATTACATTTGTAGTGTATTTAGTTGGCAGAAGCATTATATAACTAAAAATCAGATTAATAGTCCTATATATAAATTAGGCTTATGAAATAAGGGTATATGAATGCATAAAGTTTAGTTCTGCTTAGGCTCCATTTAACACTTCTGAACACTGCTGACAAAATTGGAATTTATGCATAGCGAATACTTGTCAGTACGTGTGTACATGCTCAATCATGCAACATTATTTTTTGGATTGTCAGCATTTTAATATGCTTTGAGAATGCAGGTAAATGCCTTAAAATAATGTCCTGTTTGAATTAGTGATCAATGGATCTAAATGGAAGATACATATCAACATTTTTCTTAAGACAGAGGAGTTGCTAAACATGCAGTGTTTAACCATTGATTTCCCAAATGGTGAATATTATTACCGGTATTATCTTTTATTTGTAAGGCGCCACAAGGTTTCCGCAGCGCCGTACACGGTACGGACAGTGGACTATACAGGGTAAAACAGTACAGAACAATAAACAAAAAGTACCAGTACTTCAGGGATTCCGGGCAGGCATATACAGTAGAGACGGAGCGGAAGAACAGGTTAGGAGACAGGAGGGAAGAGGGGCCCTGCTCATACGAGCTTACATCCTAAGGGAGGGTAAACAAATCAGGCACAGAAGGGAGCCAGTGAAGCAAAGGAGACAGAAAAAAGGGGCCAGGGGAGAAACAGAAGAGATGAGAGGTTAAGTGGATGGTTGGTAGGCCTTAAGGAACAGGTGAGTTTTAAGTGCCCGCTTGAAGGAGCACAGATTGGGTGAGAGACGGATGGAGCGAGGGAGGTCGTTCCAGTAAAGGGGGGCAGCGCGGGAGAAGTCTTGGATCCTAGAGTGGGAAGAGGTGATCAGAGTGGAGGAGAGGCGGCGATCATTGGCCGAGCGCAGGGAGCGGGCGGGAGTGTGAATGGAGAGGAGGTTAGAGATATAAGGGGCAGTAGAGTGGGAGAGAGCCTTGTAAGTGGTGGTAAGGAGTTTGAAAAGGATTCTGTAGGGGAAGGGGAGCCAGTGTAAGGCAAGACAGAGAGGGGAGGCAGAGGAGGAGCGGCGTGAGAGGAAGATGAGTCTCGCAGCCGCATTGAGTATGGAGCGGAGGGGGGCGAGGTGGGAGCCGGGGAGGAGGAGGTTGCAGTAGTCGAGGCGGGAGATGATGAGAGCATGGATGATAGTTTTGGTGGCATCTTGAGAGAGGAAGGGACGGATGCGGGCAATGTTACGGAGTTGGAAGCGACAGGCTTGGGCAAGGGATTGAATGTGGGGGGCAAAAGAGAGAGAGAGTAGTCAAGAGTGACTCCCAGGCAGCGGAGTTGGGTGACAGAGGAGATAGTGGAGTTGTTAACAACGATAGAGAGGTCATGGTGGGAAGGGAGTCTGGGTGGGGGAATAGTGTTAAATGCTGCTATCAGGATAATTACAGGCTGCCTAACCACCACCACTTATTTATATAGTGCCACTAATTTTGCAGTGCTGTACAGAGAACTCGCTCACATCAGTCCCTGCCCCATTGGAGCTTACAGTCTAAATTTCCTGACATACATACACACACACACAGACAGACAGACAGACAGAGAGAGAGACTAGGATCAATTTGATAGCAGCCAATTAACCTACTAGTATGTTTTTGGAGTGTTAGGAGGAAATCGGAGCACCCAGAGGAAACCCACGCAAACACAGGGAGAACATATAAACTCCACACCGATAAAACCATGGTTGGGAATTGATCTCATGATCCCAGCACTCTGAGGCAGAAGTACTAACCACTTAGCCAACCGTGCTGCTTTACAGTTGCTTATGTTTTATATAGGCATTTCCTTTTAAACATTCCTACAAACTAAAAAAAAACATGTAATGCAATATTGTAACAAGTTTGGTTTTGGGTTTTTTAAGTGTGTGTTGGACAATAGCAGTGACTGTTCAGTATTTAGGACAAACAAGTATAGTTATGTATGTGGCATTGATTGTGAGTTTTAAAGTATATTTTTACAATCTAATATACAGAATTGCAACCACTTGAAATAGTCTCAATCTCACCAGTATCAGTTTAATTCTAGCAATATTGTTTGGGTTTGCTGTGATTTTTCTCTTCATTTGATACTATTGTTGGAAATGCATATAAGTGGTGACTTCATTAGGCTGAGTATTTACTACACAGTATTACTCAGTACCACTATAGAAAACTGTATGGCTCAGGTGACTCCATCTATAGTAAGATAATGAAAATAGCATGTGAAGTCTTAGATTCGCATGTTTAGTGTTTAAGACTTCAGGGCTCAATATTTGGTGTCTTTTCATGATGAGCTAATTCTGGCTAGCGGCAAACACACAGGAATACATACAGGCTATATAGTCTGTACACTGTGCAGTTATCTTCTGCATGAACCCTTACGTCCGACACCTGTTGTATGTGCAATTTTCTTTGTGTAAGTGGCACTGCCAGATTCTGAATGACTTATCTTGATTAAAGGGATTTTCATGTTCAAACCACCACACAGTCTATAACTAGACTAGTATTTTCATGGGGGCTGCACCATTTGGTCCTCCACTATTTGATTTACTGCATCTTAATTGGGACCTCTGCCAGTAATCTATGGTGATGATGTTTGTGTACTGGATTAGAAAGGGTAATGGCTTGAAATTTTAGCCAGCTTGTGAGTAGACCAATACGTCGCAGAGAAAAGGGTGTTGGTAAAGTTTAGGGATACATTTAAAAAAAAAAAAAAAAAAAGTTAAGCACAGGATTCTCATTTAAAAACAAACCATCTTCCATTCATTTGGCAGCATTTCTTTCTTTTACATGGTTAATATGAGCCAATAGGTGGTAAAGTTTCAGCATTATTGCACAATAAACCCTCACAGGTATCCTTTTACACTGAGATCTTTGTTCTACTGTCACAATAGTATATTGTGTCAGTCTTTGCAGTTGGTTCAATGGTTTGAATATGCTGTGAACACAGAACATTAGAGAATGTTTGTATTGTTGAAAAAAGAAAGGTCTAATTCTCATGAAACATCCCAGTGTGTGTTTAAGTACATCCTTTAATTTCACAAAATATTATTTGCAAATGCAGTGAGTATTCACAAAAGATCTATATTTAGATCTCTTTTGAGTGTTTCCATATGTATTGTTAGCAGATGACCATCACTTGCCACTCCTGCTGCACAACAGGATTGGTCCATGTGTTTCTTGCCATAGAAAAACTGTATTGGATTGTGATAAACAGTCCATAACAGAGTTATATTTCCTAAACTTGTTTATACCTGAAATAAGCATCCATCCATCAGGTCTCTCTAACTGATAGTGAGGTGTTCTTGATATATTTGAATAATTTAAAAAAAAAAGGAAAAAAATAGTCCTTGCTAACTATGTTTTTAAATGTAAATGCATTCTCCCCTTTTTGCCAACCTTGTAGAGAGATTACATATGTAACTGCTGCCAGTGTTAGCATTGGGTTTCCCCTCTGTGTTTGGGGATACATTAGAGCAGGGTTGTCCAACCCGCGGGCCGCATGCGGCCCAGCACGCCTGTAAATGTGGCCCAGAAGGAGTTTTGGTTGTGGCAAGGGGGCAGCACTGTTAATGGAAAAAAAAAATCCTGCAAAAAAATAGAAAAGAAAATACTTACCTTGCGGTCACGTCAGCTGGTACTCCGGCTCCCTCCCTTGTCTCCTCCTCCGTGCGGTGCTCGCAGTGAATGTCGGGCGTGATGTCATCATGCCCCCAACATCCATTGCGGAGCGCAGCACAGAGGAGTCACCCGCGCGAGAAGAACATTCAGCAGCAGAGAATTGGAGAAAAGAAAAGAAGAGAAGAGGACAAGAGAACAAGCCGATTAAAAGGTAAGTTAAGGGGGATTTTTTTTATTATTTCAAGGGACGCTGACCAGTGAATAAAAGTCACCTGGTCCTGGAGCATCATGGACCTTATCTCCCTGCTACATACTTCTACTTGTAATACTAATGGGGCATTATATATTATTTTCTTTGGCCCATTATAAGTTGTTATCCCTTAACTAACATAGTGGTGTAATTAGCAAAACAGGTCACAATTTGGGGTCACATTGATGTATATGTCAGGTACCGCAGGCCTGGTCAGGGCACCCTGATATACAATGCCTGGCTTAATTGCACTTTATTGATATTGCATCGAAACAATACAAAAAGTGATTATAGTATAATAACTAGAGAGGATTTTTTGAACAGAGCGATTGAAAGGTAAGTATAGGGGGATTTGAAAAAAAAGTGATATATATATATATATATATATATATATATATATATATATATATATATATATATCACTTTTTTTCTCATATATAAATATATGTTAACTATGTTTTCTATGGTTTTTTGGATGATCAGCTATCGTTATTGTTAGTGTATCTTATGTGCGGCCCAAACCAACTCGTCGTCTTCCAATGCGGCCCAGGGAGGCTAAAAGGTTGGACACCCCTGCATTAGAGGATGGCAGCTATGAACACCAGCAGTACCCTGCCACTGTGTGTGTACTGCTTACTAATTGCCTAACTTCTGGTACAGGTTAATGCACTGTCTGTCAGCAATACACTACTATGTGGTGATGGTAAATTAGTTTATTGGGATTAAAGCTATATGTAATAACTGTTCTGTAACTTTGTTCTTCAAGTACCCCAACAGTTCATGTTTGGATATTTCCTTAATTGTGAAATACCGTTTAACTTGGTTTGTAATCGTTACACCTTTAAATACAAAAACCAAAGAAAACTGGCGCTAGGCTAATAAAAGTTAATTATGTGACAGTGGCTGTACTTTTACACACAATGCATATTTTCAAAACAGAGTCTGATGATTGTGCTTAAAGAATATATTTGACAGTCCTTGCATTATATCACTTTTTCCCCCCTGTATTCAAATAGTGGGGTCAGAAATAGACATGATAGTGGGGTACACACCTGTTGCTGTGCTGCTGGACTTCTTACTGACTATTGCACTGAATAAGGACCATGCTGTCATTTATTGGGTAATCCAACCAAACATGAAAATTCACTTTTGGGTGGTAGTCTTAAACAAATAAGTCGCCGAAGTTCTACTTAACCAAACAGACACACAATAAGATAATGCATATCTTGTGTGCTTTGTCTGCAGACTTGGGTTCACTAGAGTTTGCGTTTTTGTCTGAAGTTGGAGATGCTGTGACTTCTCACCCATATTTTTCACACATTGATGTTGTGGTTTTGTTGATGTGTTGGGTAATAACAAAACTAAAGTATTTCTGTATTGTAAAAGTTAAAGTTGCTCAAGTTTTCAAAATGTTCCTATGTGTACTGTTTCTACAGGCTTATTCCTTAATGTACTGCCTGCAGGTGGTGGTTGTTTGTAACTTATACAATACGTTTTCTTTCACTGACCTTCGGTTTTATTAGTCGCGTAATACATTTTATATTGTTGTCTCTGAGATCCTTAAAACCGTTCTCCAGACCGTTCTGAAAAACTGTAAATATTTGTTTGGTCATGATGGCCTACATGCAGACCAGGGAGTAGATTTACTAAAAAATTGTGTTTGGTTGTGGTTTTAGTTTGCTACAGATTGTCGGCGGTTTAGTTTTACTATAGGACGTTTTGAGGCTGCATTGTAAAATGCTTGGCGGTGTGTGTGGCAGATTGAAAATGGCTAAACTGTGAGCAGTTTAGTCAAAAGGTCATTAAAACTGCCAGAATCTCCTCTTGTTTACGCTATCTTGCCATTCAAAAGAGAATGTGTCATTGAATTACATTATTGTTGTCTTACGATATAATGGGGACACTATGTAATGCAGCGTTGTGCATCATAAATAATTATATCCCCCATTTGCTATCAAATAGTATTGTCCAGATAATGTTACATATTCATATTTCCCCCATAATATGATACAATCATCTTAATATAATGAAAAATAAAATTTGACCCCATAAGTTAATTATACATTTTGCCCCTTAATCTAAAAATGATTACCACCATAATTTTAAAATTGGAGCCTCCTCTTATGGTCTGAATGGCAATATAAGCTCATACAGCTTTTTTTTTTTTTTCTTTCTGGTGGTTTGTCAGACAGCAGCTTAGTGAATCTGGCTATTTGTATTTTGATTATGTTAAAAAATCGCGATGGTGATTTGTAAAGTGGTTCTTTGTAACACTCTTCAGTAAACTTAGCCCCAGGTGTTGTCTTCCTTGCCATTTACCATCTTGATACTCACTATGAAGATCTTGCTAAATAATTTAATGGGTATTTCTACATTTTAGATAGTAGTATATTTTACACACAGTGCTTATGGGAAAACTCTTAATCCAGAAAACACAATCATTCCGCGTAACAGATCTCGTGTGTGTAGCAAGTTTTTTTTTTTTCCCCCCTCTGTTTCCTTTCTGTAATGTTTGCAGAAATAATGCTGGAACTGATTAATTACACTGGCAGACTGAGTAATTCCCTGGAAACCTCCCCCTCTCCCTGCTTGGACACACAGCTGTGTGTAGGGGTCTGAGCTTGTGGGGGTTTTTGTGGTTTCTTTCTATTTCTGTGTTTAAATCGCTTTCTTCCAGCTCTAGAAAATAACTTTCCATATGGTAAGATATTTATGCAATAAATACTGGTTACTTTAATTTGATGTATTACTGTAAAGTATATGTTCCCTCTATTGTCAGTTTATTTGTATTTTATTTCCCTTTGTCGTATACCTCCGCCTGCACCCTCTGCAACTCTTCTGTTTGATGACATAATCGTCGCAGTCTGGCTTTTTAAGTCAGAGCTGAGCTAACTGAAGCCTCTGGATAGCTACGATTTTGAAATGTGTATCTACTACCAAATGTATGGGGTCATTTTTTACTAGTTTTAATGGGTGGAACCTAATTTTTTTTTTTCTGCTTCCAGTACTGTGTCCTCTTGTGTCTATTGTGCAGATGCAGGTCGTAAGTCTGGAACTAAATAAAAACATTGCTAAATTTAATGTCTGTTTTTTTAACAGATCGCAAGCAGTGGGGAAAGGGCAAGGATAAGGTTAATATTTAGGCACCACTTCAGATCTTACATTTGCATTATGTCAGCTGTTGCTTTAGTCATGGTGACTCAGCATTTTGATGGACGCCTACTCAATTTCTTATTCTTCCATCCCTTGGGGATCTTGTATGATGTGTCACAGGCTGCGGCTGTTTACAGTGTCGGGCACTCTAATTCTCGCTCTCACAGTTTCAGCTGCTTAGTTCATTGGCTGTCTGCCTTGATCTGTTTGTTCAGTAAATGGCCACAGATCTCTGAATTTCCCGTGACAACAGCTTTCTCATTGGCTTATTGCCTTTGTTCCAGACAGAAAAAAAAACCTGGCAGCAAAGTGCGGTTTTATTTGCAGGCTTTACCATGTGTCGCTTCCTCGTTGAAAATGTTCATTTAGCAGAACTCAGATGACTGCAGAAGTCCTGTGTAAGACTACTGACCAACCAGTTCTGCTTCATTTTGGCCTACAGTCCTTTGCATCAAGGATTTTACGCAGAATTGCTACTAATAAGTTTATACATGCTAAAACTGGCTTATAAAGATTAAATATATTTTTTATAAGATCTTGTTTGTCAGGGAGGCTAGCTTTTGTGTTTCTTCTTTGCTAGTCATTTCATTGACATTTTCATTATAAAGAATTATTCAGGGTTATTTTGTCATCCAATTCTGATTGATGAAAATCTTATCAAATTGGACTGATAACTGCCAATGGGCAACAATCCCAAACACACTAGATATGTTTAACCAGCCCGACGTTAATAAAGAATAGGTCAAAAACATTTCAAACGAACTTGTGTCTCGCCTGCACTTCAGCAGAATCTTTGAGCCAGATATAACACCTGAAAACAGGCAAACTGCTTGAGCTGGTTTTGTGGGTAGGGCACTGTTTTAACTGGATTAAATTTTTTTAAAGAGCAAAAATGGACATGCATAATACTGTTATATAAATATATTGAAAAATATTGCATTCAGACATATATAGTCTTTGTATGTGTAGCAGTGTTTGGAAGGGGTCACATTGTCCTTCTCATTGGTTTCAATAATAGGAGAATTATGGTGGTCGGTGGATGATGCTCTTTTTAGATCTCCACACTGAAGGCCCCTCTGTAATTGTGGCTCACTGAAGGTCCATGTTACAGTCATTGTGCCTCTTGCAGTCTGGTTGTTTTGTCAGTCCACCAAATGGCTGAGTCACTTTTACTTGTGTGGCTATATTGGCTACAGATCTTGTAATTTTGTCACAGAGAACAACCAAACCTCAGCCTGTGGCTGGCTCAGCCTAATGGATAATATCAAAATAAGGGATGAAAACACTTGACCCAATATAAGAACAGTTTGTATGATCTGTGTTTTTGTTTTTTCTTCTTTTATATTGTCCCAATTTTCTTGCATCTATTTGACAGGATCCTCACATCGCTATTATGCTGTTTGGGGACCCTATTGTTTTTTCTATCTAACTCTTTCTGCTAGGCTCCACTTTGGTGGAAAGTAGGGAAATCTACACATGAATTCAGTAGTGATTTGAAGAAAGAGCTAGTTTTGTTAAGTCACAATATTCTAGCCTGAAGTGGATTCCCTCTAATCCTTCTTGGGGGGAGGGGGGAGGAGAAACATGGGTGACAGAAGTAGAAGTCCAATGTTAAGGCACTGTTTTGTCCACAAGGGATTTTGTTCTGTTTGCAATCTGATTTGTTGTGGTCTTACCCTCATAAAATAAACCACATTAATTTTGGGGTTCACTGGTCCTTTAAGGAAAATGTAGTAACTTCTGCATATTTAAATGAGTTTTAGTCTTGCAGACTTGCAGATTTGTTGCTGAAAGACGATTTTATGATTACAGCACAAATCGTATGACTAGCTACATCATATGATGTTGCAAAACTGCTCCCCATAGCATGAAAGGGAAGCTGAAATTTTTAAGCCTGAATGCCGATTAATGTCTAGAGTTGCAACATTTCAACGTTCACAATGTGAGGGGGAACATATATATTTTATACACACATATTCAGTGGCCACTTTATTAGGGACACCTTTCTAGTAAGGGTAGGACCCCCCCCCTCTTTCCCTCAGAGAAGCCTGAATTATTCTTGGGATTTATTCAAAAAGGTGCTGGAAAGATAATGGTCTATGACATGATAGCAATACGCAGTTGCTGTAGATTTGTTCACTGCACGTTCATGCTGCATATCTCAGACCATGCCGTGAAAAACAGTTTTTGGAATTCATGTGTACCTTGTAGCATTATGAATTGAGTTTCCGTGGTTTAGCAGCCGTACACAAGCCTCAGACTACAATGCACAATACAAAGTTTTTCTAAAAGTGGGGTAAAGAGCGCTGTCATTGGACTCTTGAGCAGTAGAAACTCATTTCATGGGTGGGGTACATAAAAACGCCACTGTCAACCCTATATAGGCATCGTTATTCCCCTGTCGTGTTTAAAACCTTGTCGGGAGTTGACAGTGGCGTGATAACGAGTACCACCGCATTCCATAGATTTTCTGGTTCTATACCATCTGGCAGTCAGAAGGGCAAATTTGGGTTTGGTTGATACCAGGAGAACACTTTCTGTCTGGATGTTTACTGCTAACTAAGGAGCTGATGAGTTGACCCAGGGAAGAGGTGTATAGAGAGAAGAGTAATGGTCCGAGAACAGAGTCCTGAGGGACCCCGACAGGAAGGGTGGACGGGGGGGAGAGAGACCCAGAGGTGGTGACAGAGAAGGATCGGTCAGCAAGGTAAGAGGTGAACCAGGACAGGACTGGGCCGGAGAAGCCGAGAGACTGGAGGGTGTGGAGGAGGAGGGGGTGGTCAAAAGTGTCGAAGGCTGCAGAGAGGTCAAGGAGGATGAGAAGGGAGAAGTGGCCGCTGGCTTTAGCAGAGAGGAGGTCGTTGGTGACTTTAGCCAGGGCAGTTTCAGTGGAGTGAAGGGGGCGGAAGCCAGACTGGAGAGGATCAAGGAGGGAGTGTTCAGAAAGGTAGGAGGTGAGACGGCTGCAGACAAGCCTTTCGAGAATTTTGGAGGCAAAAGGGAGAAGAGATATGGGGCGATAGTTCGAGAGAGAAGTGGGATCGAGATTAGGTTTCTTAAGAATGGGGGATACGAGAGCATGTTTGAAGGAGGAGGAGAAGATGCCAGTGGAGAGGGAGAGATTAAATAGGTGAGCGAGGTGGGAGCAGGTGGTGGGGGGAAAGGGAGCGAAGAAGGTGGGAGGGGATAGGATCCAGGGGACAGGTAGTGGGGGGGGGGGAGGATGGAAGAGTGGGAGGGGTGGAAGGGAGAGTGGAGGAGGAGATTTCGAGTCGGATGGCCTCGATTTTAGAGGAGAAGAATGAGACGAAGTCGGAGGCAGTCAGGGAGGAGGGGGGGGAGGGGAGGGGGCCAGGAGAGTGCTGAAGGTGGCGAAGAGGCGGCGGGGGTTAGTGGACTGGGAGGAGATGAGGGATTTAAAGAAAGATTGTTTGGCGAGTGAGAGGGCAGAGCTGTAGGATGAAAGAATGAATTTAAAGTGGAGGAAGTCCGCCAGGGAGCGGGATTTTCTCCAGTGACGTTCGGCGGTACGTGAGCATTTTTGGAGGAAGCGGGTAAATTTGGAGTGCCAGGGTTGAGGTTTGGAGCAGCGGGGGTGGACGGAGTGGGCAGGGGCGACTGCATCCAGAGCGGAGGTGAGGGTGTGATTGTAGAGGGAGACCGCCTGGTTGGGGCAGGTCAGGGAGGAAAGGGGTGAAAGGAGGGTATCGAGAGAGGAGGACAGAGAGGCAGGGTCAAGAGCGTCGAGGTTGCGTATGGACAGAGTAGGTTTGGGCAGGGGCAGGAGGAGGGGAGCAGGAGAAGAGAAGAGGAGAGAGAGAAGGAGAGGAGATGGTGGTCGGAAAGAGGAAAGGGAGAGATGGAGAAGTCAGAGAGACTACATAGGTAGGAGAAGACAAGATCAAGGGAGTGACCAAGGCAGTGGGTAGAGGAGGAGGTCCATTGGGTGAGACCAAGGGAGGAAGAGAGGGTGAGCAGTTTGCTGGAAGCAGGGTCGGTGGGGTTGTCGATGGGGAAGTTAAAGTCACCGAGAATGATCGAGGGGAGGTCGGAGGAGAGGTGGTGAGGAAGCCAGGCAGCAAAGTTGTCGAGGAAGAGGGAGGTGGGGCCAGGGGGGCGGTAGATGACAGTGACGCGGAGGTGGATGGGGTAGAAGAGGCGGATGGAGTGGGCTTCAAAGGAGGAGAAGGAGCGGGAGGGTTCAGGGGGAATGACATGAAACGTACAGTTATAATACTTTGCAATAATAATGAAAAAGGTTGAACGTTATTGCCCACACTGGTGTAACGCACACTGTTGGCTGTAGTGCATCATAGTGCGTGTTCTAATAGGAGAAACAATATTTTATTCTATTATCATAGGAATCTGTTTTTCTCCAAGAGCCGGGTGGCAAGTACAAACAGCTGGGTGGAGAACACTGAAGCTACATTATTACCTTCATAACTCTTTCAAATTGAAAAAAAAAACAATACGGGGCTTATCTACGTGTGATGGGCACATTCAGCCCTTAATGTACTATGTGACCGGAACAGAAGTGAAACTGCAGTTAGACAAGGTTCCGCTTCCAACCAAAGATGTTTCTAGGTTCTCCAGAAACATGATACAGGAGTCATCATGTCTTCATCTGAAAACAAAGTGGTTAACCCTTTATTTGCAATGTTGCTCTTAAGCAACATTTTGCATTACACTTGTATCCTTTCCTTGGCAGCAGTGCTCTCAAGCAACATCTAAATGTCTGTACAGTAGTCAGTTGTTTCAGAATTTCCAATATTGTTCGCTAGATGATGTATAAATGCAATATGGTGTATAATTTCAATGCTTGCCAAATAAAGGGTTAATATGAACACTGAAATGTGGCTGGAGGGGCTGTACCAACATTGTCATGGGCATTGATAGGAAGCTGTGTATTTATTGTCTCATGCTGTGGGCCTGTTTCTTTTGCAATGTGAAATAAAAGTGATCTGCGCACATTGCTATATGACCTACTTGTTAGGTGCTTGGTCTACATGCCAGGACTAAAGTGAAGCCCAGCATACCACTTAGAGCGATGAACATGCATACAGGCTGTGGCCAGTTGCCCCTCCCTCAGGGATTTTTCAGCCAGCTCGATCTATTTTGGCCAACTTACTCAGCATATTTTGGATTAAAATTCTTTGATGCAGGGCCATTTTAACAACATTATGGGCCCCCGGGCAAAACAGTGCACCGGGACCCCTAGATATAGATATATAGATATATAGATGTATATAGATATAGATATATAGAGATACAGGTAGATAGATGTACCTGCTCAGGGACCCTTGAAGGTTTTTTTGCAGGTTTTTTCTTTTGCATGATTATTTATTCTCATTAAGAGCCGTGCATATGGGGCCCCCTTGCCCGTGGGGCCTCTGGCCAGCTGCCCATCGTGCCCAATGGAAAAGATGGCCCTGCTCTGATGGTACAGTACACCCTGTTTAAAGAATGGTAGCCTGTGTTCATAGTTTTACTGCAGTTGAGTACAGATCTGTTCTGAATCCGCTTATTAAGCTGGTCAAGATATGGAATTCATTGCCAGGGAAGGTCGTGATGGCAGATTCAATAGATATGTTTAAGAAAGGGTTAGACAAATTTTTTGCGGAAAAATGTATCCAGGGATACGTCCCTTAATTAAAATGAAGGATAGTAGTGGATATAGGGTAAAAATAGGACTGAAATATTGAGTCTGGGGGGATTTTCACAATTGAAACAGATTGGCGGTTGCTTACTCTGGATCAATTTCAAATATAAGTGCAGGATCGCAGGAGATCCAAAATAGGTTGAACTTGATGGACTGGTGTCTTTTTTTTTTTTTTTTTCAACCTCATCAACTATGTTACTATACACACTTGGCATCTTTAGCGTGGTCACATGGCTGTATACGTGGTCGGATGTGGTCAATCATCCGTTCCCCGCCTTCTTCTTCTTTTTTTTTTTTTTTTTCTCTTTTAATAAAATGGCCCCTGCCTATATGTTAAAAATTTGCTGTATAATTTTAATTTCTTGTTTCTTAGCAATTCATAGAACATATCCACTTGTGCTGTGGGTGCCTATCAGCCCTACTTGCAGAATTGAAGGTGACCAATATGGTTCTTGAAAGCTAATTGAATGCAGATAATTTTAAGATGAGTAATTGGTAATGTCAAGGAGCAGACTATTTTGTACAATGGCTTTTATCATGAGGTTTGGTTATTTTGAGCCTGAAGCTTTGTTTGGTTCTGTGTTGCTTGCTATACGTGTACAATCAGAACATAGAAGTGTGCTCCCAGAAATGTACTATTCCTCTCTATTCATCTGGAAATGTGGTGCAATAATAGGAAGACCTACTGCTATATTTGTCTTGATTCTATTTTGTTGAACTTACAGCTGGTCTGCAGTTTTAGCTTGTTTTAGGCTTTGCACCCAAAATACTCTGTGTTTTCTTTAAATACCCTTTTTGACATCCCCCCCCCCCCCCCCCCAAACTACAAGGTTGATAAACAATCTAACGTCTACAGTATTGGTAGTTTGGCGGTGTTTGAGTTTCTTTTAATACTGAATGTACTGGAGATGAAAGGATCCTTGTCTATTTTTACTTTTCAGAATCCGGGATCAGATTTTACAGTAATTAGGTGGCTTTAGCTTTGCAATGGAAGCATTATTCTGTGCAGTATATGATCACCGTAAAGTACCATTAAAGAGCCTTTAAATACTACATTTGGTAATGTCCATCATCCCATCTCCTTTTCTATTTAGTTTTTGTTTATCTTAGGGATATGACATCCGGTACAGACTGTTCTCTGTTGTGATATATGCTTAGTGCTCTATTTATGCATGTCAAGTGGTTTTGTTATACACAGGGTTTTTTTTCTTAAATTAGTGGATTATTTTTTTTGTGTGAGGTACCTTGGTGGCTTAGATGTCACAATGTGATCCTAATCTCTAGATGGCTTTATAGTTTTAGATAATTCCTTGATCTCGCTATAGCAATTGTAAAGCGCTACGGAGATATATAAATGTTGATGATAGCAAAGTTGTGCACTTAACGCAAATAAACATAAAGATGCACTGAGTAAACTGGATCAACGATCTTGAAGCAAATCGGTGAAAAATTCAATATACACTTCGGCTCATTACAAACCTAGAAGTCATTACAATGTCCAATTTCCAACTGACAATGCAGCAGGACTTGAATCTCTCCTTCATATTTATGTTAAAAGCCAAGCAGCTGGGAGAAACCTGTTCCATGCGATAATTGGTAGGAGTCTCTTTCCCCAATACCCAGCATGTATGATTTGCCTTGCCCAATATGCACTGTGTGCTTCCTGCCATCCGTGGTGTGAGGGATTAAGTGCAGTGGTTTCATTGGCTCTGCTCTGTCACCCTGTGCCTTCGTCCTCTGATGGAGATGAAATTTAATACCTGCCATCTCTTTCCCACTGATTGCAGCCCACTTCAGTCAACTTAACTCGCAGAGCCAGTCACTTCACTGTGCTGTGTGGTCCTGTTATAGCTGCTGCTATCAGGATGCAATGTGTCAAGTTAGATGGGGTGTTATAGGCAACAGGACCCCTTCCTAACTGTTCATATTACTAAAGTCATTGTAGAGGCATAGCCTGTTCATTATCAACTCTACTTCTTTTTCTTTGTATTCGTTTGTTGCCCTTTCCTTTTCCTATAGCTAAACTTACAAATTCTACAAATTGTACAAATTCTGAATATCCCTATTGTCATGTTCTAATATTCTGAGGTGTTTACTATAATAATAATGATGTTGCAATTATTGCTTGCAAATGTGTTTTGAAAGCAACCTGGCTTCTTTTATTGCTAACTTTCCTGGCCATTGCAGGGATTACCATTCTTCTGCATGAGTGTAGTGTAATAACAAGATTTTTTTTTTCCTAAACATCTATTCAATATTCTTCTCCAGGTGCTAAGGGCTTGTACACACACGCGTTGAAAAATACCTGTTTGAAAAGTGCAAACCAAGAGAAACACGTCACCCCTGTGGACAACCTTGATTCTAATACAAAGTGACCACTTGTCAGAAAGTTTATAGGTCCATTTGAGAATGTACATTAAATGTGTAACATTAACTCTGTGTTAGAGGCCTGAGAATAGAGTTATGTAACATGCAATTACCTTGTTCTTATTTCATCATTCACAGAGGCACTATTTTGGTTTTTTTAAATAAAATGAAGCTTTGTTATGTGTGGGCTACTAAGATAACTTGTTAGATCTGCTGGTTTTAATTGTGTTTTTAATGCTTTACTATTACATTTTAAAGCATGTGGACTGCCAGGATGCTTTGGAGGCTGCTGCACGAGCAGAAGGTCTTCCCTTGGACATCTCCATGCACTCGCACTTGCAGATCCTGAGTGAGAACCACCCCGATTCCAAATACCACTATGGGCTTCACCTGCTAAAGCCTTTTCGGATTACTTCCAAGTAAGTTATGTTTCCCCTTAGCAGCAAATCCTTTATTCTTTCTTCCTTCCATGTGCACTTCCTCTAATTGTTTCAGTATTCGTAGAGACTCTTAAAATTCATGAAGCCTCTGTTTTATTGGTCTTTTATAACCTTCGTGTAGGTATAGGCCATCCTTCATTAGTTAATACAAATGTTGTAACTGCCAGAGATTATTTGTGACATCCACACTAGGGGGTTAATGTATCAAGCTGAGAGTTTTCTGGCGGGTTTGAAAAGCCAATCAGATTCTAGCTATCGTTTATTTAGTACATTCTACAAAATGAAAGCTAGAATCTGATTAGTTGCTAAAGGAAACATCTCCACTTTTCAAACCCGCCGGAAAACTCTCCGCTTGATACATTTGCCCCTAGATGTCTTTTATTTGCACTTCTCAGATATCTTTCATGCTATCCTATTGTCTAATTTTCTATCCTGGTCTTTTACAGACACCAGCACCCAGTAGATAATGCTGGGCTGTTCTCTTTTATGACTTTCTCCTGGCTCACACCTCTGGCACGTCTGGCCTACAAAAAAGGAGAACTTTTTCTTGAAGATATCTGGCCTCTGTCCCGACATGAATGTTCTGATGTCAACAGCAGACGGTATGTTAATCATTTTCCTATACCATTTACTGTCCTTCACACAGGCACATAAACACTATTAACTGTATAACTTCCCTATCAATGATCGATAAAAAAAAATAAAAATATATATATATATATCTCTATCTATATCTATCGCCCTATGAATCATAAATATTTAAGTGGCTATAAAGAAATTAATTGATAAGTATACAAATAACAGCATAATAATATATCTGTAATGTCCAGTGATATTAGTATTAGGTAATAAATAGTTCATCAATAATAGTAGGGAAAAAACACAGTATTAAACAGCCCACCTATAATGATCAAACATCCATCAAGCAGACAACAGTTATAAAGAATGTTATAGTGAGTTCATGCGCTCAGTATATGGTTCATGTAATAAAGGATGAGGCTATGCATTCTTTGTGTCTTCTATGAACAAAATCTGTGTTGTCTAGTTTGTTTAAAAAAAAAAAAAAAAATAGAAATGCTGCTATTAAGTCTTAGTTCTTTCACAACAATACTTTATTTTACTATCAATTGTGCACGTTGAAGGTCTGAGACTGCACTGCTGTGCTCAGAGTATTGGATAGAATTGAGATGAATGAACAAAATGAACCTCCTATCTAATTAAAAGTGTAATATTTTCTTGCTCCAAATTCCTTTAAGAAATTAGTCCCAAAAGTCTATGTGAAGTCGGCTAAAAAAGTGCACAATGAGAAACAAGCGGGCACTGACACCAATTAACCAGTAATTATTTCACCCACACACACACATTTGTATTTAGTAACACATGCTGTCCACAATTCAGTGAGTTTCTGAATATCGGAAACAAGCTTCTATGGACTGTAGAACAGCAGTGCTTCGAGATTATTATTTATTGTTAATGAATGACCGAGACGTTTTAACAATTGCTTCACAGTGCAAGACACGCTGTTTATAGTGAAAGAATAAATGACCAGCTTGGTTAAAGCCACGGCAATAGGATTCTAAAGTGTCATACATTACACCCTGTATGGCTGTATGGAGCAGTGGAGTTATTTTATATAGATGAATGCATTTTTTTTACTGTTTAACATGTTATTAGATTCTCTTGTTCAAATGCAAAATAACTAATAGCTTAATGTAGAAATCATCATTCATTGGTCACATCCCAATTCCTTTATTATTGTAGTTATCACAAAGTAATTACTGCACACAGTATGCATACAGTATGCTGCTAACGGTAACAAAACACACTGCCCAAAGTGAAGAAACGGTAGAAGATACAGTTTGCTTTAAGCCACAGCGATAAGGTGAGATGATAAGTAACCCTTACTGCGTGACAGCTAGGTGTTCTCATTCATTTAAAATGTGGCCGTTTTGCAGATGCAGGCTATAGTGTATGACACACAACAAAAATTTATCACTGTGGTTTAATATAATTCTTAGATTTTACCAGCTTTTTTCCCCCACTATGGGCAGTGTGGAAGATGAACATCCCTATATCACAAGTACAGTAAAAGGACAAATACTGATCTTTGGTATTTGCTATGCCGCAAAATGTCCTTGCTGTTTGTACCCAACTGAACAGAATATAAACGTGCTCTGTACAGGTTGGAGAAACTGTGGTTTGAGGAGGTGGTTGAGCGAGGAGCAGAAGAGTCCTCTCTTCACAGTGTTGTGTGGAGATTCTGTCGCACCAGGCTAATAATCTCCATCATGTGCCTGATGCTCACCCAACTGGCTGGCTTCATTGGTCCAGTAAGTACTTTCCACCCTGTTCCATGTGCCGAGAGGTAAAACAATCCATAGCATTTTTTTTGTTTTGTTTTTTGTTTTTGTTTTTACATTTTGTTTGCTTTTTGGGGTTTTTTGGGTGTTTTTTTTCCAGAGACTACTTTGTCAAGGGTTTTGAAAAAATAAATAAAAATTTTAAGCTCTAGGTCTGTACAATGTCACTTTTTTTATTTTTAAAGAAAGGTTTAATTTGTTAGTCATAGCTTTTATCTTTTAAACGCTTTCTTAATATTACTATTTGTCTGGCTGCTTGTCCTTCTAGCCTATTGAATATAGGATTACACCAGAAGGACTGTCTCAAAAAGGCTTATTTATAGGATAGGTTAGGGTTGAGAGAATTGGATCTCCCTTAAAGACAGGGTATCTTAACATAGGTAACTAGTGGTAGCTGAATTCTATTGTAGAGGCAGGAAAATCCCACAATGCAGCTCATGGTGGAAGCTGCAAATGAACTGTCTTTACTTCATTTATATTGTTTTCATTAACGTACCACCAGAAGCATTTAGTGTGCTGCTTTGTTACTTCCATTAGATTTACAGGAAGTGAACGTGTGTCAATTATAGGCATCTTAGTCTTGGATACGTTTGTGTTCCTAGCTGACTATTTAATCAAACAGATAAGTGAAGATTAGAGTAATCTACCACATTAGTACAATAATGATGATTATTAGTCCATATGCATGTATTCATATTAATCTCTCGCCACCTTAGTTAGCTGCATTATTCTATTTACTGAAATGTTATTTTCTGTTAGTTTGTGTTGAAGTGTAGAACAATTTCACTGCTTTTAGTACTAATTTTCAGTGTGCCGTTTAAAGATGAAGGTGCAATGATTGGGTGAGTACACACGGGGCACTGTTTAAATTAAAATAAAGTAAAATTTGTTCTAGTGTAATTTATTTGATAGGTTCTCCTTATACTCAGTGGCTCTTGCTATTTTCGTGTACTCCTTTTATAATTCTCAAGGAGTCATAAGGGTACACCTGTTTGGTGAACCATCCAATGGTTTAGGTGTAATTCTGATCATGGAATACTCAAGACTTTAACCAAACAAACTTCATTAAGAAGAGCTTCTGTCATTGTTACACTACACAGGTAGCTGATGCTCCCAGAATAGTTACACAAATGTCCAAATTCTCTAGCAGTGCTAGTTTTTAGGAATCCAGAAGAGTGAGAACAGATATATAGTAGCTAAGATGGCGTTATTTCTTTGAGATTTAACTCAAGTTCACATGTGACTAAATATTGTATGTATCATATCTGCTGGCTTTGGGACCATTTATTTGGTGTTTTTGACTTGACTTTGTCAGTGTGTGGACTACTAATAAAATGTATGTACACACCATGCAGATTATTTCTCTTGCGATAAACATAATGCTGCTTTTCAGACTAACCAATTGGGAATATATGCCTACAGTAAACCACTATACAATTTTTTTATTTGTTTTTAGGAGCCTTAAAACTGCATTACCTATATATTGAAACATTAGATGAAATTTGTTTGGGTTACTGTTATGCATTTGGTAGTTCTATTGCATTTCTTGTGTTTGGTTCTGTTCTGTGCCTTGATTTGTCCAGGACAGCACATTCAGTGGATACATCTGTAGATTGATGTGTAATGACGAACACTATTTTTCTGCTTATTGTTTTTTATATGCCATTAAAGTGAAAGGTGATCATATGAAGCTACAGGAGTGGAAGGCCGATACACTGGCATACATTTCATGAACGTGTTCCTTTTTTAAAAAAAGAACCAATCATGTAATTTAATTTTTGGAACTTGAAGCGCTGCTTCTACGGCAGGCTCCCATTGCCATCACCAATACTGTTTCTGTCTTAAGGTGGATGGATGGAAAAGTAAAAACCTAAATGGGACATTTTTTACAGCACACACCTTTAGAAATGTACTTGATTATGTTTTTATTTCGTGTCTTGGCAAACTTTTTTCCCACTTGAGAATTCCTAAATTGTTTTTGAGAGGACTTATTCGCTCCTTCGTGGAATGGTGTTGATGTTCTATTCTATAAAATGTCTTTAATTCTGGAATTTAAAATTAATTGTTTGACATCTTCACATTACAGGAGTGTTTTTTTTTCTTAGAATTGTTGGTTCTTAGTTCAAAGGGTACTTTGTCCTTGTTGAGCCAAGAAATATTTAGGCACATGTGAGCTCTCTTCCCAGTGTCCTCTTTTCAGTCCTAATACAGTCATCTTAAAGGGCATGTTAATTGAAATTAAGGATATTTGATAGGTACCGTAAAATATAGTAGTGTAAACGTTCTGGAAAGGATAAAACTTTTTGTATCTCCATGATCCTACTTTAGCATAGTGTATTATGATTAACAAGAGCTTGAAGAATATGGGGTTATACCAAAATGGTAAATGGGTTTGGTTTTTCCATGTTTATTGTTGATCCAGCCTCTCCTTTTCCAAGTGAGACTCTGGACTCTTGGTGGGTGGGAGAAGGGTCATTACTAACGTAACCTATGTAGTGGAACCAATGACAGAAGCTATTCTTTAGAATTTCCAGGGTGGCAGTTCTGCGGCCAGATTGAGCCAGGCAAGCTGGGCAGAAACCCGCGCATTACAAGATTGAAGGTAAGGTCATATTTATTCCACGGGAATGCTTACAACCACAAGAAGCTTGTGCCTATGGTAACATTAATCTGCAGAGATTTTCCCATTAACTCTTAACTGTGCTTTTTATTATTTGCTTCCCATTTTACATTTTGTTTCTGTTCACCTGGTAAAGAAAAAATGAGTGAATGCTGAGCACTTCTATTAGCCCTTGTTGTCATTGGTTAAGGGAACTGTTGCTTTATCTCAAGTCTGTGCCAGGCCCAGCAAGTGCAGACACCTCTCGCAGCCCCTGTGCAAGGCTCTGTAGAAGCAGGTCTTCAATATCCACTTTATGTTTGTTTTATGTGATTTTGTTTTTATTTTCCTTTTATACATAAACAGTGTCTTATTAGTAGATTGCTTCATCTGCCAATGCCAAAATTCCACACAATCAGGTTCCCCAGTGTTGCCTTTCCAAATGGGCAACCTTGTGTGCAAATTCTCCGCGTTTCCAAGTGCTGCCTTTCCCTTAAATAATCATGAGCAGAAAAAGTTATCCCAACACCGGGTGATTTGGGAAACATCTAAGGACATGGACTCATCGGACTCATCCTGTAATAACAGGAAAGGCAGGCTGGGTAATGCGTAACCTCAGATTCCTCTTCCGTACCTACTGATGCATACGCTCCCAAAGCTTCTCCTAATCTGTGCCAACTGCATGCCAACTGATTGCTTGGCTCATCTCTACAGACTGATGTTCAAGGACTGGAAGAGACTCAAAGATTGCACTCGGCTGTTTATCATTTTAATATTTTGTTGATTCTTCGTAAACCATCTCGATAAAGTCTTTGTCTTTTCTCCTTGGTGATGGATAAAAGATTGGCAGCAACACAACACAAAAAAATCGTCTTAAATAGGGGTTTCTGGTCATTAAGTTTTTTTTTTTATTTTATGATAATTTCTTGAAATGATTTCAATGGATTGGTAGAATGATCATGATAATAAGCAATGCTGCCATGAGATGTATATAATCTGCTTATCGAGTTGTTATTTTTGAATTGTTTGTCAATGAAAATCTGTTGTTATAGAAGTGCTTATCCAATTGTTAATCTTTGTGGTGACATACACCCCACTCCCTTAATAAAATTTTGTTTTTTTCCTAAGTTCATAGTTTTTTATACATAATCATAGTTATACACTCGCCTGTTATGCTGTAGCTTTGAAATAGTGTAAATTAATGGATTTATTTAGAGGTAAAGAAACTTACAGAAATAGGGAAGAGCATTTTGAAAGCGCCGGCTGGAATATGAACCAGTGAGACCTTTGGTATAATGGAAGAAAATACAGGTTACCTGGGTAAGCTTAAAGTGTTAAGAGTACAAAATTGTATTGTTTTAACTTGCATTTTTCTTTTCTTTTTTTTTTTTTTTCTTTTCTCTTATCCTTTTGTTTGTTTGTTTTCTTTTTTGAATGTCTTTTTTTTGTTATATTTTCCACTGTAATAAGTTGCTGATATTTATTTTCAGGAATTTATTGCCAAAATGTGCTTCTCTTCCCCGTACAACTGTAGGTACAATTGTTCCTTCTTATCCAATGCGCACGTTGAAAACAAATGTATTAAGTATTTGCATTAAGATTTTATTTATTTATTTTTATTTTTTAATGCCTTATTTCTGTGTAAAACTAGTTTATTTTTACATTGTTCGGGTAACTGATAAAGCAAATTTATGTTAAGTTGGAATGCTGTGAGCCCTGAAATTCACATCTCTGCCATTCCTTTCATGAAGGAGTCTTAGTAACTAATCCCTCTGCTTTTACCTTGAGCAGATTTGTGTTGCCTTCTCCTGTCACCTCCTTTTGACACACAACAAAAGTCAGAATGTTGCACACTTGTTTCCAACAACTCTGATTTCCCTTTGTGTCATGGGCAAACAACCTAAAAGTTCTTTCTAACTTAACATAAAGCTTGTCAAAGGTGTTGAATAAATATGGAAAGAATCCTCACGCCTCCTTGCCTTTCTCCCTGTAGGCTTTTGTAGTGAAGAGCCTCTTGGAATATACTCAGCAGACTGAAACGGACCTCGTCTACAGTATACTTTTAGTGTTCGGGCTACTGATGACCGAGATCGTGCGGTCCTGGTCCCTGGCGTTTACTTGGGCTTTGAATTATCGGACAGGTTCACGGCTTCGAGGGGCGATACTGACTATGGCCTTCAAGAAAATCCTTAAGCTGAAGAACATCAAGGAGAAGTCCATGGGAGAGGTGTGCCATTAGCACAATGAAATACTTAATGGGCAATGTTCATCATCATCACCATTTATTTATATAGTGCCACTGATTCCGCAGCTCTGTAAAGAGAACTCATTCACATCAGTCCCTGCCCCATTGGAGCTTGCCGTCTAAATTCCCTAACATACACACAGAGAGACAGAGACTAGGGTCAATTTTGATAGCAGCCAATTAACCTACTAGTATGTTTTTTGGAGTGTGGGAGGAAACCGGAGCACCCGGAGGAAACCCACGCAAACACAGGGAGAACATACAAACCACTTAGCCACCGTGCTGTTTTAGAAGACTGCTTGATGCTGAGCCACTTTTAGTAAAACCAATAAATCTTTGTTTTTTGTTTTTTTTAATCTGATTTAAATGTATTTAAAAATGTACAGTTTTGGTTCTATTATTTACATGTGCATCAATTTGTTGGTATAGGCATACAATGTGGTCTTTCTGTTTTTATTCTACACCCTTATTTTAGCCTTTAATAGACACTTTTATCATACTTACTGTGTAATTAACTTTCATAACATAGTTTACCTATTTTCTTAAGGATTTGGTGGAAAAATAAGGTGTGGTATCAGCAGCAAAGTCTAATTTTAAACGGTGCCACCACTGGCCCCCCAGCTGTTGCTGTGAGTTCTTGGCAACCCAATCTTGGCTCACAGAATTCAAACACTATACGTATTCTTCCCTATATTCTAGGCTTAAAATATCTCGTTCACTCTCTTGTCCTCAGCACCACCAAATATGTACTGTGGTCCTTTAGGAATAAATACCTAGTAATTCTTGTTTGAGGACTGATTGGTTCTGTACTAGAAACAAAGATTCATCTGGTTTCCATCTGCAGTTTCATTAGCGTTAACATACACATGATTTATTGCTGATTAAGTGCTTAAGTATTTTGTGTAAGAGCTAAAGCTGTAAATGTGGTGTCTTAATTTATTCTTGTATACACTTCATGGTGCATTACAGCTGTGGCTTACTAAGTATCCTTCTCTAATTTGCAGCTGATAAATGTTTGCTCCAGTGATGGCCTGCGGATGTTTGAAGCTGCAGCTGTTGGTAGTCTACTGGCTGGGGGACCCATTGTTGCTGTGCTTGGAATGGTTTACAATGTCTATATATTGGGTCCCACTGGTTTTCTTGGCTCTGCGGTATTTATCCTATTTTATCCAGCTATGGTGAGTCGTTTTTGCATAGCAGTATCACATCTGATTAAATGTACTTTCTGCTGTAAGCATACACCATAGTAAACTTACGTTAATTAAAGCTCTGACTATGGTTTATGGAATCTGTTACAGGATGACTCTATTGCATGTTCAGCACGATAGGGAAGAGAATATTTACAGACATACTCAAAGCACACTGAAGGAAGTAGTATCTACATGTTAAGTTGCTATACAAAATGGCAAAGTGCCAAGTTGTGGTGTTTTTTGTACTCTTATTTAAAAAAAAATTACTACCTATGCCTTACTGTTTGTGATTGTTGAAAGCAAGGAAGTGTGGACCAGGTCATGTTTGATGTCTAATCACACCTATATGTTGGAATAAATATACTTTTGTTTAAAACTATGACTTGATCATGGAACCGGATTTTCTATTGATTCTGTTGGTTAAATGATTTCTGATGGTTGGTTTTTTGTTTGTTTTTTTAAACAGATGTTTGTGTCCAGGCTGACTGCATATTTCCGAAGGAAGTGTGTATCAGTCACAGATGAACGTGTTCAGAAGATGAACGAAGTTCTAAATTACATCAAGTTTATTAAGATGTATGCCTGGGTAAAAGCTTTCTCTCAAAGTGTGCAGAGTAAGTGGTGCTTGTTTTATTGGGGAAATTGCCCTTCTGTGGTTACATTAAGGGAACAATTTTATGACCGGAAACTATTTGAACCGCACGCTAATGTGTGTGTGCGCTGGAAAAAAAAAGGGTTTCTTACATTCATGTTTAACTCCATTTAAACTCTAAAACCTCACCAAATCCTGCTGCCTCAATATGAATAGTTAAGCTGCTCGGCCGTTCTTCCTCCCTTGGCCTCTCTCAATGGACTTCTTACCCTACCCACAGCCTTGGTCACTCCCTTGACCTTGTCTTCTCCCACCTATGTGGTCTCTGGCTTCTTCATCTCTCTCTTCCCACTATCTGATCCCCATCTTCTCTCATTCTCACACTCCTCGACTCCTGCACCCCTCCCCTCGCCCCAAATCGACCAAGTCTAGACGCAATCTCGATGCCCTTGATCCTGGTATTGTCCTCTTCTCTCGAGACTTTCCCTTTTCCCTATCCACCCAGGCCTGCCCCCATCAGACGGCCTCCCTCTACAACCAAAGAAATGTACAAAACAAAAAATGCAGCGCTATAGACCTAACTGTCTCAATAGAAAAATGTGGTCTGGGTCACGAATAATAATTAAAAATAAAATTTATCATATCTAAAATATCATGAAGTGAAAAACCTCTAATGTTAAATGACATATATAATAAACATCTCATACCCCACAATGGATATATCACAGTGCACTGTGATGTGAATAATACATAGAGCTCATATGCAGTTAATAAGTAACGCTACTGTATCGTGATTAAATGGGACAACTGTCTCGATAGTAACTATATTAACGAAGTACATGTGAGCATACAAATGGTCATATGAGAGGGGGATAAATATAATAACGCAATCATCCGTGATAATGATAGTAGTGATCAGATAATCAATAACATCCAGATATCTGAGTAAGCTGTTATGGTTCTGCAGTCCGCGGATAAATGATATATAATGAATATGCAAATTAGTTTATCGGTACATATACATGTGAGCAAACAACGTGTATGTTGATATAATCCACTGTAATAGTCTGTATTACACAGCTCTCGCATTCGCAACGATGTAGCATATATTCGCTGTTTCTGACAGTGTTGAATTAGAGAAAGAAACAAACCAATTTCATGCACTGTAGTCTATTACGGTTGTGTAAAGAGATATACTCCTATCTCGTTATTAGCCATTATGGAAACACAGTGCTTAATGGCTGATAGATGCAGCTACAACAATATCCGAGTATTCCACAAAAGAGCAGAGACAGACTTATCTGTATATGACTGGATGAATTGAGTCTGTAGAGCCGGCGGTTTCTGCGGCTGACACCCGCGTGTAGGACCGATCCAATGTGCAGCTCTGCAAAGCTCCGGGTCTGGTGAGTGGTAAGCAATCAGATAAAAATGAGGAAAGATGTGCCGTGTATGTCCGAAATCCTCGCAGCTCAGACCGTGAGCTGAATCAAATAAAGCGGCTCATATATCATTTCACGGATCTAGAGTTGGTGGTGTTCGGAAATGTCCGAGTAGTCAATTTAGCAGATGAGATATAAAATGAAACAACTTGACAAGGTCATAGTACCCCTAATGCGTTTCATTACAGATTGTAACTTCATCAGAGGGAATGTTCAGTCCTTCTACAACCACATCCTCACCTCTGCTCTTGATGTGGTTGCCCCTGCCCATTCTGTCCACCTTCGCTGCTCCAAACGCCAACCATGGCACTCCAAATTTACCCGCTTCCTCAAAAATGTTCTCGTCCCTCTGAACGCCACTGGAGAAAATCTCGTTCCCTGGCTGATTTCCTCCACTTTAAGTTTATTCTCTCATCATTCAGTTCCGCCCTCTCACCTGCTAAATAATCTTTCTTTAAATCCCTAGTCTCACAGTCCTCTAACCCATGCCACCTCTTTGCCACCTTCAACACACTCCTGTCTCCCCTCCCATCTTCCCTCATGGCCACTGACTTAAAATTTCCTCCTCCATTCTCTCAGCCACTCTCTGATAATCTCCTGTTTGGACTACTGTAACCTTCTCCTTATTGGCCTCCCCCATTATCTCGCTCTTCTACGATCTGTATTTAACACATCTGCTAGACTTATCTTCCTTTCTTGCCTCTCCACTTCTGTCTCCCCTCCCCCCCCTCCCCCCATCTACCAAGCCCTGTACTGGCTCCCCTTCCCCTACAGAATGTTTTCAAGCTCCTCATCCTCACATATAAGGCCCTCGCCAATCCAACTGCTCCCTACATTTCCAACCTCCTCTCTATTCACACTCCATCTCACCCACTGCGATCGACCAATGATCGTCGTCTCCCTTCCCCTCTGTTTTCTCCTCTCACGCACGCGTTCAAGACTTCTCCCATGCTGCCCCCCCATTGGAACGCTCTCCCTTGCACCTTCAGAACATCCCCCAATCTGTGCAGTTTCAATATGGCATTTAAAAACCCACCTTTTCTTAAAAACTCTTTGGTCATCCGCTTAATACACACCTTGTTGGCTACCTCTCCCTCTCATCCCTTCTCTCCCCCCCCCCCCCCCCCCCTTCCTTTCTCGTCCCGTGTCACTCTCTCTGTACCTCCCTTGCGTCTTCAGTTTGTTTGTACCTCCCTTTAGATTGTAAGCTCCTTTAAACAGGGCCCTCTCTCCTCCTGTTTCCACCATTTATAACTTTGATCTCCAGCTACTCTGCAAACCTCGTTCTTGGACCTTCTGCCCTCTGTCTCCTCTCTTTTTTTTTTTTGTTTTCTGCACCTTTCAGTGGCTCTTAACCTGTCGGCCACGCCCACCCTCTTGGGTACAGGTTTCCAGCTTGTGCTAAATATCCCTCACCCTCAACCTTTCAGCCTGTCTCTTTAGCTGTGCTTTTAGCTTCCTGAGTTATAGTGCTTATCGTTAACTGTACCGTGCTGTTTCACCTTGTGCTGTACAATTGTTTGTCTCTGTACGGCACTACGGACACTTTGTAGCGCCATATAAATTAATAGTTACCATTCCAAGATAGGATATAATGGTAAATGCAAAATCCCCCTATTGTGTATTATTTTATGTATGTTGCCTAGTGACAAAATGAACACCAACTTCAGAGAGGTGTTTGTTTCTGCTACAATAAGTTTTTTTATGATATTGCATGTGTTGTATAGATAATACATTTGTTTTGTTCTAGAAATTCGAGAAACCGAGCGAAAAATACTTGAGAGAGCTGGTTATTTCCAGAGCATCACTGTTGGAGTGGCTCCCATTGTCGTTGTTATTGCCAGTGTGCTGACTTTTTCTGTGCATATGATGCTTGGATATGACCTCACTGCTGCCCAGGTAACGTTAGAAGCTAAGCAACACTTGTAGTCTGGAAACAAATAAGTTCTGACTGCAAGACTTGCTGAAATCTACTTGTTTTCAAAATAAGATCAGTGATTTATGCTTATGATCTAACTTATTAGTCTAAAGAAATCTTTTAAAAAAATAAATAGCTCTTTAACTCTCAAAGGAAAGATTATTGTCATTGATTTTAGTTCAATTGTTTTGTTAGTGAAAGTAAAATAGTTTTTTGTTTTTGTTAACCCTCCTTCATTCTGATGTTTAGTACATTATTCTTGGAGGGAATTCAATTGACCGCGTTGTTCGGCAGAACGCGGCATTACTGTTAGTACGGTAATTGTAAAGTGGTCTGTGAGCCACGAGCAAAAATTGGCGTTGAAATTACTGTAGTAACGGTAATAGTGCGCGGGCTGTGTTCTCACAAACAACTAGGTTAATTGAATTCCCCCTTAAACACCAGACTCTTCATATAAGTAATGAGCTTGGCTGTTGGACACATTTTTTCATCTTGCATGGAAAGTGTGGGTTAGATTAGACAATGAATGTGATAGTGAAAACTGTTTCATAATGGGGTTCCACCTATACCGGCTGATCATATTTAAAAAAAAAAATAAAAAAAAAAAAAAATTAAAATTTAAAAAAAATGGAAAGCGAGATATCCCAAAAACCCAAACTAAGTTGATGCTCCACCTAACCCTGTATGACTCTTCTCTATGTTGGGACTTGCCAGTCTAAGTGCACTTGGTACTAAATTTATAGGCCTAGCTGCTGCCATTCGTAGTTGTTAGTCCAAATATTGTGTCTCTGCCTCTCCTGGCAGCTGCCAGACAGTGGTCTGGACAGTTTATAATCTAGCTTTGCCATTTGAACTTCATTGTAGACTGTGTTACAGGATCGTCAACCTATGGATGCACTCTGTGTAGGAGAGGAAGGGGGTTTTTTTTTTCCAGCGTTATAGTTCCCTTGTATCTGGGCTGTTAAATTTTACGTGCTGGGGATAATTGCTTGCTTCTATATCCAGGCCGTCCCACTACATCACCATTTTTCTCTTCACTTCTGCATGCTTTTTTCCACCACCTCCTTTCATTTTGCTCCCAAGCATGTCTTCCATAAGTAAGCTTTTACTATGTCCTGTATTTTATTTTACCACAGCTGACTGTGCTTTCTAGTCACACTTCTGGTCTAAGACTGTTACCTATTTATAATTATCTTTGCAGCCATATGCGGTGTTCAGGAGCTAGTTACTTGAGTTTTGTAAAAGTTAGTTAATTTAAGCAGATCTCACATCAAGGTCTTTAATATCTTCCAGAGATCTGAGCATGTCAATAATTCGGTAGCTATGATCCATGCTCTCATGCCTATTACTGACTAGGATTCATAGTTGCCTACAATCATGCTTTACAGGTCTTTCCCCCCCCACACCCCCATCCTCATGGTGGTCTCTGGTCTTCGTGTAACCTAAGATTGTCCTACCTTCCATTTGGCTTAATTGCTTATGTTGCAAGGGAATTAGTATCCTCCATACTCTGGGTGTAGTATGGGTATTGCACACTTGGGTCCACATAACATGTTCCGGATGGTACGCAGTCTCATCAGAATGTACAGTGATCTGACCAGGGTTGCAATAAATATATACCTACCGACAGAAAATATTTTTAAATTAAGTCAGTGTGGTAATAATGCAAGTTCAGTTACATGAAGAATATAAAAAAAAAAAAGTTTAGGAAAGGTTTCTTCCTGGCAGCTCTAGATATAGTTTCCACAACAATTTAATAAGGGTCGAATTAAAAACAATTTAAGCCAGCATTTAAGCAATGAACATTAGGCGGTAGTATAATATTGTTGGTCGTGAACAAGTCACGGGTTCCTGTTGTGTAACTGGACTCTTTGCAGTCACTGCATAATTGCTAGTGCACAGTAGCAAAATGTTCAATCTGTTTAGAATACCCGTATATGTGCACTCAAACTGACAGGCCAGCTCCAAACCAAGCGACTGCTTATTTCATCAGATGTTTGTCGTCTTAAATCTGGAAACATGGAGCTTCATTGGAAAACCAAAAACACCTACATGAGTAAACGGGCTCAATTATTTGTAAGGAAAATAAAACATTTAGATTGTTTTACATTTCCGTCACCTTTCATTTGAGAACGATCTTGGTATCTTATGGTGAAACTATTGTCCATCAAGCCTAATTAAAAACTAATTGTTTCTGTGTTTCTGTTTAGGCTTTCACAGTTGTCACGGTCTTTAACTCCATGACCTTTGCACTAAAGGTGACGCCCTTCTCAGTCAAGTCTCTTTCAGAGGCTTCTGTATCTATGGAGCGGTTTAAGGTAAGCTGCATTTCATGGGTCAGATTTTCTGCTTTGAGTTGTCTGCATGACTTGTTATCTTCATGGAAAGTATTCACTATTGGGGCATTTGTATCATAATTTACAAACTGAGTTTTAAGATTAATGTGTGGGTTAATCTGCATGGCTTCCACCAATAACAGTCCCTTCTGTCCATGCAATAAAGTATACTATGCTTTCTATAACAATTGATTTTTAAGATTGCACATTTTATGGCTGCATAATCCTGGAGCCACCTATCTCCAAATAATGCACCCGGGCTTCAGTAACCCATCTGCAGTTGTTTTTTTCTTTTTACACTCGTTTTTTTTGTACTCAAACAGTCTTTAGGTGTATGTACCTAGCGTTATGTCATGCCAGTTAAAGTAACATTGGAGCAGGCAGAGGGACCTATGGGCTGCTGTGAAGGTAATGTAGGCCCACTGGAGCATACCAGCTCTGGAGGAGAAAATACAAATAAAAAATACTAACAGCAAGTGATATTTGTTTCAGCTCTAGCAAATTTGAAGCCAGATTGGTCTCTGCTGGTCATATCTCCCAGGTCTGCAAGTGTCAAGTCTTCTAGGTTTAGGTGCACAGGTTACGTGAAGTTTGAGGCGGAGGCTAGTTGAGATTTGTGATGGTTTTGTTGCTTGAATGTAAAGATGTTTTTTGAGTTTGTAAATTGTCTTAGTCTTACAATTAAGAGAGAGGGGTTACCAGTGATCTTATTACAAGGAAGAGAAGAATGGTAAATAATCTAATTGCACACCTGGTTTTAAGGTGGATGTATGTTTAGAATTGTACTGCTGTTTAGTACTGGGAAAATGTACTGTCTTATAAGATGATGCCCAATGAGTGTGCACAGAGCAGCATAAGGTTACCAGATAAAAGATGTCATTGGTTGTATAGTAAAATGTTCTGGTAGCATTTGTTTCTAACATTGGCGGCAAAGCTCCAGACTATAAATGCGATGACTGTTACTATGTAATTGGGATGGGCCAGGTTATCTGTTTGGGAGGGAAGATTTATTCTACAAATGCTCCCAGCCCTCAGAAAGGCTGAGTTTAGTTGACTCTAATGAGCTACCTTTTGCTCCGCAGCAGCTTCCTTCCACTGTATAGCCTGATGTTTTTGCTTCCTGCGTGACCTAGACCTGACCTGCTGTCTCATCTTTGCACCTCTCTCACAACCTCCTATCAGAGTTTATTTCTAATGGAAGAGGTTCACATGATAAAGAAAAAGCCATCCTGCCCAAACATCACCATACAGCTGCAAAATGCAACTTTGGCATGGGACACTTCCCATGCCAGCACCCAGTGTTCTCCAAAGGCTACCCCCAAACTGAAAAAAGAAAAGGGGGCTAAAGGCAAGAAAGAGAAGGCAAACTTGCAGAAAGAGGGGCCACAAGCCGTTTTGGCAGAACAAAAAGGGCATCTACTAGTAGACAGTGATGAACAAGCTAGCCCTGATGAAGAGGGCAAAGATATCCAGCTATCAAATTTGAGGCTACAGAGGACCTTATACAACATTGATTTGGAGATAGAGAAGGTTGGTAAACTATACTATGTATTCTTTAGCCGTTTTCTTAATTGTAGTATATAAGATCTCACTATTAACAGAACTGGTTACATTTCTGTTAAGTTTTACATAGTGCCTACTGCACTGTGTGAGGGTTCAAAGAATACATCATATATGGCTGCTGCCTCATCTAATGCCTAAATGTGACTGTCCCAGCATTTGCACATTGAATGCTCGTTTTCTGTGCTCTCAACTGAGCAGATGTGGCATAGCCAACTGCTGATTAGGCACTATATTATACGGCCTTTGTTAACACAGACGTGTCAGGTTCTATTTATTTATGCTATACAATTAAGGTTATTTCTCATAGGAGCAGGCTACTTTATTATATCTTAACAAGTACTACTGCTTGTCAAGCTTAGACACAGTGAAGGAGTTTAGCATATACCATTATAAATTGTAAATGGTCCCCACATGCTAACTTCCATATTTTATTTGTAGAAATGTTAATCTATTGTGTGTGTGTGTGTGTATGTGTGTGTGTATATATATATATATATATATATATATATATATATATATATATATATATATATATATATATATATATATGTGTGTGTGTGTTTATACACACACACACACACACACACACACACACTTTGTTGCATTGTGAGTAATATGTTTAATTGCACCTTTTTTTTTTTCTTTAACTTTTTTTCTTTTATTGTTTGTTTCTAGGGGAAGCTAATAGGAATATGTGGCAGTGTGGGAAGTGGAAAAACCTCTTTGGTTTCTGCTATACTGGGACAGGTAATTGTGTTTGGATACAGAGAGAGAGAGTGTGAGTTTCTTAGGCTAAATTAATGTGGTGTTTGCCTGTGAACAACACTCAAAAAATTAAATAAATAAAGTAGTTGACCAGTAGCTGACCCGCAGCAATAGACCTATTGTACCTGTAGTGGAAGGTGCAGATAAGATCTCTCTCCTGCCAATGAAGATATTTGATCCAGTTGCTATTGGGTTCTGAAAGCCACAGGTCTTATATCCGATGTTAGTATGCAGGCAGGTCAATGTTTAGAATCTGCCCCAAAAAATTTAAATTGTATTTTCTTCGACATATTGCTTGAATTTACTGGTCTTAGTAAAATGGTCACTTTCTGACAAAATGTGGACAGCTTAAAAATGTCATGTTTCTGATGCAAATGCATGTATTTAGTGTGTCAACAAAACTATGTCCAACTTTTTTCAACTGATTGTTTTCCTCGTACACCGGTGTTATATTGCTTTTTCTTTGCAGATGACTCTTCTTGAAGGCAGTATTGCTATCAGTGGTTCATTTGCCTATGTTGCTCAGCAAGCATGGATATTGAATTCAACCCTCCGGGACAACATCCTGTTTGGGCAGGAATATGAGGAAGAGAGGTATGACCACACAATTGGAATAGCAAGCAAAAGCTGCAGTTTGTTTATCTAAGTTGTTAATACTACAACTTCAGAATATATGAAAATTTCAAAGCATTGCAACCATACCTCTCTCAAAAGAATATTGGAGAAAAATACACTCCTAGTTTTTTCAAGTGCTGTGATTTTGCACCTTCCTTAGGCACTTCTGAAGACACAGGAGAGGAGCAGCTCACACAGTTCTATAGTACCCATCATCATTAAGCAGTGTCAATAGAACTTTTATAGTGTTTAAAAATAATAATTACAATTAATAGCTATGTGTTGAATTTAGTCATGTAATAGTACTCTAAATGCTGACAACACATTTCATATACTGCCAAAATCATTTGAATTGGTTGCATTTTTTAAAGGTTATTTTATTTTGCATTTCTTGTTCCAGGTACAACAATGTGCTAAGTGTTTGCTGTCTGAGACCAGATTTAGCCATACTGCCCAACAGTGACTTGACTGAGGTACGCTCTAAACAAGTGATGGGCAGCAGGCAGACACAGGGCTGCATGTGGCCCTCCGAGCCTTCATCTGCGGCCCCCATCTCCTTACTACTTTATTTTCAGATTTATTTGCCATCACTTGCTATGTCTGTCTTATGATAGTTTTGTTTTTCGAATCTGTATACGACTACTTATGACCTATAGGTTTTTTTTGATCTGCTATAGCAGCCTATGTATATTATAGTTTAGCCTTTTAGAGTACATTTCTGTTAGATATTTGTATAACTTTATAAAGGTAATAATTGGCAGTACATTTGTTTTTTTTTTTGTTTTGTAGATAGGAGAGCGTGGAGCAAATTTGAGTGGTGGTCAGAGACAAAGAATCAGTCTGGCGAGGGCTCTATACAGTGACCGGAGCATTTACATACTGGATGATCCTCTCAGTGCCTTAGATGCCCATGTTGGCAACCACATCTTCAACAGTGCCATCAAAAAGCACCTGAAGTCTAAAACTATTGTGTTTATCACCCACCAGCTTCAGGTAATGGGCAGAGCCACATGAGTTGCTAAGAATGGTACCAGGGTGAGATAGTCTAGACACATGATAAATTTGACACACCCCCTGTCATTCTGTGCCCTCTCTAATACTTTTTACCTCCAGTATCTTGTGGACTGTGATGACGTGATTTACATGAAAGAAGGTTGCATCACAGAGAGAGGAACGCATGAGGAACTCATGAAACTTAATAGAGAATATGCTACGATTTTTAACAACTTTCAGCTGGGAGACGCACCTCATATTGAGGTAAGTTAAGTACTTTCTGTTCATTTTACCTTGTGTATATTGCTAGTTCTATTGTTCTGTCAGTGGAACCCTGGGACAACACACACCTAGTAGTTTTTTCTCATTTGGTACTACTGTCACCTTGTGATTAGATTTATCTATGACAAAAGCATTATTTGTAACCGGTTTAACTATTCAGCTTTTCTTTATGATTAATCCATGACGATAAATATGTTGAGGAATAATGCCACCTTTGCAAAATAATCTGACTGTGTTTTGTTGAAAACCATATATTTTATATTATAACAATATTTGGTACTTTTTACAGTTTGTTTTTATTTTTACAGGTGAGTTTAAAAAAGAATGTGAGCAGTTCATTGAAGAAACCTTTAGACAAATGCACCAAGTCAGGGTCTGTGAAGAAAGAAAAGGTTGCAAAAAAGGAAGAAGGTACAACTATCTTTCTCTTCATATAATTCTCTAGCAACCACTTGTGGCTGTAACCTAGTGCAGTTGTTTTCAGTTCACTCTTCTATAGTTTGACTGCTTAGTACTTTACCTGTATCTTTAACAGGAAACTTTTCTTTTAAATGAATCGTCATTCTTCTTCATTTAGCACACAGGCATTGGAAACATGGTCTTCTGATTCAAGTGTTTTGTAATCTTAAAAAAAGGAGACCTGGGCTGCTCCCTCCCAAAATTACCGTAGAGAGATCGTTGTTAGTGTGTGCTTATAGACTATACATGTTTTGTTGTTCCCCAAACCACCATGTCCTGGCAGCTGTGTAAGATTAGAATGTACAGTACAAATACAGAACTAATCAGATTTTCATGGCTTAGCTTGATTGTTTATACTTTGTGCAATGTCAGCAGTTGTGCTATGTTCCTCTCCTAGAAGGAAAGGCACTGTGGGTAAAACAGACCCTTCTCTGCACAGGAATTGTGTACAGTGTCTTGCACTATACTTGTTACCGTTCCTTTACTTTTATTTTAGTTTCTACTTTAACTTGTGACTGTACGCTTTATAACTGCACCCAGAGGGACAGTTCAAGCGCTAACTCGTTACAACTTAGAGGACAGCCTCCGCTGCCCCTAATTGTGTTGTATGATGGATTACCCTCCAGTTCCACACAGTGCAAGGAACTGGCCCAATTTGAATCGTGCACTGCTGGATGGTTCACCATTCTACAGTGTCCTCAAAAAGAATATTGTTGGACAATGGAACTTTATTACAGCTCACCTAGGAGGACACACAGCTTTCTGTTTCCGTGGACACACCGCTTAATCATCTTCTATGTCTTCATAGATATAATAGAAAGGCACACTGCCTCACCTTGTTCTATATTTGCAGAGCTCTGTTAGTGGCATGAAACTTTTATGATGACCGTGACGACACTCCCAGTCACTTACATCCACCAGAACTTACAGCCTTACAACATAGGAGAGCCACTTGATATAATTTTTTCCCCATGGCCACTATTCCTCTTAGCACAAGGCAGCATAGCTCTGGTTTGTCTTTCAGTCCACCCCTTCAAATGTTAAACACAGTATAAATAAAAATGGTAATGGATGCCTTCAGTCCCCACCAATCTTCACAATTGACCGTTAATTTACTTTGAGGATAGTAAGCAAAAAAGTGAAGCATGTTCTTTTCAGTACTACATACTTTAGCACAGATTTCATACCAATGCATTGAGACCTAAATGGTATGTGATGGTGAAAATGATAGGTTAGAAAATGGAGAGCCAGTAGCAATAGATAGGTAGTGTACATCCAAAATTGCTGTTTTAAGGAAGTGGAAAAACATTTAAAGGAACATAAACTGATAATGTATCACTAGGTCAAGTACTTGTTTGTAGACAGAATAACTAACCTTTGAGGATATTTATAATACCGTGGTATTATTGTGTAACTTGCGTATAGGATGTTTTGTTTTAATTTTTTTTTTTTTTTTCTTTTATGCCATCCACAGGCCAACTTATGCAGATGGAGGAGAAGGGCAAAGGATCTGTGCCTTGGTCAGTTTATGGTGTTTACATCCAGGCAGCTGGAGGTCCTTTTGCCTTTTTTATAATCATGGCCCTGTTTGTGCTTAATGTTGGAAGCACAACATTCAGCAATTGGTGGCTCGGCTATTGGATTAAACAAGGCAGTGGGGTAAGTGCTCCTAAAAGAAAATAGATCATTTGTGTTGTAATGTACAGAGGGGCTTGTAAATGCTGTATTAACTCTGTCGGGGTCCCTGCACATAAGATTCATGCTTATTGTACAAGTGTCCACAATCTGTATTGCAGGCGAAGTTATTTATTTTAAATACTTTTCAGAAGGATAGATTGGAAATTGATAGATGTGTCTTAATTGAGATATTCCACTTAACAGAATAACATCAAGTTTCTACATATTCACTAACTTATTAACATGTTGCCATATGACTGCTTGAATAGGACTGTGCTGTAGAAAGTGTTTCTGAATGCCAGTTTATCTTCCTATAGAACACATCTGTGCTATTGCTCAATGAAACTGTGGTCAGCAACAGCATGAAGGACAATCCCAATGTGCGGTACTACACTGGTATCTATGCACTGTCTATGGTGGTTATGCTCATCCTGAAAGCAGTGCGCGGTGTTGTCTTTGTTAAGGTAATGAGTAGTGTTCGTATATTTTTGCTTTGGCTAGAATTGCTATGCTTAGCTGCCAAATGTCATTCTCCATTCCGCTACTGCCTTCCAGGGAGTCCTACGAGCTTCTTCTAAGCTCCACGATGAACTTTTCAGGCGCATCCTCCGGAGCCCCATGAAATTCTTCGACACCACCCCCACGGGGCGTATTCTGAATAGGTTCTCTAAAGACATGGATGAAGGTGAGTTTCCTTTTTTTATTCCTTCCCTGATAGATAAGCACATTCTGCCAAGTTACTGCAAAGGGGGGGGGGGGAGTAGGTTAGTTCCTTTAAATGACAACTTGACTGCTGTTGATTTAACTTTTTTTCCCCAAGGAAATGTAAACCTCTATAGTGTAGAAATAAATAGACTTGAGGATTTGCTCACATTTGTAATCTTGCGTTCTAATGTATACACCAAAATGCACATGTTTCTCTCGTTTATTTCTCACATTTTGGCAGAAATTCAATTAACCGCAATGTTCTGAAGTAGACTTGCGTGTTTTGCTTCTGTGCAGATTCATTATAAAATCGCTCATTTTTGCTTGCATCCCAGTGAGCTGCAAGCAAAATGAGCAAAGATCATTAAGACACATCACATAGAAACATAATGAGCGGGCTACTATGGACTATTTGACTATATTGCGATGAGTGGGCAAAAAAGTACATGTCTGGACATGGGTGCAGGCGAGGAGGAATGCACAGCTGCTGCCAAACAGTTTGTCATTTCTAATGCACATTTCACAATGTGCTTCAAGTGTAAGTGCTTGAATGAAAAGCATGTATATGGAAATGGAGCAAGAAATTATATTTGAACCTGTTCACATCTTTGGGCTGTATTGAAAGTCTGTGCTAGATAGTTTAGAATGATTTATAAGCTTCTCATAAGACAGGGTTGAAACTGTTGGGGTCTTACTACATTGCATTGCTGTATGTGTTGCTTCTGATGGGTGAGGAGTTCTTTGAGTTGTTTTTCTACTGGTAAAACATTTCCCAGTACATTGAATAATCATTCCTGGAATTTCCATCTAGTGCCTCCTTTATAAACTGTAATGCTGTAACTTGATGACCTGATCCCAAATCTCTGAAATGTGTAAATTGTTTGTTCTTGTTTCTAGTTGACATCCGACTTCCTTTCCAAGCTGAAATGTTTGTTCAGAATGTTATACTAGTCTTCTTCTGTCTGGGGGTTATTGCTGGTGTCTTCCCTTGGTTCTTGGTAGCTGTTGGACCACTTGTCGTCCTCTTCACCATATTACATGTGGTTTCCAGGCAAGTAGCATTCTGTAGATGTGTCAGAGTTTATATACTGCCCTGTATACAAGGGTACTTTTTTCATCCATTCAAGATGCATTTGTTTGTGCAACTAAATTAATTATTATTGCGTAACATAACTAGTTTAGTTTTATCAGCTGCATTTGGTTTATGCCCAGACTAAAATGTATCTATTGCATTTTTCTCTTTCATTCAGTCTGAGGGACACTGCTTACCATGGGTTGTGGAGGGGAGCACAAGAGTTGGCACCTAGCTAGTTAATCTTTAGCACTGCTGACAGACCCCTCCCCTCTACAATCCCCCCGCCTCTTCCTCCTTAGTTTTTATCTAGGTGCCCAAAGGAGTTGGGCTTATTAGAAGTAGCTAGTAATTTATTTAATTTATTTTTATATAACTTTAATTTCTCTTTTAATTTTTTACAGTACAGTTAGTCTAGGGCAGAGTTGGGAGTGTGTTCTATATATAGAGAACACACTCACAGAAGCTGGGCAGTGGTGACCGGACTCTGTCGGAGAGAGCAGACTGCTCTCAATGGCAGAGCATTAGCGGTCACAGTACAGAGTGACAAGCGGTCTCAAGTACCGCTGTCACTCTTGCAGGCTCCAAAGATAACCGGCACTGCCATTAGGCATAGAGCGCCGCTTATTGTATTACCTCGTCGGCGGCCATGATTACATCAGCGGACCGCGGAGGTACCGGAAAGAAGGAGAGTCGGGGGCCATACCAAGATCCCCCCCTCAGGTGAATAGGAGGGGGCATCGGGGTATTAACGCTGCAGGAGACCTCTTCAAGAGGCCTCCATAACTCTGCCAGATACATCGATAAGTTCTTTTAAAAAAAAAAAAAGAGAGAGACAGAAAGCTGCAGAGGGGGAACTATCACTAGAGCTCCCCTGCTCTTCAGCACAGATGGTACAGTCCGGTCCTCTGGCGCCAAACAGAAGCCCGGGATGGAACTTATCTCCAAGGGAGCAGGTTCCAGGACACGGCTGTTGGACTTCTCCCCTGAGTGGCCCTTTTGGCTAAGTACCAAAACCTTTCTTTAACCATTTACAAACTGTTTATGTGGTTACAGGAGGGAGGCTAGTAGGATTGTAAAAATATTCTTACTTGCACATATACCTTTTAATCTGTTACACACATACAAGTACAGCTTTTATTACACATTAGTCTGTTACTTGTTGTCTACTCTCTCTCACAAAATATCTCTTATCTAAGTGTGTTTGGTGTGCTTTTCCTTTTTATAATGTCAGAAAAGGCATATGTCAACAGGCAGGGAGGAACCAGGAGTGCAGCCGCAATTAAAATTGCAGCTCGGATTTTTGCTTGGGCAGAACAGTATGTTCCAGCAATCTCAACAGTGTTCATTCCAGGAATAAAGAATTGGGAGGCCGACTACCTAAGTCGAAATCAAATGATGCCGGGGGAGTGGTCCCTCCATCCGGAAGTATATCAGTCTCTAGTTCAGAGATGGGGTCTTCCTGATATAGATCTTATGGCCTCCAGACACAACAAGAAAGTTCACAGATTTTGCGCAAGGGCAAGAGACCCCTTAGCGGTAGCAGTGGACGTAATGACGATGTCATGGGAATTCAGGTTGGGATACCTGTTTTCTCCGATTCCGATGCTTCCTCGCGTGCTCAGACGAGTAAGGCAAGGCGGTCTGCCGGTAATTCTAATAGCTCCCTCATGGCCGCGTCCAGTGTGGTACGCGGACATAATCTCCAATGGCGAAAGGACAGTGATTTCGTCTTCCGTCTCCAGACGACCTTCTTCTTCAAGGTCCCTTTCGTCACCAGAATTGACCTCGGCTCAGTTTAACGGCATGGCTGTTGAAGCCAGCCTCTGGAGGACTAGGGGTTTTTCCTCCAGTGTAGTGAACACTATGATGCGAGCTCGAAAGCCAGTTTCAGCTCGCATCTATCACCGGATTTGGCGAGCCTATATCAGATGGTGCAAAAATAGGGCATGTCACACGTCTTCCTTTCATCTTCCTCGCTTATTGGCTTTTCTTCAGGATGGGCTGGAAGCAGGGCTTCGTTTAGGTTCCCTAAAAGTTCAGGTATTGGCACTTTCAGTCTTTTTTCACCTGAAATTAGCGGATTTGCCAGATATCAAGACTTTTCTTCAGGGAGTCTTACATATTCAACCTCCTTATGTTCCGCCTACAGCACCATGGGATCTTAACCTGGTACTGGACATGCTTAAAGGGCCTCCTTTTGAGCCTTTACTTGAGGCAGATTTTAGGTGTTTGACCTGGAAGATTGTTTTTCTTTTGGCAATTGCATCGGCACGTAGGGTGTCTGAATTGGGAGCTCTGTCTTGCCGGGAACCATATCTGGTTTTTCACGAGGACAGAGCTGTTTTGAGAACACTCCCCTCTTTTGTTCCAAAAGTGGTGTCATCCTTCCATCTGAACCAGGAAATTGTAGTTCCGGTTTTTTCATCTACTTCTCATTCTGATTTGCAGTCTATGGAAAAGTTAGATGTGGTTAGGGCTCTCCGTATTTATGTCAAAAGAACTTCTCAAATTAGACGAACCGATTCTCTGTTCTCTATGATTCTAACAAAAGAGGCTGGCCAGCCTCTAAACAGTCCATTGCGAGATGGATTACGGCAATTATTAAGAAAGCTTACATAAAGGCTAACCTTCCTTTGCCGGAGAGACTTACGGCCCATTCCATCAGATCGGAAGGGGCGTCGTGGGCAGCAAGAAATGGGGCTTCTGCTGACCAGCTTTACAGGGCAGCCACCTGGTCTCCTGTCCACACATTTACCAAATTCTAGCAATTTAATGTATTTGCATCCGCGGATGCAAATTTTGCTCGTACTGCTCTACGAGCGGGGTTTTCAGAGTGGTCCCACCCTTAGGGGCTGCTTTAGAACGTCCCCATGGTAAGCAGTGTCCCCCAAACTGCATGAAAGAGAAAAGAGGATTTATGTACTTGCGTTAAATCCGTTTCTCAGATTCCGTCTGGGGGACACTGCGATCCCTCCCTTCTGCCTTTCCTCTGTATGCTCTTGGTTGATTGACCTTTCTCCTTTTGGGGCTTTTTGAATTTACTGAGGAGGAAGAGGCGGGGGGATTGTAGAGGGGAGGGGTCTGTCAGCAGTGCTAAAGATTAACTAACTAGGGGTCAACTCCCGTGCTCTTCTCCACAACCCATGGTAAGCAGTGTCCCCTAGACGGAATCGGAGAAACTTATTTAACGTAAGTATATAAATCCTCTTTTTTATGATTCTTTCCAGTTAGTTTAAGATATTTAGAGCAACACTATATATTTACCTGAAAATAAAATCCACTAACTCTCCTGACAGTAGGGAAACTAATTATTGTGCGCTTTTATATAAGGATTGGCATATAGGACCCCAAACTGTGGTGTGCATTGTAGTTTTACATTATTTCCCCCACAACATACTGAAAGGGTTTATGAGTAAAAGTTCTAGTGCATAATTTTTTTCACTTTTTTTTTTTCTCTGTTAGCTTTTGTTGGATCTAGAATCATTGGAACCCATACAGCAACAGTAGAAAAACACACACACACACACACACACACACACACACACACACACATCTGCAGATTGCCCTGAGCCTATATTTGTGTACTATGGGACCTAGTAGTCAATGGCTAGGCAGTGCCAATCAGAAAACACAAATGCAAAAACAAAGTGCAAGTATTGGGTATTGAGCCCTCATCTGGGGTCAGGAGTCAGCAAATTTAGCATTTTAATTTTATTTTCTCTTTATTGTTAATGATGGAGGTTGCAATTGGATCTTTTATCTTTTGCAGGGTTTTCATCCGTGAGTTGAAGCGGTTGGATAACATCACACAAAGTCCTTTTTTGTCACACGTAACATCAAGTATTCAAGGACTTTCCACTATCCATGCGTACGGCAAAGGGCACGAGTTTCTGCACAGGTCAGCACGCACCCAGCATTTGGCTGTGTTTTGACATTTTTCACTTGGTGCTGACTGTTTTATACTGTGTGGATATTGATTGCGAGGTCACTTCTTGCTGCATCTGACTTTTGTTCTTTTCTGTGTCTTTTTATTTATTTTTATTTTTCTTCTCTCTCCCTTTCTTTCAGGTATCAAGAGCTGTTGGATAATAATCAGGCCCCATTTTATCTGTTCAACTGTGCCATGCGTTGGCTGGCCATACGTCTGGACATCATCAGTGTTTCCCTGATTACTACCACAGGCCTTATGATTATCCTGATGCATGGAAACATCTCTCCAGCATATGCTGGGCTTGCAATGTCTTATGCAGTGCAGGTGAGTAAAGGCACTGTGGCCAATACTGGTTACACTGTAATCATCAGATCGATAGGATAACTGTAAGCAATGACCAATACTTAATGAGTCACTGTATACATGGTAAGGGTAAAGCTTTTTTTTACAGCCGGCTGCTAATTGAGTGGATTTAAACAAATTTTCACAGATCAGTTTTTTCTTTTACTCTGAGAGGTCTGAAATTTTTCAGACTGATGGTGTGAGGTTGTTTTTCCTTGTAAGGAGTGCTTGGGTTTTACTGTGAAGACTCTCCCTTGCATGTGGCAGTGATGACTCATCTGTGTTTTATTACCATCTTAATTGTAGTTTAAGAATGTGCAGGCTGCTGCTAATATGATAGCCTATGCTGTGTTAGTCTTGTTTTTAAATTGGTAGTAAGTGTGTTTGACATATGTATACATTGTAACAAGGGCCAATAAATGTCATTTGTGCCGTAGTTACTATGGGCCACATGAGCCATTTTCTTTTTGCCTGAGATGGTGCAGTTCCAGCTGGTGTTACTGCTAAGTGTTTGGAGAAAGTAACATTATTTCAGTTAGACTGCTGCCTAAAATAGGAGCTGTTATAAAATACATTTGGATAATAATAAAAGGCATCCGTGGTATCAATGACACATGGATATGTCTTTAGTGCTTCGCCATCTTTAAACAGAAATAATTTCAAGATTTAACATTTTTTACTGTTGCTAAGAGACCCATATCGTTTCACACTGGTAGCTCAGGTATCCGCACCTGAGCAAACACGATGGAACTGAGTTTTTTGAGATGCTATACAGTGCAGAATTAGATAACAACTGTCAGTTTGTCATGATAAACAAAAAACATTGTTTTAGGTACCAGCATCTGTAATATGCTGCAGAATGTTACCACTTTATAACTGAGTAATAATAAACATGACAATGAGTGGAAATACTTATTTTAATACTTCCCTGTTTAATACTTTAACTGCTACTATATGGTTAATGTGATGAGTCCGGTGATGGCAACATCCATGTCGATTTTTATACTTTGAGTGTTACTAAAAATAAATTCTGTTCTTCCAGTTGACAGGCTTGTTCCAGTTCACGGTAAGGCTCGCATCAGAGACAGAAGCTCGTTTCACATCAGTAGAGCGTATCAGCCATTACATCAAGGTAAGAATCATTGTTCAACTATAGCTCAATGTAACTTGTTGCATGAACAGTAAGGTATTATCATCTAATGTACATATTTGCCAAACCCATTTTTACTTTATAACTGCAAAGGGATCCATGGAAACTTGAGCAACTTCAGTACTCTTAATTTTGTCTACATTTAGTTGTGATGATGACTTAAAACTGATTTCAACAATTATGTTGCATACACCAAACTCCATTACAAGTGCAGTCACTTCTGTTAATATCATTTCCCATCTAATGCTATCTCTGTAACCTTTCTTATAGTTTCAATAAAAGAATTGTTATATATGTTGTCTAAAATTATTTTAATTGTAGTTGTATACTTTGCAGTATGTAACATCTTCCCGTCATACATTCTAACCCCAGCTTAAGCACCACATTCCAACCTTTAATCCGCCCACTCCCCTTCCCTGTCCCTGGCCTTTGCTGCAGGGGAGTCCACTTGACCTACTGCTTAGTGCATTCTCCTGTCTGGTCCCTGGCATGGAGGCCTGGGTGGTGGTTGCACTCTTTGGAGGCTAGGAGTTGCCAAAGGCAGAGTTCTCATTACCGTAACACAGTGAAGTGAATTCCTAAGCACTAGGAGAATGGGCTATTTTTATATGGTTCAATCTTTGCAACCAAAGGTGGTCTCTGGTTTTCACACCAGTCAGGAGTTTGTTCTGGTTTTTTTTCGTACCCTTGCCCTCGGAACACCAAGGAAGCATTGCTTCACTCATTTTATGTGATGCGTTTTCTATTGCTTTACGGACTTCTTATTAAAAAAAAGTTCATATGGCTACAATGTGACTGACTAGTTCATCACTGTCTCATCTAGGATTGGCAGGTCAGTCATACAAAACTGCATGTTGCATGGCTGCACTAAAATATTACAAATGCATGTCTACATAGTAAGAGCTGAAGGTATGCACCATGCAATTCAGCGAGAGAGCTTGCATAATTCATGAGTGCCGGCTTTACATGGCTGAACCAGCAGGAGAGCTGACTATTGCCCGTTTTTCTTTGTAACTTGTAAGTTCTTCCTTATGCTGCTATTAGCTATGTGGTTTATGCTATAAATATCAGCTTCTATATAATGTAATGAGGTAACATAATCTACAGAGTAGGTCACTCCAAATGGGAAGCAATTGTCCAAACTTTTAATGAACAGGAAACCAGAAGGACTGTTAATGTATTTTCTCTTTCATCCAGTCTGGGGGACACTGCTTACCATGGGTTGTGGAGGGAGCTTGGGGAGTTGGCACCTAACTAGTTAAGTTTTAGTACTACCGACAGACCCCTCCCCTCTACAATCCCCCTGGACTCTTCAGTTTTTTTCAGGTGCCCTGGAGTTGGGCAGTGTTTTTTATTCTAGTATAATTTTAAAAGATTTTATTTCTTTTTTATTCACTATTACAGGTGGCAGTGCTGGAGTGTGTTCTATAATAGAGAACACACTCACAGCCAGCAGCGCAGGCATTCTCCTGTCAGATGGGAGCCAGAGGCTCTCACTGACAGGGAAACTTAAAAAAGGGTGCCTAAACTGAGGAGTGACAAGCGGTCTCATGGACCGCTGCACTCCTCCAGCCTCCCCGATAACCGGCGCTGCCATTACAGGCAGAGAGTGCCGGTTATCGGCATTACCAGTAGCGGTGGCCATCTTGGATTTTCGGGCCAGCAGCGCTACGGAGAGAGGAGGAAGGGGGCTATACCACGGTTCCCCCCTCATGCATAGGAGGAGGGCGCCGGGTATGTCGCTGCGGAGACCTCTGTATAGAGGTCTCCACTATCTGCCACACTCCATTTTTTTCTTTTTTTTTTTTAAAAAAAAAACGTTTTTGGAGCTATTGAAGGGGGGGAGCTAATACGTAGAGTTCCCCCCTCCTTCCACAGAGAGATGGTATATCCCAGTCTTCTGGCGCCAAAGGAAGCCCGGGAAGAGAGAGCAGAGCTGAGGGAGCAGACACTGGACAAACTGCCGTGGACTTCTCTCCTTTATGGCCCTGGGCTAAGTATTGCCTTTAAACACACATATTGTTTATTTCTGTGAAAAAAAAGTAGGCTTGTAAGGTTTACATTATAGTCTCCTACTTGCCTACAAACATTTGGTGTTTAATTATTACAAGTACAACTTTTATTATATAGATTAGTTGTTTCTTGTTATATAATCTGTTTTCCTGCATACATATCTCTCTCTATTCTCTCTGTTTTTAGCTTACTAGATTAACCCTTTAATCTGTGTGATTGGTGTGCCTTCCTTTATAAGAATGACAGGTAAGGGAAAGGGCCCTATTGCAAAATATTTCACTTGTTCAAAATGTCAAGTTAAATTACCGTGTGGGTAGGGGGACCCTAAATTGGCGCTCTGTTCTGCCTGTGATGCAGGGGCTTCCACTGTGCAGACTCATCAGTCCACAGCCCCTCTGACGGAGGAGCCGGCCTGGCTGGCCTCCCTGACACAGTCGGTTTCCTCCTTAGCTCAGATGGTATTACAATCTAACCAATTGTTATCTAATATGGCTACTTCGGTGGCTACTAATAATAGCACTCAGCTGGGCCTCCCTGTTACCACAGGGTCCATTGGAATGTCTTTACCAGGACCTTCCTCTTCCTTTTCTGACCAAACCCCTATCCCCACAGAAGCGGCATGGTCTACAGCTTTCCTTAAAGGTTTAAATAAGCTTAACTTGTTGCTTGAGTCCCCAAACATCCCGTCCGCTAAAAGAAAGAGACCTAGATCGGATAACCCTATCATGGTCCTTTCAGATTCTGAGGAATCTTCTGAGGATGAGGGGGCAGTTTATTCCAATTCTGACCAAGTTCAGTCTTCGGAACAGGAGCATAGTTCTAAAAGCCAATTTGTTAATGATTTGGTTTTTGCAGTTAGACAGGAGTTGGACCTCCCAGAACCGGAGGATCCTACGCCTAGAGACAGAATTCTTTTTAAAAAGGCCAAAAGAAAGGCTTGCCGTTTTCCCCCGTCTAGGGAACTCGTAGACATTGCAGAAGGAGCATGGAAACTACCTGAGAAGAGGTTCTCAGTTCCCAGAAGATTTGCCTCCTTGTACCCCTTACAGGAGGAGGAGGTAATTCGTTGGGAAAGTATCCCAAAAGTAGATGTTCCCATAGCCCGTTTGGATAAACACACCTTACTTCCAGCTCCTGGTTCAGCGTCCATTCCGGATGCCAGTGACCGGAAGGTTGAATCCCAACTGAAATCTATTTTTGCGGCTGCAGGTTCGTCCTTTAGACCCACATTCGCTTCAGCTTGGGTTGCTAGAGCCATGGAAGTATGGGCAGACCAGCTGGCAGAGGCCTTACAGGGTTCTGAATTACTCCCCCTGGCCTTACATTTAAAAAGAGGCACCGGGGTACATTTATGAGGCGGCACAAAATTCAGCAGCTGTCTCCTCCTCTATACAGGCTGCATCCATTTCAGCTAGAAGAACTCTATGGCTGAAATCCTGGGAAGGAGATGCGGAATCAAAAAAGGCTGTTGAAATCATTCCTTTTTCAGCAGCAGGTTTGTTCGGTCCGGAATTAGATACCTTGATATCCCAGGCAACTGGGGGCAAGAGTACTTCCTTGCCGGTTTTCCCAGGTAGAAGCAGGAAACCCAGGTTCAGCTCCTTCCGTCAGCCCTTTCGAGGATTCTCCTTGTCCAGGGGACAGTCTTTTAGGGGTAAACAGCCCAATGCCCGAGGCTCCTCCTCTAGAGGAAGATCCTCTTTTTCAGCCAGGCCTCCAAGACTCAGGAGAAGCCTGCGTCCTGACGACCACTCGTTTCCCCGGGGGGAAACCCCAGTGGGAGGTCGTCTGTCTCTTTTTCTTCAACAGTGGACAGAGTCCTCCCAGGACTCCTGGATTCGGGGCATCATATCAAGGGGATGCAGGATAGACCTGCTGGGTCCCAGACCCCATCGGTTCTTCGTAACCCCCCTCCCTACCCTGAGATCCATTCAGAAGACAGGCAATACAGGATTGTGTCGCCTCTCTTCTCTCTCAGAAAGCTATCTGCAGGGTTCCAGAATTCCAAAAGGAACAGGGTTTTTATTCAAACCTGTTCCTTGTGAAGAAGCCGGACGGCTCCCTCCGACCCATTTTAAACTTGGAGCCTCAATGTGCACCTAAGAGTCGACAGTTTTCGGATGGTATCTCTGAGGTCGGTCATAAACGGTTTGGAGAAAGATCAATTTATGGCTTCCATAGACATAAAAGATGCATACCTCCACATTCCCATTTGGAAGGGCCATCAGTCCCTCCTCATATTCACTGTAGGACCCTCCCATTATCAGTTTTGGGCCCTCCCCTTCGGCCTCTCCACAGCGCCGAGGGTTTTCACAAAAGTCATGTCGGTTATGGCAGCTCGTCTTCACCTTCTGGGCATCCAGGTCGTGCCTTATCTGGACGACCTGCTCTTCAAATCCTTCTCAGAGAGTTGTTTGCATTATCACTTATCCGTTGCCTTGCCGGTTCTCAGGAGCCACGGATGGCTCATCAACTTGAAGAAATCACAGATGGTTCCGTGTCAGCGCATGGTCTTCTTGGGCCTCAACATGGACACCAGCCAGCAAAAGGTGTTCCTGCCTGTCGAAAAGGCCACCTCAATTCAGAGTATAACTTCCCAGGTCTTGTCCTCTCCCAGACCCTCAATCCACTTGTGCATGCGGTTGCTGGGAAAGATGGTGGCCTCCTTCGAGACCATTCCCTTTGCTCGAGCCCACTCTCGCTGTTTTCAGTGAGATCTGTTAACAAAGTGGTCAGGATCCCATCTACGCCTGGACCTACAGAAGATCTCTATCCCCGAGGTCCAGAGAATCTCTCCAGTGGTGGCTGATTCAGGATCACTTGACAGTGGGCAGATCCTTCTCTCCGGGGGCGTGGGTCTTAGCAACGACAGACGCCAGCCTGAAAGGTTGGGTGGCGGTAATCCTTCACCTCCGGCTTCAGGGCCTTTTGTCGGTTCAGGAATCATCCCTATCCATAAATGTGTTGGAACTGAAGGCTATTTTCTTAGCCCTCAAAGGAGGACAATCCCTCCTCCAGGGCCACCCTGTCAGAATTCAGTCCGACAATGCCACGGCTGTGGCATATGTCAACAGACAGGGAGGAACCAAGAGTGCAGCGGCAATGAAAATTGCAGCCCAGATTTTGTCTTGGGCAGAACTTCATGTTCCGGCAATATCGGCTGTATTCATCCCAGGAATACGCAATTGGGAAGCAGACTATCTCAGTCGCAACCAGATGATGCCGGGGGAGTGGTCTCTGCATCCGGAAGTGTTTCAGTCCCTGGTTCAGAGGTGGGGCCTTCCGGACATAGATCTCATGGCCTCCAGACACAACAGGAAGGTTTCCAGGTTTTGCGCAAGGTCAAGAGACCCCTTAGCCGTGGCAGTAGACGTCATGACCATGCCATGGGAGTTCAGGATGGGATACCTATTTCCTCCTATCTCCATGCTTCCTCACGTTCTCAGACTGGTCAGGCAGGGGGGTCTGCTAGTAATTCTGGTAGCTCCCTCATGGCCGCGCCGAGTCTGGTACGCGGACATAATCTCCATGGCAGAAGGACCAGGGTTTCGTCTACCATCTCGAGACGACCTTCTCCTTCAGGGTCCATTCCTACACCAGAATTTACCTCAGCTCAGTTTAACGGCATGGCTGTTGAAGCCAGCCTCTGGAGGGCTAGAGGTGTCTCCCCAAACGTGGTAAACACCCTCATGCGAGCTAGAAAACCAGTTTCAGCTCGCATCTATCACAGGATTTGGAGAGCTTACATTAGATGGTGCGAAGGTAGGACTTGCCACTCATCCTCCTTTCGCCTCACTCGCTTGTTAGCTTTCCTTCAGGATGGCCTGGAGGCAGGTCTCAGGTTAGGTTCCCTAAAGGTCCAGGTATCGGCACTTTCGGTTTTTTTCCATATGAAATTAGCCGATTTACCGGATATCAGGACTTTTCTCCAGGGAGTACTGCATATTCAACCTTCCAATGTTCCGCCGACAGCACCATGGGATCTCAACCTGGTACTTGAAATGCTTAAAGCGCCTCCTTTTGAGCCCTTGCGTGTGTCAGAATTAAAGTGGTTGACCTGGAAGGTCCTCTTTCTTTTAGCTATCGCTTCTGCTCGAAGAGTTTCGGAATTAGGAGCCTTGTCCTGTCGGGAACCATATTTGGTTTTCCACGAGGACAGAGCGGTCTTAAGAACCCTTCCTTCCTTCGTTCCGAAGGTAGTTTCGGCTTTTCACCTTAACCAAGAAATTGTAGTTCCGGCTTTTTCATCCTCTTCCCAATCTGATCACCAGACTATGGAAAAGTTAGATGTGGTTAGGGCTCTGCGCATCTATGTAAAAAAAACTTCTCAAATTAGACGTACAGATTGTTTGTTTGTTCTCTATGATGCTAATAAGAGAGGCTGGCCAGCCTCAAAACAGTCCATCGCTAGATGGATTACGGCAACCATTAGACATGCTTACATAAAGGCTAACCGTCCTGTGCCAGAGAGACTTTCGGCCCATTCCACCAGATCGGTAGGGGCGTCGTGGGCAGCGAGAAATGGGGCTTCTGCGGACCAGCTTTGCAGAGCAGCCACCTGGTCCTCTGTCCACACGTTTACAAAGTTTTACCAATTTAATGTATTTGCATCTACGGATGCAGATTTCGCTCGTAATGCTTTGCGAGCGGGATTTTCAGAGTAGTCCCACCCTTAAGGGGCTGCTTTAGAACGTCCCCATGGTAAGCAGTGTCCCCCAGACTGGATGAAAGAGAAAAGATGATTTATGTACTTACGTTAAATCCGTTTCTCAGATTCCGTCTGGGGGACACTGCGATCCCTCTGTTCTTCTGTGTGCTCTTGTTTGACTGGCCTTACTCCTAGGGCTTTTTAATAAACTGAAGAGTCCAGGGGGATTGTAGAGGGGAGGGGTCTGTCGGCAGTACTAAAACTTAACTAGTTAGGTGCCAACTCCCCAAGCTCCCTCCACAACCCATGGTAAGCAGTGTCCCCCAGACGGAATCAGAGAAACGGATTTAATGTAAGTACATAAATCCTCCTTTTTTTTTTTTTTAAGCAATTGAAGATTCTGCTAGTGTTATACTTCCAAGACACTGACCAAACCTGCCATTTGGAGCAAGCTCCAGGTGACCTAATTGATGTTCTATTGATGACAAAAATAGGTGTCCAAATTGGAAGAGACCTAGACAGAGTAGATGGGTTTCTTCTGGTGTCAATGGGGCTCGTTAGACATGATCAATATAAACTTCAGGTTTGTTGTTCGGCATCAGGCTGATCTGGCCATTTGTCTGAAATTGACCACAATATCGCGGTGTGTATGTCCAGTAGCTCAGTGTATATAGTGTGTTTTAATATTGCACACTATTCACTGGAGAATTAAATCTTGAGGCAATTACTATTTAGTATTAATTTGCACTTTAATGGTTGGTTATCTTCTACTCTGATCAAGGTATTTGTTTACGTTTTGTATGTTTTTGGTTGCTTACATTTATTTCCACTTTATCTGTAGTTATCGTTTACAATAATTCAACATTAATGTACAATACTTGTGTTTTTTATTTCAGACTCTACCTCTTGAGGCTCCTGCCCGCATTAAAAACAAGGCCCCCCCAGTTGATTGGCCCCATGAGGGAGAGATCACTTTTGAAAATGCAGAAATGAGGTATAGAGAAAACCTGCCCTTAGTATTGAAGAGAGTTTCATTTACAATCAAACCAAAGGAGAAGATTGGAATTGTGGGAAGGACTGGATCAGGTGAGGGGAATGAAATTGGTGAATAATGTTGTTTTGTCAGCAGAACTTATTGTGTAGTTATTCCTTTTGTAAGTGAATGTTTTTGGTAAAGTTTCTCTTATGTGCTCCGGCAGGCAAGAGCTCTCTCGGTATGGCTCTCTTCCGACTGGTAGAGCTTTCTGGAGGCTGTATAAAAATAGATGGTGTAAAAATCAATGACATTGGCCTGGCAGATCTGCGCAGCAAGTTGTCAATCATGCCTCAGGAACCGGTCTTGTTCAGTGGGACTGTCCGGTAAGTACAGTAATTTGGACAGTTTGACAAGTGTTTCTAAATGTGCCAAATAGATCTCTTCAAATTTGAATATGAAAAAATGCAAATTATCCATGATTTATTTTAATGTTGGCAATTCTGTATGTAAACATTTCTGTGTCTGTATGGAACTGCCCTGTTTTCATTTTGCATCTTTAATAGTCTCCTGTTTGAGTATTAATCTACACATGAAGAGGATTTTCTGAGTCCCGGGTAAAAATAGATGGTGAACTAATGTGATTCCAGTCGGACACAGAGGCATATTGGGGTGGACATGATGGTTACTCATGCTAGTCTCCTTGCACACAAACAGAGCATACAGTTTAATTCAGTTATCTTCTATAGGAATGGCATACGCACACGTCCAGTCATTGGAAAACCCAGCCATAGGGTGATGATTAATACATAGCTTTACTTCTGGCCATTTTTGAACCCAACTTCATTTTTGTTTTCCTCCATCAGGATGTCCCATATCCTATTTTAGCTGGCATCTCTAAGGTGTCAGTGTTAAAGCTAAGCTGCATACGTGACTCTACCCTGAGAAATGTATCCATATTTACTTTGTGGGTAGAATAAGTGGTCACTGTACTAAAACATGTACAGTCTTCATTGGGACAAGAGTTTTCATTTTCACATCCGTTTACATGAGCTTAACATGAATTCGAAAAAGACCTTAAATGCCTATGGCAGGCAAGCCTTTTTTTTTTTTTTTTTTATTATTCAATTTCTTTAAAAAAAAAAAAATTGCCCTTGTGCAAGAGGTAAATTTCCACCAACATTCTGATATATTTGCATTTTTTAAATCTCTAGCTCAAACTTGGATCCCTTTAACCAGTACACGGAGGAACAAATCTGGGATTCCCTGGAGAGGACACACATGAAGGAATGTGTAAGTTTCCTATTGACAATAAGCTTTTAGTGATCTATTGGCAACTGCTTTTCAAGTGCAGTTGTCCTACTTGTCGATCACATAATTTTACTACTGTTCAATTTCAGATCGCCCAGCTACCATTCAAACTAGAAACCGAAGTTATGGAGAACGGGGAGAACTTTTCTGTAGGAGAACGTCAGTTAATGTGCATAGCACGTGCTTTATTACGTCGCTGTAAGGTGAGCCAGTAACACAAAGCAATACTTGTCCTATGTGGAAAGACCTGAACTGTTTTTGGAAGTCTTTTACGTGGCCATCTGCATCAACTCCCCGCATGATAGTTTTGGGATTTTAACCAATAGATCTGGGTCTACTGATGAGGCAAAATTGTATATTTTCTTGTAACTAATGCTGTTTATAAACTCAGTGTTCTGTAACTCATTGTTGGGGTATTAGTTTGATTTGAAAGGGAATTTTCAGTTCTGGGTTGTCATGTTTCTTCCATACATAGGGTAGATCCACATATACATTTTGGGCTTGTTCAGGTCGGGTGGATTGAAGGGGTGCCTCTTTTGGCATATCCACCTTCATTTTCTGTTGCTGTTTGCTCCACTTAGGCAATGAGCATGAATTGGGTTCTCACAAGTTTAGAAATGGATCACTAATCTCCATTTTTAACTGGCTATATTTGGCTTGGTCCGTACATGGTTTTCACTCAATTGTTGGGATTCTTTCACTAAAAATATGCATGGTTCTCTAAGTTGCTTTATATTTTTCTTCCCTTGGTTGCTTTCTCGCTTGTATGTGTTTCACTAAAGAATATTTTATCTGTGGCTGTGTCTTGTCTAGGAATTGCATCTATTTTACCTATTTGTCTTGCTGTATCACAGATTCTAATTCTTGACGAAGCCACAGCAGCCATGGACCCAGAGACTGACCTTTTGATCCAGGAAACTGTTAGAGAGGCTTTTGCAGATTGCACAATGTTAACCATAGCTCACAGACTCCACACTGTGCTTGGATCTGACCGTATTATGGTGCTAACGCAGGGGCAGGTGAGTGAAGAGACTCTAAACCTATGTTAATTTGTGTAGTCATCCTATAATAAATCAGACTGTAGTGCAGTTATTTGTCTGTTGATGCAGACATCCCCATTCTTATTACAAATTCGTAAGATGGTACACCGTGAATTACAAATGAAGTAAAGCAAACTACACTTTCCTGGTTCTAAACAATTCATACTATAATAAAAAAGGCACAATTTCAAAAGACCACTGCTGTTATGGACCTTTTTTTTTTTTTTTTTTTTTTTTGTTTTGTCTTTTAGTTAATGTAAGTAGTTTTACATTGAAATATGAATGTCTATTGTTTGTTTCTCATGTTATGAAACGGATTGTTACAGGTAATGGAGTTTGATACCCCATCTGCCTTGCTGTCCAATGAGAACACTCGGTTCTACTCCATGTTTGCTGCAGCGGAAAACAAGGTTACCGTGAAGGGCTAAATATTGAGCATCTCAGCTGACCCCACTTTGTGCGGCTGTGTGCTGCTTCTCATTCCCTGCCTGTGGCAGGCACACTCCCTACTTTTTTCTTTTTCCTTCATTTCTTTTTATTCTTTCTACGACTGACAATATGGTATATTTTGCCTTTTTATTTTCCTTTCCTTTTGTGTTTTTAGTATTTTTATTTTTAAAATATATATATTTTTTTTTGTTAGCACAAACCAATTTCAGGACTGATTTAGGTATTTTTTTAACTGTTTTGAAGAATATTCATGTTCTATTGTATTTATTCCTATTACTAAAGGTAAAATTATATGCGTTTTCGTTATGAAATGCACTGAAAATAATAAAAATGGTTCAGGCAACCATAGTTCTGTATGTAGCCAGCTTAGAATGGAGCTTTCTACATGCATCTGTATATAGCCTATATTTACTGTGAAGATGTACGCTGGTTTATTTTATATTAAAATGAGCACTGGGTTAACTATGAAACTTGTATGTGTATTATTACATTCAAATATATTAAAGTGCTAAATTGTTAGGGTTAAATGTTATTGAAATGGAAGGAAATGGATATATGTATATTTATTTATATTCTGATGTATAAGTGGGTAAACACATCTGGTCCTATGAAACAATGTTAGTCATCTTCCGAATTATGCAATATTTACTATCTCCCCAGTAGTAACTCCTGAAGCATATGTCATGTTTGGGGGAGGGGGAACCTGCGGATTGAAGTTTAAATCACTGCTTTGTTTTGACAGACACTTGTAGTAAAACCTGGTCTAAAAAGATGAAAAGATGAGTATCATGATCGCCCAGCCTGTCCCAGATACAGCAATCTGAACATCTGGTTGTGACTGGCATCACTTTAGTCACTTAGCACTGAATACACCTTTTCTGACACCACAAAGGATTTATTATGGTGGCCTTACGTTCACCAAAACCACTTATTAATGTTTCACACTTAAATCATATACACATGTAGCATGAGCCTCCCTGGACTTCATAAGTTCACAGAGAACACGCTAGATTAAATTTATTTAATCTGAAAAATGTTTCCGAGGCTTAATTACAAAAAAAGTTAATAACAAGACATAAAATAAATTTGCACAAATAAGTTTTTCTTAAAATAAAATGGAAAATAAAACCAGAGTCATTACTTACTAGTTAAGACTTGGTGTGTGAGGGAACACAATTGCAAAGCACATGTTAAGGTTACATACAATATACATTGTCATACCTGATTAGTAAGGGAAAATAACAATAATACATAATTCACAATGGGTATTGAAGATATTAATTTTTTGGCCCCACATAAGACCTGCCTTATCAAGTGTCAGCATTCATAAGTGTTCATATTATATAGGCTGCAAAGAAGTTAAACCATTTTTAGGGGGGTATTCAATTGTTCGTCCGGACCGCCGAAAAACTCGCGCTATAAAACTATTACCGTTAATACGGTAATATTGCGCGTAAAAAACGTTCATACGGTAATTTACTCGCTGAATTTCAGCTCGCAGCTCAGGGAGCTGCGAGCTAAAATTCAGCGAGTAATTACCATATTAACGGTAATAGTTTTAGAGCGTGAGTTTTTTGGCGGTCCGGACAAACAATTGAATACCCCCCTTAATGTCCCCGGATGCACCAAGTCAACAAGAATGAATGATTCATTCTATACAGATGTGTTTATTTTATTCATTGTGGAATTTGTAGGTTTCAGATGCAAATTGGTTTTCACAAGTTAGCATGTTTTCCCTCTACCCACTGTATTTTGAAAGTTTATTTTACAGTAAGATTTCAATGGGATACTGGTAAAAGTCTTCGTTGCCCACACCCCCCCAAAATTCTAGTACTAACAGATGCTCAATACAAGAAGTTGGATGAGTGGACTCTGATACAGGATATTTGTGGTGTACAAACCTCTAGGAAACTGACATGAGCCCTACACAATTTTGCTATTGGGGACACTGCTTCTTCCATAACCTTATTCTTTCTGTGGCTTCCTGCTTGCCTCTTCACATGAAGCCCTGTCCTTGCGCATATAATCACTCAAGTAGACAGGTCACTGCCCATCACAAGATCCGCACAATAACTTCCTGAAACACACTGCTGATCTGATTGGCTACAGATTGTTCTGTCCCCACCCACTTCAGAAGGAATGAACGGGAGATCTAAAAGGATGACCAAATGGTGCTCAGACCTTTATTTTCTGATAGAAGTGTACATTATTTTTAAAGGTGTATTTGATACACAAAACCATTATTAAAGTATAAATATGGAAACGTAGTCTAGAGTAAAGCTTGTTTGGCCATTTTTAATGTATTTCACACGGTATTATCCATTTTCTGTTGCCAGGATGATATATGGTAAATGGCAATCCAATCTCTTCCAATCATATTTTCTTGCTAAGAAAAAGGCCACATGATCACGTGAAAACATAGACAATCCCATTTTGCCAGTTAATCAATGTTTGATTTTCATAGAAGTCTGTGAAGCGTATTTGTGTGTGTGTGTGTGTGTGTGTGTGTGTATATGCATGTGTAAAATATAAATTTTATCTATTTATATAGCGTCACAAATTCCACAGCACTGTACAGAGAGCTCGATCCACATCAGTCCCTACCCCATTGGAGCTTACAATCTAACAATCCCCTAACAATCCCCTAACACACACACAAACACACACACACCAATTAACCTACCAGTATGTGTTTGGAGTGTGGGAGGAAATCGGCGCACCTGGAGGAAACCCACACAAACATGAGAACATACAAACTCCACACATATAAGGCCATGTTTGGGAATTGAACTCATGACCCCAGTGCTGTGAGGCAGAAGTGCTGACCACTCAACCACCAAGCTGCCATTTCTAAAAAAAAATTACCAGGAGAGGCAGAGTCGGGGAGCAGCGTGCACTCGTTCCCCTGGAGGATCTCCATGTCCAATATGGCCACCGTCCGCCAGGAAATGCATAGGAGGTAGAGAGGAAGTCCCTCCTTCAACTCCTCCCTTAATCTGGCTGCCTCTGGCGATTAGTTCCTGTAGCAATATAGCTGTCTGCTTATTACTGCAACACTGTTTCTTTTGCCCAGGTCGTGTGTGCTGTGCTGCCAGCCGTTTCTCCTACTAGGCAGCGCGAATGCTGCTCCGTCCCCCTGCTGCTCATTGTCTAGGGGACACAAGAGGGAGGACCTGCCAGTGCTTATAACGGATGTGGAGGAGCTTCACTCCCGTCCGTGCTCAGAGGTATGGCCGCAGCCGTTCCCAACCGTTCTAAATGTGTGGGCTATCATATCTGTAAATCTCTGCCCCACCAACAATATCTGCCTCTGGCAGACTCTTCTGATAGAATTGGCCCCCCTGAGCTCGTTTCTAGAGGATTGCCGGCAGACGTGCTAGGCAAGTGAGCCCTGGCTGCTGCTTACCTGCGCTGGGACCCAGAGTGTACAGAGCTGGCATCCTATACACTCCCCTGGGTCTTTAGTTTGAGTTCTGCGCTGGACCTAAACAAGAAATAAAAACATAAATTATGCTAAAACTAAGCGAAGTATAGGCAGGAGCCTATACCGAAGTGACCTATCTCCTAGGCACTTAGAAAAAACCCCTGAGGTACCTACAGGAGAGGAGGGGGATAGTAGGGGAGGAGAGTGAAGATCAAAGAAGTTAAGTGCCTAAACTCCAAGACCCACTACTATACCCCCAATTTCTCGCAGTATCCCCCAATGGTAGGAAAGAGACCCAGGATGCTTCTTTTGACGCTGGTGCCCAGGAGCGACACAACCCAACTCGGGCATCTACAGCTATGGAGGAACCATTCTGGGCAAGATCCCTGACAACAGCAATGGCTGAACTCACTAAGGTGATGTTAAGGTCCACAGAGGTATGTGAACATTCTGTTTCAAACACCCTTTCATACAGTCAGGCTGTTGCAGGCACATCTTCACAGGCCGAATCTGCTCACAAAGCAGATAGATAGATTACTGACTATAACTCACAGGGGCAAGAGGAGTATCTCTGATGCGGTACAAGACCTAGATCAGGATTCAGACCACTCCTCGGCAGAGGAAGGGGAGTTGGATTTGGATCACGACGTTTCACCCAGGCGAACTGGGGCTGGCAGCAGTCGTCCCCCCTAGGTCTACCAATGCGACCAGATCTGATAGTTTAGGGTCCGCTTCTCTGCCACTCTTTAGATCGTCTAGGTTTGACGGCATGGCTCTTGAGACCCTAATCCTTAGGGCAAGGGGTTTCTCGCGGCAGGTTATTGGAACCCTCATCAGGGCAAGAAAGACATCATCCTCAGCTATATATCTGTTAGGAACCCCTCCAGCCGATAGAACACAACCCGGAGTCTGCTCTGCCAATCTGGTGTTCACTGGAGCCCCTACTGGTGGGGACAGACTTGGCCGCAGACTAACAGAGGGTCGTGAAGTGCGTAGCGGCTGGGGAGAACCCAGGAAAGCGGAGTGAAGTCCAGGCTAGGGGCGAGGGCCGGCAGCAGACAGCGAATCCAATAGGCAAGCCAAGGTCAGAGGTCTAAGATACAGGCAAGAGGCTGCAGACCTCACTGCCTTAAATACTGTAGCCACCAATCAGAGCCTAGCTCTGCAAATACCCACAGGAGGCACCAATCAATGGACCAAGCCCCCTTAGTTAATTAGCCCACATGCTGCCTATTTGCGCGCATGCGCCCGGCTTGCAGCACTGCCGGGACGCAGCGCTACACGGGCAGGAAGCGGAAATGACATCCCGGTCATCAAGGTGACAGACGGGACGCCAAGGGGAGCCAGAAGCGAGCCGCGGCGGCTGTGAGTACCGCCGCGGCTCGTGACTATATCATAAAATTTGGAGGGCAGACATAGGGTGGTATGAGTCCAACAGATTCCACACATCTAGATTTAGACTTCACCACCTGTTAGCATTCCTGCAGGCCGGCCTAGTTAAAGGGCTACGTCTATGGTCCCTTAAGGTCCAGGTTAATGTGCTTTCCGTTTATTTTCAGCAAAAGCTGGTGGCGTGTAGAGATGTTCAAACTTTCCTTCAGGGGGTTCTCCATGTGCAACCTCTCTTCTGTCATCCGGTGGAGCCTTGGGACCTCAATTTGGCGCTCAATGTTCTTACCAGGCCTCCGTTTGAACCTTTGGATTCAGTGGACTTACGACATCTTACTTGGAAGACAGCGTTCCTGTTAGCTATCGCTTCAGCTCATAGGGTTTTGGAATTGGGAGCACTTTGCTGTGACCCTCCATTTCTGATCTTCCATGGAGACAGAGCAGTACTTCGTACCAAGCCTTCCTTCTCTTCAAAGGTAGTATCCAGGTTTCACTTAAATCAAGAGATTGTGGTACCTGCCTTTCGCCCCATCCGCCCAGTTCTCTCCAGTGGAATTTTTTCATTTGCTAGATGTAGTCCGGGCCTTACAGTGTTACGTTGATCGCACGTCCTCCGTTCAAAAAAACAGATCTCTTTGTCCTTTATGAGGCAGGGGTGGCCAGCTTCCAAACAGTCGCTTGCCCGCTGGATTACCTCCACCATTCGGTGGGTTTATGTATGGGCCTCGCAGCCTGTCCCGGTGAATTGAAGTGCGCCTTCTTCCAGGGCTGTCGGCGCTTGTTGGGCAGCACGTTACGGGGCGTCAGAAAAGCAGTTGTGCAAGGCAGCGACATGGTCATCCGTCCACACCTTTGCAAAGTTCTATAGATTACAGGGCTTTGCATCGACTGATGCAAGCTTTGGCCGCAGGATACTATGCACAGCCTTTCCAGAGCAATCCTTCCCTTAGAGGAAGCTTTGGTATATCTCCAATGTGTCGCAGTGTCCCCCAGTGGTAGAAAAGAGAAAAGTAGATTTTTACTCACTGTAAAATCAATTTCTCTGACTCCATTGGGGGACACTGCGCACCCTCCCTTGCTCTGTATATAGTTCTGTTGTGTAAAATTAATTGTTATAATTTTGGACCCTATGGGTCTCTTCCTTTCCTCATACGCTTGGTTAGTCAAAACTGAGGTACCTATAGGAGAGGAGGGGCATAGTAGGGGAGGAGAGTGAAGATCAAAGAAGTTGATAAGTGCCTAAACTCCAACATCCACTACTATAACTCAGTGTCTTGCAGTGTCCCCCAATGGAGTCAGAGAAATTGATTTTATGGTGAGTAAAAAATCTACTTATTTGTCTCATTATACACTGATCAGCCATGATATTAAAACTACTGACAAGTGATGTGAAAAACCTTTATTATTTCATTAGAATGGTACCGTTCATGGGGTGTGATATATTAGGCAACAAGTGAACGGTAAGTTTTTGAAGCTGGAAGTGGGAAAAATTGGCAAGCGTAAGGATTTGTGCGATTTTGACAAGGGCCAAATTGTGATGGCTAGACAATTTGTCAGAGCATCTCCGAAACAGTCTGTCTTGTGGTTTTCCCGATAGGCAGTGGTTAGTTCCTACCAAAAGCGATCCAAGGAAGGACAACTGGTGAAATAGTGACAGGTTCATGGATGCCCAAGGCTCATTCATGGACAGGGGAGAGCAAAGGCAAGCCCATCTGGTCCAATCCCATAGAAGAGCTCCTGTATTACAAATTGCTTAAAAAATGAATGCTGGGTATGATATGTGTCATAACACACACTGCATCTCTGACTGGTCTGCAACTATGCAGCAAGCTGAGTGCCCATGCTGACCACCGCCGAAAGCACCTGCAATGGGCATGTGAGTGTCCGATCTGGGCCATGGGGCAAATAGAAGAAGGTAGCCTGCACTGATGAATCCCTCTCTTTTACATCATGTGGAATGCCGGGTGCGTGTGCATTGCATACTTGGGGAAGAGATGGCTCCAGGATGCGCAATGGGAAGAAAAGGCAAGCTGGCGGAGGCAGAGTGATGATCTGGGCAATGTTCTGCTGGGAAGCCTTGGGTCTGGCACTTAAGTGGATGTTACTTTGACACGTGCCAGCTACCTAACAAGGATAATGCGTCCTGCCACACTGCAAAACTTGTTCTAGAATGGTTTGAGGAACATGACAGTTGAGATCTCAGATTAAATATCTGTGAGATGTGCTGGAAAACCAAAAACGAACCATCAAGACCCCACCTTGCAACTTAACGTACTTAAAGGATCTGCTGCTACAACTTCAGAGGTCTTGTTGAGTACATGCCTCAACGTGCCTGAGCCTACACAATATTAGGCAGGTGATAATATTGTGGCTGATCTGTGTTTGTGTGTATGTATGTGTATATATGTACACCCAGTGCCGTAACTAGACATTTTAGTGCCCTGGGCGAGACAGGGCACCGGCGCCCCCCATCTAAGTGGGAGTGGCATATGACAAGTGGGTGTGGCCAACCTAATGTGTGGGTGTGGCTAGAAATGTACTGAAAGAATTCTGATATGTATGCAAAAAATATATAGTGATAGGTATTGTAATATTTTATGCACTTAATACTCAAATAATTACAAATTATTAGATACATTTTATAAATCACCCCGAATTATACAGCTTTGCACCCTGAAGCAGAACCCTTCCCAAATATAAATATTGCACCCAAAAACAGAACACACCTTAATGCAGAGAGCAGTAGCCAAAGCAACACCCAGAGGCAGACCCTCCCTCACTTTTCAATCCCACTACAGAACATAGCAGCAAAATATAAAGCATCCTTTCAGCACAGTCGGCACTCAAAATCAAATGCAGCTTGTTACGCCCAGGATTTAAATCTAGCAGGATGGCTAGCATAGATGAAGAAACTGAAGCCATTAGAGGGATAGCAGGACCATGGTGCCCCTTTTGCTGCTAGCAGCAGCTTACAATGGGGCATTGTGACTTTTTTCAGGATCTGTGAAACAGCACACAGTAGACACTCCTAAAGTGAACAGGAGAGAACCATAAACCATTCCACCCAAAAGTACAAGCTCTTTTTTGTACTTTACAATGCTTAACCACACACTACAAATACATAGCTTGCCCACACACACTACAAATACATAGACTGTCCACACACATAATATAAATACATTTTCACTTACCTTTCCATCGCCTTTATCTCTTCTGTTCTTCTTTCTCCTGTATTGCGCTGCTGCTGCTCCTATTTGCCCCAGCAGTGCTCCTCGCTGAATCCTCACTGAAAATTACGTCGGGCGTGATGACGTCACGCCCGACATACAGTGGGAGCGAGGAGACTGCCGGGAGGCGCCGGGAGGTCAGGTGACTTTTTTTATTTTTTTTAAATCTTTATTAACACTGCTGTAATTTTTTTTTTTACTATGCCGGCGGGGAGGGGATGGTAGCGGACGGCTGCTGCGCCCTCTTGGGTTTGCGCCCGCGGCGACGGCACCGCCCGCACCACCCTAGTTACGGCTCTGTGTACACCCACACACAAAGCTCCTCCCCTATTATGTCCCTCCCTTTTGAAACCTTCAAGTTTTTTGTATAACTAAGCCCAGAAGAGAGGGCCTAAATAAGTGTAACCAGATACCTAAAACATCAACCGCAAACACAAAGCCAGAGCAAGTGGAGGGGAGAACAGTGTTCCACAGTGGACTCAGACGAATGGAGTTTACGGTGAGTAAAAAAAAATCCTCATTTTCTTTCCTGCCAGTGGGGGATGCTGCAACCATGGGGACATACCAAAGCAGCTGCACGTAAAATTTTGTGCCCAAAGCTATCATCCTGAGATTCAAAGCTCTGTAACCTGTAGAGTTTGGGAAAGGTGTGGATAGACAACCATGTAGTGGCACTGCACAAATGTTTAGGCGAAGCACCAAAATATACCGCCCAGAAAGCATCAACAACCCTAGTAGAATGAACCTTTAAGCCAAACGACGCAGGTCTAGCCGCCTCAACGTAAGACAAGTGAATGGTAGATGTTATCCTTCGATTGTTTAGAAGCCGGGACACCATATTTGTGCACATTATATAGAAATGAAACATTTATAACTCATACATAATGAAATTGTCTACATAATATCTGAGGGCCCGGACCACATCCAAAAGTTGCTTCTCCTGGCTCAAGTGAAAGCGGGACCATCTTCAGTACAAAGGAGAGTTTGGTGCAAAGCACTGCTGTGTCAGAGTTGAAAACTATAAAAGGATTACAGCACAGCCCACGGACCAACTCAGACACATGGCGAGTCGAAGAAATAGCAAGCAAAAATATCACCTTTTGGTAACATAGTAGCGATCAATTGATTCAAAGGACTCCCGAGTAAGAGCACTGAGGACCAAATTAAGATTCTAAGGATCCACTGGATGTACAAAGTCAGGCTGCACATGTAGAACCCCCTGTAGCAACATCTGTATGTCTTTCATCAATGCCAACTTGCGCTGGAATGAAGAGAGATGGAGATGCTTGTGAAAACCCTCCCATAGCAAGGATAACAAGCAGGAAAAACTAAACCTGGAAGTGTTAAAGCTGAGACCCTCACACCACTGAATTAAGCCTTTCATGCCTAGTAGTAATTTGCAGAAGATGAGGGATTTTTCGTCTTAATCATGGTCTGCACAGCCTTGTGCGAAAAAACTTCTGGCCCCGAATTATCACACTCAGCCATGTCATCAAAGCCAGAAGACTTATGATGGTACTGAAGAGAACTCTGAGTCCATCTGGATGATGAGGCAACCGCTAAGGCAGACCTACAGTCATTCCTAGGATGTTGGTGTACCATGTTCTGCATGCCCAATGTGGAGCCACAACAATGGAGGTCGCTCACTTTCTTTTCAGTTTCTTGAACACTCTGGAGCTTGGGAATTGATGGAAATAGGTACACCAAACAAAGATTTCATGGTATCGTCATGGCATCCGTTTATTCGACATGGAGTCTCTGGACTTTGCACAGAATTGAGGGACTCTGAATTTCATACTTGAGGCCATGAGATCTCTGGCAGATCCCAATGCTGTAGCAGTAGTGCAAAAACCCTCTATGTGAAGGAACCACTCTATTGGAAGGATCCAATGACCACTGAGGTAATCTGACTCCCAGTTCTCCACCCCTGGCATGAATGTGGCTGATATAACCATAAAATGACGTTCCACACAGGACATTATCCGTGCTGTCTCTTGCATGGCCATGGCACTGCGCATTCCGGTACCCCCTTGATGGTTTAGGTAAGCTACTGCAGTTGCATTGTGAGATTGGATTTTCAGGGGATTTCTGGCCAGGACCCCATAACCCTGTAGTACTGCTCTTATCTCCAGGACAATAATGAGCAAGAAGGATTCTTGAGACCAGAGTCCCTGTAACTGAAGGGGGCCTATCACCACACTCCACCTGGACAGACTGGCGTCCATGCTGACCAAGGTCTACACCTAGTTCTGGAAGGACTGACCTCTCACAAGATTTGTGTAGGACGGCCACCACTTGAGGGTCTGATGTGTGGTTATGGACAGAGTCAGTTGCCTGTCTTATCTATATGGTGGATCTGGACCCTGGACCATTTCCTCAAACTCCCGCTGAAGTGGCTTGAACTTAAACTGTGCGGAAGGCACTGCCTTGAATGCAATTCCTATGGTCCCCAGCAATTTCAGGCACAAGAGATCAATAAGGCCTTCGTCTTGTTCAGAATTAAAAGGATTTTGATCTCTGGGAGGAACTCCTGAGACACTGCGTGTAAGGAAATACTTTGACATTTGCACCTCCGACCACTAGAGGTCTCTGTATTTGCAACCTTAGATTTGCCCTTATCCAAGATGGCCAGTTTGGAATCCAATAGAAAGCATCTTGGATCCTGTTTCCTGTTTGGGCTTATAAATGGCACTTCCAGGTTCAGACATATGATTGAGTATTCTGCTTGCTCAGCTCCTGCTACCTGCTCCTCTACCTTGCATCTGTGACTACCCTCTTGTGTACCAACCCGGCAAACGTCTGACTACCCTCTTGTGTACCGACCCGGCAAAACGTCTGACTACTCTCTGGATATCTACGCGGCTATTGGGCTCCAGGTAATACCACCAGTATCGTTACACTGTGTTGAAGTTGAGGCCAAAAAACTTCATCTACTGAACTGGAATCAAGGAAGACTTGGGAAGACTGAAACCCAGCCATGATTCTCCAGGACTTGGATTTGGTCAAATGTGGAGTCGTCCAAATATAACATGACAGTTACCCCATGTGAGGAGACTTACCATAATGGCCATAACTTTGGTGAAAACCCTTTGAGCTGTAGGTAGGCTAAAGTGGAAAGTCCAAAACTAGTAGTGTACTTCATGCACTGCAAACCAGAGTAGACACTGATGCCCTTCCAATATTTGAACATGGACGGACGTATCCTTTATATCTAGGGTTCAGGTTCTTGGACTCTATTTCTGAGTCTCAGAACCTGAACCTGTTGAGAGTCCAAAGATTCAAGTTTGGACAAAAAGATCCGTCTGGTTTTCAAACCAGAGAGTTTTGAGTAGAACTGCGAGCCTCTATGAAGAGATGAAAACCGGAACTACTACCCTGAAGCCAGAAGCTGTATTATTTCAGGAACCGGATGTTTGCATGTTTTTCTATGTGGGGAGCTAAGTAGATGTTCCAATGAGGGAGAAGCCCTAGCAAGACCCTGAGCAAACTCGGCTAAAGTTAAAAGCCAGCACTGCGTCTGGAAGTAGAAAAATGCTTGACAGCGGTAGACCTGAAATATGTTTTTCTTCACATAAAAATAAGCAAAGGGCATAAAAAATTCTGCAATGCTGTCTAGCAACATCCCCAAGGACAAGTCATGGCAAAACTAAGAGGGGAACGCATATTTCTCTAGCCTTACCTAGATGACATTCATATATCAGCAACATCCAAACAGGAATGTATGAGTTACAGCAAAATTACTACAAACACTGAAAGACCATAGATGGTTAATACACAAGTCATAAAGTCAATACATTCCATCTGAGTAATTTTTTAGGAATGGGGCTGGACACAACCATAGAAAAGACTATTCTTACTCAAGAAAGAGAGCTAAAGTTAAAGCAGGAAGTACAGCAAATAAGAACAACTCCATGACAAGGACAGAAGACTGCCAAAGAGTGTTGGGATTCATGGCATTATTAATAGAAGCAGTTCTGTGGTCCAGACTTCACATGAGGTATTTACAGCAAATTTTCTTAACAACGTGGAAAAGAGTAAATCCAAACCAATTAATAAGGGTTAACACTAGGGAGTAAATATTTCAAGCTGCATGTTTCTGGCGGGTTTAAAAAGTGGAGATGTTGCCAACCAATCAGATTGTAGCTTTCATTTTATAGAATGTACTAAATAAATTAGAATCTGATTGGTTGCTATAAGCAACATCTCCGCTTTTCTAACGTGACAAACTCTCAGCTTGATACATTTATCCCTAGAAGTCAGTTAAGATTTACTATGGTGGTCATCATCATCATTTATATTGCGCCAGCAGATTACGTAGCGCTTTACAATTGGGAACAAACCGTAATAAAACAATACTGGGTAATGCAAAATAATGAGAAGAGGCAAGTCGTTCATAGTGACCGAACAAGTTATATTTACTACAGAGGCCAACCAACATTGAAGGGGTGCTCTATGTGGGCACAAGACAACACAAGGAAGGTGGCAAGATGGACTAGCCAATCTGTCATCAAATATCGGAGAAATGAGAGTAGAAAGAAAGGTCTGTATACATTACAGAGATGTCATTATAGGAAAAAATGTGATAAGATCAGACAACCAGTTGGTGGATTAATACATCAACCTCCAAGGCCGTACAAGGAGTCGAGCAATGATGCAAGAAGTAAGACCCCTACTTACTTCTTAAGGACTGGGAGTAAGACCCCTACTTACTCGCAGTCCTCCAACCCCCACCGCCTCTTCGCCACCTTCAACACTCTCCTGTCCCCCCCGCCCCTCCTACTTGACCGCCGCTGACTTTGCCTCCTTCTTCTCCTCTAAAATCGAGGCCATTCGACTCGAAATCTCCTCCTCCCCTTTGCCGCCCGCCTCCCCCACCCTCCCTCTCCCTCCAGCCACCACTCCCTCTTCTCCTTCCGCCCCACTACGGACGAAGAAGTCCACTCTCATTTCATGCTCCCCTCCGTCTTCCTGTCCCCTATCCCCTCCCACCTCCTTCGCTCCCTTTCCCCCGCCACCTGCTCTCACCTTGCCCACCTCTTCAACCTCTCCCTCTCCACCGGCATCTTCCCCCTCCTCCTTCAAACATGCTCTTGTATCCCCCATTCTTAAGAAACCTAATCTTGACCCCACCTCTCTCTCCAACTATCGCCCATCTCTCTTCTCCCCTTTGCCTCCAAAATACTTGAGAGGCTCGTCTGCAGCCGCCTCTCCACCTACCTCTCTGATCACTCCATCCTTGATCCTCTCCAATCTGGCTTCCGCCCCCTCCACTCCACTGAAACTGCCCTGGCCATGGTCACCAATGATCTCTTCTCTGCTAAATCTAGGGGCCACTTCTCCCTTCTCATTCTCTTGGATCTCTCAGCGGCCTTCGACACCGTTGACCACCTGCTCCTGCTCCACACCCTTCAATCCTTTGGCCTCTCCGACTCCCTCCTGTCCTGGTTCAACTCTTACCTTACTGACTGTTCCTTCTCTGTCTCCACCTCTGGATCTCTCTCCCCCCCTCCTCCCTTCCAGTAGGGGTCCCCCAAGGCTCTGTTCTCGTACCCCTATTGTTCTCTCTTTACTCCTCTTCCCTGGGTGAACTCATCAGCTCCTTTGGTCTTAAGTACAACCTTTATGCGGATGACACCCAACTCTACCTTTCCTCTCCCAATCTCTCTCCCTCCCTCCTCTCCAGGGTGTCCACCTGCCTCTCCGCCATCTCCTCCTGGATGTCCTCTAGATTCCTCAAACTTAATCTCGCTAAAACCGAACTTATTGTCTTTCCCCCCCTCATTCCCCCTCCCCTTCCGACCTTTCTATCACCATTCTCAACTCCTCTATTTCCCATGTTCCTCAACTTCGCTGTCTCGGTGTAACCCTTGACTCCTCCGTCTCCTTTGTCCCTCATATTCTCTCTCTCGCTAAATCCTGCCCCTTCCAGCTGCGCAACATCGCACGCATTCGGCCCTTCCTCTCCCAAGATGCCTCTAAAGCTCTTGTCCACTCTCTTATTATCTCCCGCTTAGACTACTGTAACCTCCTCCTTACTGGCCTCCCCTGCTTTCATCTCGCTCCCCTTCGCTCTGTACTCAATGCTGCCGCTCGGCTCATTTTCCTTTCTCGCCGCTCCTCTTCTGTCTCCCCACTCTACCAATCCCTCCACTGGCTCCCCATTTCCTTACAGAATCATGTTCAAGCTCCTTACTCTTACTTTCAAGGCCCTCTCCAACTCCACTGCTCCCTACATCTCCAACCTAATCTCCATTTACGCTCCATCCCGCCCTCTGCGTTCGGCTAATGATCGCCGCCTCATTTCCCCCTGGTTACCTCCTCCCAAGCTCCCATCCAAGACTTCTCCCGCGCTGCCCCCCTCCACTGGAACCAGGTTCCCCGCTCCATCAGAACATCCCCCAACTTGTCCAGCTTCAAACGGGCCTTAAAATCCCACCTCTTCCTTAAAGCCTTCCAGTCCCCCACTTAATTGACTTCCTTCCAGTCTCCCCCTACCCCCTCCCCTTCCTGTCCCCCACCTACCTCCCTCTCCCCCTCTCCGTCTCTGCCTTGGTTCTCCCCCTTTCCTTCTCCTACCATTGCGTCTCTGTCCATCCTACCCTTCCCTTAAATTGTACGCTCCTTCGAGCAGGGCCTCCTCTCCTCCTGTTCTCCACCACCTTAACTCTGCTCTCCAGCTCCTTGTCTCTTCTGTGAGGTCCTCCTGCCCTTCTACCCCTCTCTCTACCCCGCTGGGGGCTCTCACCTCTCATCTAGCTGTACGTTGAGCTTCCGAGTTACTTTGCTTTTTGTTAACTGTACTGTGCTCAGGGCAGGATTAACCCGAGGTCTAACTGGGCTAATGCCCAGCGGCCTCGGGCATCCAGGGGGCCCTTCAAAGTCCTCAGCAGCATTAGTGATCGGTCCGGGAGCGGGGGCGCCCCCAGCCCGATCAATGCTGCTGAGCACTGTCAGTGCAGTCATCCGTTCCCGGCGCTGCTCAGTAATCTGCTTACTGAGGAGGTCTCGCGAGATCTCCTCAGTAAGCAGATTACAGCGCGCCGCGGAAGGAGGACTGCACTGACAGGTAAGTGCTTAGGGGGGGCGGGGGGTGGCTGACATTGGGGGCCTCACGGGGGAATGGAGGCCCCCTTAGCCAATGGCCTCCATTCCCTTAATCCAGCCCTGACCGTGCTGTCTCACCCTGTATTGTGTTTCTGTCTCTCCCTGTACGGTGCTACGGATACCTAGTGGCGCCCTATAAATAAAAATTAATAATAATAATAATAATACTTACATGGGCAAAAAACAATCTAGAAAGTCTGGAAGCAGTAAACATAGCAGGAATAATACTACAGCAGACTTCCTCAGCCACCATATCCTACATCCAGGGGACTGGGAGTTAAACAACTATGTATACCATAGCATAGTAGAGATAGATAGAAATAAATCTAATGGCAACAAATCAAAACATCAATGTAAAAAGGTTCTTCTCCTGGTATACAGACCACAAAGCAGAAGCAGCGGATGCCTTGTCAACAGTGTGGAAATTCAGACTGGTTTACATTTTCCTACAGATATCTAGGATTCTTGAAGCCTTGACAAACATAAAAAATGGCAAGGTGAAGGCAATAGTAACCCTTACTTTCTGGCCATGCAGAGCATGGTTCACACAAGTTCTATATCTGACAGTGGAAAAACCATGGTATTTAACAAAACGATCAGATTTATTAAAACAATGCCAGATATTCCATTCAGATCCGGAATTCCTGAGGTTGAAGGCTGCTTAACGAAAATTATTGAGATAAAAAGGCTTCTCTGACGAGCTTATTTCCTCATGGTCAAAAACAAGAAAAATGTCTACATCAAAAGCATTACAGAGCATATTTTTTATATATAATAAATATTTTCATATATTCCTTTTATAGCTAAAAATGTGTATAACATGTCGTGTGCAAGCTAATTTTTATTCATATAAATCTGCAAATATGTGTTTGTGAATTAATTCCCAGAAATAGCGTGACATGGCTTAGAGGAGCTGTGTAAATCAATGTGTTTGTTTATGTTAAACTACCCCGAGGGTGCTGGTAGATAAGAGCCCCGATCTATTGTAGCACCTTGCATCATTTATGGCAGATCTCAAAAGTAAAATCCTTTGAAAATATCTCTTTCAGGACAGTGAAATCTAACACCTCTCTGGGAAGCCTCAGACATGCCGACTGCAGAGACAGGGTTATATGTGAATGACAAATTCAAGCTGAATAGGGTCACAGGAAAATATCATATCATTTTCTCCAATATCATACTTACCAGGGGCATGTGTTGTATGCAGATGAAGGGGAACTTATGACCTGGGGTGTGGAGGAAAAATCATGTTTGTACGCCATACTGGTAATAAGTCGGGACATGGTATTTAAAACTTGACTTAGGAGCTGTGTCCATAGGGATAAAACCCTAATTTGCATTCACGCAGACCTAAGTTATGACATCACAGGAAAGGGGGGCTGTGGACCCTGCAGCTTGGTTTTAAAACTGCACTGTGACTCTAAGAAATTGTTCACTTTTGGGAGTCAATCTGATATTGAAAAGTGTCCCATTTTCCTGCTTCTCCCAGCACCAGAAACTTGATTATATGTCAGTTATCAATTCTGTGTTTTATCCTTTTTATTTTATAAGAAACAATTGCATTATATTTGTATGTCATTTTATTAACTGTTTTAACTTAAGCATTGTGGATGTAGTTTCCATATTAAATTACACTTAATAAGTGCAAATCTCTGTGTTCTTACAAATTCACGCAACAGTTTGGTCAAAACGCTACATAATTGAAAAGAGAACATTGTGGTTTATGTTAACTCTGATTAAAGTAAATTGTGCTAGATTAATTCTAAGGGAGAACCTAAGGCTTCCTAAATAAGACTGTCAGCTCTTCATAAAAAAAAACCTTGGTGGTTGCATAGTTGGTACGGCAAAGCTAGTGTGTGGCATAGATAGGGAAGGATTTAATCATTTTAGACAGACCAGGTGGTTGTTTTTGGTTAACCCTTTGTAACACACGTCACGCAGGCTCAGGTGAGTGTTGTTTGTGACACATGTATTTTAGTAATAAATGTTATGGAACTTGATTAGTCAGTAAGGAAAGAAAGGACACAACTCCAGAAATATTCAGAGGCTTCGCAATCTTGATTTAAGTGAAAACAATCACATATACTTTGCCTTAGGGGGTCATTCACCTGTATGAACAGGCACACACCACTAGTATAAATCCACAGTTGGTCTCCCTTTCAGTAATATTGGAAAACGTAACCTTAGATTGTTATTTGGAAAGCCAGTTTAAAACTTAAGTAAAAACCACCAGATGACTATAGTCATGTGGATGAAAAGTATCTCCGATAGACAGGTAATTAAAGCAAAATCAGCATGCCCACGTGTCTGTCTGTTAGGATATCAACATCTCACAACCTCTCACGCGTTTCTCCATGCCATATTTTGTCATTGGAGGTTTCATCAGGCGAAATTATATTATATTCTCTCTGGTTAAGGAACCCATTATCAGTATTTTTGATTTCTAAGGATATTATTCATATTGAATTATTTTCTTGGGTGCACCTTATGATTGTTAATTTTTTAATAATTATATTGAATGTTTCCAGATAGTGGATATCTAGTGGTAATTGTTATTGTCATTGTGACTACTAACTGATCCATTATAGGGTGTCAGTATGTATTAGGGTCTGGGTTATTATTACTTTTAATGTGTTTTAAATTAATTAAAATTTGTTGCATATCAGTGCTGTCATTTTTTCAATTATTTTCTTTATATGATTTACACAGGATTCCGTCTCCTGTTTATTTGATAGCAGATTGTATAGGCACTATTGATAAGATATTTTCATACATTATTTTACCGCTTGATTTCTTTTACTTTGTTTTAATCATTAGAAGGTAGATGTAAAGGTCAGTCAGTCACTAAGGCGACTATTGCTAGATGGATTCAATCCTGCATACAAGAGGCTTATAAAATTAACTCTCCCTGTACCAGAAGGCATTAAAGCACACTTCACAAGAGTGATGACCACATCTTTTGAAGGACAGAGCAGCAGCAGTTTGGTCATCCGTGCATACTTTTACAAACCATTACCACATTCATATTGAGCTGATGTGATGTTTGGCAGAAATGTCCTTAGTGCGGAGATAACAAGAAAAAAAACCACATTTTTGGTCAAAAAATAAAAAAGGCATTTTCTTACAATGTACTCTTTAGTTACAAAAATGTAGGTGGCACCCACACTGAGCTAAGTAACTGCTTGGATTTCACCCATTGGTGTGTGCAGATCCATTTCGTTGTATTAACATGTTATATTTTGTAGCTTTGAGAAAAAAAAAAGGGCGTGGAAGAGGGGAGATACAATCCTGGTGCAAATCTTCTTTTTCTGTCCTGACTATGGAGAAGAAGGGATTAACCCATTGGTGAGTGCTGCCATGGAGAATCAAGGAAACCTGATCAAATCCTCAGCTTCATCAATATAGTTGAAGAAATATGACCACTAAATGTGTGATGATGTGCAAATAGCACATTAATCTATTAGGTTTACCTGTGAACATTTTATGCAGACTGGCTGGAGTTTTTATTATCTGGTAAGCAATTTAGTATTACGCTCCTGGGTTCAATTACTTATTTCTGAAACCGTTTTATTTAAAAAAAAAAAAATGCCATTGTGTAGATGTACAAAAGAGAATGTGCGGTCTAAGAGGAATAAGTGAAGCTGAAATGAAAGGATAGAGAGTGGTAATAAATACATCAATCTGAATACAGTATATTGCAGAACCCTTGTAAGCATTTTGAATAAAACATATTACATATGATTTAATATCTAAAATAAACAATCAAACAGGGATAGATCATATATTCTCTAGCTATTAAGTGGGTGGTTAAATAAATAATAATACATCAGGAATACAAAATCCCAAAATAATAAAGAACCTTAGGAGAATAGTCTAATTAATCCTCAATAACATATAGGTGTGGTATATTACTGTGGAACAGTGCTCTGATTAATTAGCTCTGAAACCACAAAGAAAACCAGTAGTTAGACTTCACCACCCTTAATAGAACAATTCTGGTTCCATGTATCTCCAAATAGGTTAATTATCTGAGTCCCCCAAGATGCGAAGCCACGGAGGACCTCAGGTTGGAGTGTATTCTGTCTGAGTAAGTAGAACGTAATTCCTTTCTCTGCATAAACAGCAGAAGGATGGATTGACAGAGTCTGATTGGTATATTTAAGATTATATATATATATATATATATATATGAAAACAGGGATACTCTGCACTCTCCAAACACATAATTAATGCTATACCAAGTACTGTTCTATATTAAAAACAGGGAATGTTAGTTCCACATATTGCAATATATGTTAAGCTTACCAACTGACGCCAAAGTCTTCCCATTCTGGCCAGTCCTAACATGATCAAATGCTATGCTATTTTATCTGGGCTTAAGGCTTACCTGCTTATATATAGTTCCCTGTTTTTAATATAGAACAGTACTTGGTATAGCATTAATTATGGGTTTGGAGAGTGCAGAGTATCCCTGTTTTCTTGTCTATAAAATGTGGGCAACCCCCTCTTGCACCCCAGTGTGTACATGGTGAGTGCAGAGGATCTATGTCTGTTTTTGTTTATATATATATTGTCGAAGTCAGCAAATTGGATAAAGTCATTTCAATTAAAGTCTAGCAAACTTGGTTGTCTTTGTCTGTACAATAACACTAGGTCCCCTAGTCTGACGCTTCGACAATACTCCATAGGCAGATCTTTGCTGTGCCTAAAAATATCTCATGCAAAATGCCTGGAGAATTGGGAGGCTGACCTATCAGATCAGACAATGGCTCGCCACACTCATTTTAGAGGGAGACTCACAAGGTCACTACTAAGCAGGAATGTTGATGGAGGTCACAAATTAGGGCGTATAACCAAACATAAGAAGGTATCCATTGGAAAAGTCTCTACAGATAAATGTAAAAATGTCATTAATGCCGACACGTGTCTAGAACAAATGGAGACACTGGGCATGGGTAGTTTTATCAAAACTCTGTGTGATATAATTCATGGGCATACTGCTCCTTATGTTCTCCCTGATGATGTGTATGTTGTTTGTGGGAGGAAAGCTTATTCCTGGGTGACTCCGAGTTCCAAGGGCTTGTGTTTCCTAGCTAAACTGGTTCCTGAAATCATGACTATTACTCATGAAGAAATGGTTGGTATTCACAAGACTATCTCACCACCATACATACACACACAGTATGAACACTGTGGCAAGAGAAATATGATTCCTGGTGAGGAACCCATAGCTACAAAATTGATTAGTGAAACTGCTGGTTTTCAAGTTATGGTTGCTCTAGAACTCACCAGGACCGCTCGGGGAACATTAAACTTTAAATATATCCAAGACCTAGCCAAATTAATAGATAATATCACCGAGATGTATGATGACACTTTCAGGTATACTGGAAGGGAGCTACAAGCGTACAAGAAGGAGTTGGTGCAACATAGACTGGTACTAAATTATCTCACCTCTATTACTGGTGGGTACTGTGTGACACTGGCCACCCAGTTCGGTGTCAAATGTTGCACGTACATGACTAATAATACGGATGACCCTAAAGAGGTTATAGACCGGAAGATGGATGAAATTTTGCAGCTGAAATGGGAATTTCGAAAGAGCCATAATTCTTCGTTATATGAGGTCGGGGAAAAGGTGGTGGGTTGGTTCTCATGGTTGAACCCAGCAAAATGGTTCTCCGGTCTGGGGGAGTGGGTACAGGAAATGATTGCGAGTGTAGGTAAGCTCCTTCTCCTTATACTGGGTGTCATCTTAGCAATTGGTTTAGTTGTCAAATGTGTTCCTACTGTGTTGAAGTGTGGAAAATGGTCTCATAGGAGTAACACTGAGAAAGAGACTGAAAGGGTGGTACCAGATACCGAGATCATGGTCTGTGAAGAAGTATTGTATAATCCTGAACTTGAAACGGTGATTGGGTGATAGTTTATTACACTATCAAAGGGTGGAACTGTCGAAATCAGCAAATTGGATAAAGTCATTTCAATTAAAGTCTAGCAAACTTGGTTGTCTTTGTCTGAAAAGATGCGTATGGTACGCTACGACGTGCAAGGGCACGCTACGGCGTGAAAGGGCGTACGCATCCACTACACGTGGCAGCAACAGTAATTGGTCTTTTACCATACATTCGCACAAACACACATACTTATAAAATAGTACACATTAATGGTAGTTGCAACACATAGTCAGTTATGTCGAAATATAGTAGTATTTATATGTTATATCAGAGTTACATGCATATTAATGAAATACACGGAACGGGTTGAAGGAATAACATCATGAGTGGTATCATAATGAACCTCGTTACATATCCTACTGTTTGGTTCACTCTGCGAGGGAATCGCAGAGTGCATACACAAGTTATGAATGATAGGGAATTATGAACTACTTAAGACTAAGGAATCTTGGCGGGAAGAGCAGAGCATACCCCCCTGCTGAGATGACCCCCTCCTTTGGATTCCTTTGTATGAAGTGGCCAATGATGACAACCCCTTGGACCTTCCTGAGACCTGGACCAATAGATGCAAGCTATTCCATCTTCATTGTATTACTGTATGTGATTGTGTATATAAGCAGCAGCTTGTGATCCAGAGTGCAGACATCTTGTCCCCAGACTTCAGGATTGAATGACTGCACTGGATCCAGAGCGCCTAAGTAACGGCTGTATTTACTATTACTTCGCTTGAGCATATTATTCTACTTATTGCGAATAAATCTCTGTGCTTTGGAAACACAACTCGAGGTTCGACAATCGTTATTGGTTAGCGACAATACGCACATAACAATATATATATATAAATATATATATATATATATATATATATATATATATACACACATACACACACACGCTGATGAAAAATACTATAAGACAAACCACTATATTTTGATTTGCTTATACGCAGTCACTAAGTATGAATGAAACTGTCAATAAATCAACCTAGAATTTAAGCTATATATATATATGAAGAAAGGTTTATTATATATAAAGAAAGATTTATTAGAATGTTTTAAGAAACTTCATTTTTACAATATCCATTCAGCTCAGAGCTTGTGAATCTGTTGGTTATACCACTGTAGGAAAAGTCATTTAGATAATGTACTAAGATTCCTCCACGAAAAAAACTGGATTAATATAATTAATTAATATATACCTGATGACATAGTTAAGTTATTTGTAATTCTACCTCCTGCAGATCATTAAATATCTCAGATCTATCTATCTATTTATCTATCTATCTATCTATCTGTAATCTATCTATAAAATGTGGTGCAAGTATAAAAAAAATACCAAATTTGGAAACATAATTGCAAGGAGGAGATAATAGAAAAAGATAACTGGAAACTATAACAAAATAATATGATTGTACACATAGTAAAAGAAGGGTGAGGGAATCTGCATAAAAACATAAACTGTTGTACAGGAACCTGTCGACCATTTTTATATAGCATCAGTAATTCTTTCAGGAACAGAAAGAAATACTGCAGCTCCTACACTGACTACCACAAAACTCCATCAGCCCGCCTACACGGTGTACCATGTGACCACTGCGGGCAAATGATCCGGTGATGTGAAGCTGAAGGGGATTTAGCCGCTACTGAGATGCGATGGAGACAGCCTTTGCGGTCTGTGCAAGGGCTGTCACATCGTATAGTACTCACTGCGGGGCATTCATCCATTCACAGATTATTGCACTACAGCTTGTAGTACAATATTCTATGAATTAATGATGCGGCTGCAGTGAGTACTATGCGATGTGACAGCCCTTGCACAGACTGCAAAGGCTGTCTCCATCACATTACCATTGGACCACCAGGCGGCCCAAAATATAATCTTGCTGTCCGGCCCAGCCCGCCCCTGGGCCCACCAGGTACAGAATACTGAGACTTTGCATCCTGAAAGTCTCCCTCATGCAGGGAATCAATCCCTTTCTCTAGGAGTAGGTGGAATAACCTCAATACCGGTTAAATTAATATTGAGTTGATTACTGCAATGTATCTTAAAATATAAAAAAGGGGAAAAATGCTATGATTTTTGTTTGTTTTTATAATTTTGCATGTATGTTCTAAAAAACAAATTGTGAGAGAAGAGTAGTGCTTCCAAAATATTGATGACCATATGTACATTGTAACCGATATATCACATTGTCACGGTTCTTACGAGGAGACTCGGTTGATGTAGCGAAACCTAGAGCTTCGAACAGTTTGGCACTACTCCAACAGGGCGCGGAGTCTAACGAGGAGACGGTGTTCACCAGGAACCGCCGCAAAGCGGTATGGGCTTAGCTGCATCTACCTCGCAGGTCGCGGTCCTTACTAGGGCACTGTACGGAAGTCCCTGGGAAAACTACAGGCAATAATACCGTAGGAAGAGCGGTCAATGCTATAAGTTATGGCAGTGAAGATGTCGGAGATCGGTATAACTCTGCCGGCCACTATGTGGCAGATGAAGTGGATACAGGAGAGTGAGCATCAGCTCTGTAGACCACTATGTGGTGTAAAGTTCAGGAGAATGAGCGACAGCTCTGCAGACAAACGTAGAGTTGATTTCAGGGGATGAGTGTCAGCTCTGCAGGCCACTATGTGGCAGATGAAATGGATACAGGAAGGTGAGCGTTAGCTCTGCAGGCCACTATGTGGTGGAAAGTTCAGAAGAGTGAGCGTCAGCTCTGCAGATAATGTAGAGGAGGTTTCCGGAGATGAGCGTCAGCTCTGCGGGTCACTGTGTGACAGATGAAAGGTACAGGAGAGTGAGCGTTAGCTCTGCAGACAATGTAGAGGAGATTTCCGGAGATGAGCGTCAGCTCTGTAGGTCACTGTGTGACAGATGAAAAGTACCGGAGAGTAAGCGTCAGCTCTGCAGTCCAGAATGGAAGGTAACTGCTGGAAGACAACAGGAAGCCACTTCTATCACCAGGAGGTGACTCAAAGAACAGGCACTGAAGATAGAGAGGAGGTGCCTTTTAAACTTGCCGCCAAGGAGAAGGGCCAATCAACTGAAGGCAGAAGAATTAATGCAGCCGCTGGGTCTGCGCATGCTCCAAGATGGCGGCGCCCAGCGGGAAGCGGAGCGCCGATGACAGGTAAGTCTGACGGGTGTCGGGTGTGTTGCCCGAACACCCGGCGCGTGATACACATACTTTGTGTTACAGGTAAAATTCTTTATTTTGAAGTTTATTAATGCTGGACTCAAAATGTGTCAACCTATGTTGCACAAAAGAATATATAATGCATTGACAGGCTGCTTTAAATACATTGCATTTATAGCAGCCCTCTACTTTTAGGCAGCCAAGTGGTCTTAGAATCTACCTCCTGAAATGATTAGATAACTTGTTTTTAAAAAAAAGGGGATTTTGTAAATTTTTTAAATAATGGAGAGGAATTTCTCAAGTAGATCTTCATATTGGAATTAGATTAAAGATGTGATCATTTTTATTAACATTATGACTCACTAAATGAGAGGAGCTGATATACCTAGAGACTAACAACATAAATGTTTCTGTATTAGAATTCTTATTGAGGCCCTTAGGCATATTGCCCAATAATGATTTCTTATCTAGATCATGGGAAATAAAATGTACCTGCTTTTTTTTTATCACTAGTAGATCTGTTTCTTATTAAATGTATCTTTTGTTTAACGGTTTCTTCAAAGACTTCTAAGTTGTCCATTTATGATATTTTTAAGCTAGCTTGTGTGATGGTTACATCGATAATGTAAGAAGTTGGTACTTTTAGTATAGTGTGTATAACCTCATCAACTGAGGATGATATTCACAACGTTGATTCAAGAAGAGAGAAAAGTCCTGGTGAAGGTGAGTTTAGAATAATTGTGATTTAAATGATGAATAAAGTTGTTAATTGAGTGTATATCACCGTTCCAAATGAACAATAATTCCTCTATATATCACCCATAGAGGACCAGGCTCACCCAAAAATCACCATCCCAAATGAGCTGCTCTTCAAGTTGGCCCATATAGATTTTTGCAAAGCTCAGAGTGAACCTGGTTCCTATTGTTGTGCCCAAAATCTGTAGGCAATAAACGTGGGACAAGAAACAAAGTCCTTGTGTTTCAGACACCCATTGTCCCATAGACTGTAAGCTTGCAAGCAAGGCCCTCTTACCTCTCTGTCTGTATGTATTGCCCAGTATTGTTTTATTAATGTTTGTTCCCAATTGTAAAGCGCTATGGAATTTGCTGACGTTATATAAATAAATGTTGATGATAATGATGATGAAAATCTCCATCCATTTCCATTCAATATAAATCTGAAGTCTTGTGTGGGTTTGGACCTGCCGTGAAGCTATACTTTCCAATGGGATCAGTTCACTAAAATGGTATGAGAAAGGTTTGAGAGTTTCCCCAAAATATCTTAGTTGGTCAAATCTCCAATCATCCACAGGATGACATACCTTCATCATCAGTTAATTATATAGCATCAACAAATTATATAGCGCTTTACAATTGGGAACAAACACAATAATAAAACATTACTGTGTAAGGTAAGAAGACCCTGCTTTTTTAATCTATAGCATCAGCAATTACTCGTCTGAATTTCAGTTAACAAAAATGCTGGTAATCCATTCCAGTAATCGATTTTAACAATAAGGGAATATTACAGGCCCCTTTGTTGAATGCCATGCCTTTAAAGTGGCCCAAAGTTAGAGTCGCCAATAATCTGAGGAGGGAGTGCTGAGTTTGTAAGTCACAGAAGGTCTGATAAAGGTAAAATGATTAAGTATAGACACTACAGTATAGACTGGTCCCAGTCCTTGTCCTTGTGAGGCATGCCAAACAGTACACATTTAAGTTAGGTGTACTTAATTTATTCTCTGCATTTAGAAGCAGCTAAAAGTTAATGTCCCAATCTGGACAGTTTGTTGCCCCCTGTTTATAATAAACATAATAATGCTAATAAACTCAGCTCTTTGAAGTATGCCAGAGATAAATGGACAGGAAAGATTTACATAAGAAAACTATCCTAGGAAGTATGTTTATTTTGAGCACCTGAACTCTGCCCAAACACATAAGTTTTTCAGATTTTTGTAAATTGCATCTGCCCTTATCCAGTTAGGGACACTTCACTCCACTAAAGTACTTTTTTTTTTTTTTTTTTTTAAATTTTTATTTTTGGAAGGTCAAATAACAAACAAAACCGATATGCAGTGTCAGCAAGAAAAAAAAAACACATCACATAAAACATGATATAAAATCAACAGAATATCGTAAAAAATCAGTGCAAGGAGGCAAATTACGTGTATAAAGAATGACCAAAATTTTCTTTTTAAAAGATGTAAGGGAGAGAGCGAAATGCCGCGAAAGAGGAGGGCATAACGCAGGGAGAGAGGAGAAGAGAGACTAGAACAGAGCAGAAAAGTAAAGGAAGAAAGGGGTTCTCAAAAAGAGGACGGATATATGTAGGTGTAAAGTCAAGTGAAAGGGGAGTAAGCCTGAAAAAACGAGAGCCATGGGCTCCATACCTTAGTGAACGATCTTGATGTCCTATTGATAATGCTGGTCATGTATTCCAGGCGCTGAACCTGCCAAACTCTGTTAATAACGGCCTGAAGCGAAGGTGGAGATTGCTGCCTCCAGTCTGCTGCTATTTGGCAGGTAGCTGCCGATAAGATATGCCTAGCTAACTTATTCTCATGTGGAGTCGCCGCTGGTGCTCCCAAGGGCAAAAGAAAAAATTTAGGCTCTAATGGTATCGCTATCTGGAGAATCGATTGGATCAGGTGTTTAATCTCGGCCCAGAAGTTTGAGAGTTTAGGACAAGTCCACCATATATGAATAAAGTTACCCTCATGGGAGCACCCGCGCCAACAGCGATCAGAAGAGTCTGGAAGAATTTTATGGATCCGGGAGGGAACGTAGTACCATCGGTACAATACCTTATAGAGATTCTCTTTTATTTTAACGCAGATTGAGCTGGAGGCAGCATTCTCATATATCTCCGACCATTCCTCGCTCAAAAGAACTTCACTAAGGTCACGTTCCCAGGCCAGTTCATGTGAAACTCTAAGGTCTGAGGAAGGTGGGACGAGTTCATAATATAATGTTGAAATAAGGCCTTTCGTGGAGGACTGACGGAGACAAAGATGTTCAAATGTGGTAAGGGGACGGGAGGAGAGGCGAGTTTTGGCAGTATGGTGAAAATGGCGGAGCTGGAGGAATTGGTAGAATAATTTAGTAGGAATATTTAATTGCGATTGGATGTCAGAAAATGAGGGGGACCCAGCCGTAGAGGTGAGATCGTTAAGAAACGGACCCCTTGTGAGGTCCACAAGGAGAATGCTTTAGGAGTAAGGCCTGGAGCGAAGTCTGAGGAGTTAAACAAAGGAATTAGGGGAGAGGGATGGGGGGAGAGGCCAGATTTCTGAGAGCATGAGTCCCAGACCGCCAGGGAATGTGTAATGACCGGATAAAGGGAGACACGTTTTGGTCGACGAGCCCGTGGGAGCCATAGGAGAGTAGATAGGGAAAGCATACCCAGACTCTCAGCCTCGATCTCGACCCAGACCCTGGAGGGAGTTAAACTACACCACAGAACGCATTGAGCAAGCTGAGCGGAGAGGTAATAGCATCGAAAATCTGGGATTCCCAGTCCCCCTCCCCGCGGGGCTCTCTGTAAAAGCTTGAAACGGACTCGGGGGCGCTTACCTGCCCAGATGAATTTAGATACATGGAAATGGAGAAACTTGAAAACGTAGGGGGGGACCCGGATGGGGAGGGTTTGAAAAAGGTAGAGGAGTCTAGGGAGTATGTTCATCTTGACCGCATTAATACGACCTATCCAGGAGATGTATAATTGCGACCACGAAACAAGATCCGACTTAATTTGAGCAAGGATGCGAGGGAAGTTGGCCTGAAAAAGCTGGTGAAGTTGCTTAGTCAAGTATACCCCAAGGTACTTGAGTTTTTGAAGCCGCCAGTTAAATGGGAAGGAACTTTCTAAAGATACCTTGTCTGCTGAGGAAACATAAAAGTCTAAGACTTCTGTCTTGTCAGTGTTAACTTTATATCCTGAGAAGTGGCCGTAGAGATTTAATTCGTCTACAAGAGGAGGAACGGAAAGATTTGGGTGAGCAATAGTTAACAGGACGTCATCCGCATATAATGCTATCTTATGAAAAGAGCTACCCACCGGGATGCCTAGTATCTGCTGGTTAGCCCGGATTCTAGCTGCTAATGGCTCTATGATAAGCGCAAAAATAAGCGGTGAGAGGGGGCAGCCCTGCCGTGTGCCATTGGAAATAGTGAAGGGGACCGAGGTCAGACCATTTGCAGAGACTGTGGCCGATGGGGAGCGGTACAAGGCTGAGATGGCAGTCATAAATTTGCCAGAGAAACCCATCGTTCCCAGCACCCCAACCATAAACGACCAGGAGATGCGGTCGAACGCCTTCTCAGCATCTAATGACATAAGGAGGGAGGGGAGCTTACCCCTGTGAATTGTATGGATCAGGTCGATTGTTCTCCTAGTGTTGTCCGGGGCTTGACGCCCTGGGATAAATCCCACCTGGTCGGGATGGATGAGGGAAGGGAGGAGGGGATTCAATCTAGAGGCCAAAATTTTTGCATAAATTTTAAGGTCCACATTGAGGAGGGATATTGGTCTATAGCTAGAGCAGAGAGTTGGGTCCTTCCCTGGCTTTGGAATGACAATGATGTTAGCTCTGGTTGTGGCTGCATCAAACGTGGCACCATCCAAGATCTCGTTAAAAAAAGATGTCAGATGGGGGCCTAGAGCTGCAGCAAAATTCTTATAATATTGTGGGGTGAAACCGTCAGGGCCTGGAGCTGAAGAGGGTTTCAGGGATTTAATAGCCACCAAAACCTCGGTGAGGGTAATGTCTTCATTCAGGGACTTTATGTGAGGTGGAGTGAGCCTAGGGAGGGGGGTGGCGGCTAGATATTCGTCTAGAGACGGCACCGTATGAGCTCTTAGAAGGGGGGGTGGTGGGGCTAAGTTATAGAGGGAGGAATAAAATTCCTGAAACGTCTGGACTATCTCCTTAGGGTTATATGTAACTCTGCTCGCTTGTGAGTTGTAAATTTTATCGATGTGACCTAGAGCCATCTTCTTACGAAGCTTTCTGGCTAACACAGAATCTGCTTTGTCAGATTTATCGTAGTACCGTTGCTGTAATTTCTGCATAGTAATAGCAGCCCTACGGGAGAGAAGAGTGTTAAGTTGACCTTTCAACGAGGTGATCTGGGTGAGCAGAGCAGGGTCATGAAGAGACTGGTGTTGGGAAAGAAGAGAGGCCAATCTGCGCTCTAAACAAGATATCTCTTCTGCAGCTTTTTTCCTAGAAGCCGCAGACAGGCTAATCAAATGACCACGTATAGTGGCTTTGTGTGCTTCCCAAATAATGCCTGGGGGGACATCTATAGCAGAGTTATCTTGGAAATAATTGGCGATTGAGTTATTGAGGTCTAAGAGGGTCGTCTGACTGAGCAGGAGAGTGTCATCTAGGCGCCACTTTCCCTGGGGTGGTGATGTTTTGAGGAGGTCTAGAATAATGAACACCCCTGAGTGGTCAGTCCATGAGAGTGGGGTGATGCCCGCCTGAGTCACGTAGGGAGTGAGTGCATGGGATACATGTATCATGTCTATGCGGGAGTACAATTGGTGGGGGGCAGAGTAATGGGTGTAATCCCTAGCGTCTGAATTACAGAGTCGCCAGGAGTCATACATGCGATGATGAGAGAGCAGTGTGGCAAGTGAAGTAGATTCTGCTGAAATGAAAGAGCCTCGCCGGGAAGAAGAAGGGGAGGACCTGTCCAGGACAGGATCAAGAGTCACATTAAAATCGCCACCCACTATCACATGACCCCGCGCCAGCCGCTCAATGCATTTAAAGAGTCTGGTAAAAAAAGGCTTCTGTTTCTGGTTAGGGGCATAGACCGAAACCAGGGTAACAGGGATAGATCGAAGAGTACCCCCCACTAGTATGAAGCGACCCTCCGGGTCTGCATAAGTGTTGGAGTGCAGGAAGGGAATCTTACTGTGGATCAAAATAGCCACTCCCCGCTTCTTGCAGTCCGCCGAGGCAAAGAAAGTCTGAGAAAACTGCTTACCCTGCAGCTGAGAGTGGACTCCAGTGAAGTGTGTCTCCTGTAGAAAGACAATATCCGCTTTTTCTCTCCTACAGGCTCCCAGTAGCATCGTACGTTTACGAGGGGAGTTGAGGCCGTTGACGTTGATCGAAAAAACTTTTAAGGCCATGGCAATGAAGAAGTGATAAATCCCGGCAGCTTGACTAGTGATGGGGAAGAATGGAATAAGTTATTAAACCGTCCTTGAGAACAGAGAGAAGGCAAAGGAAAAGGTGAAAAAGGAGAGTAGAGAGAAAAGAAAGAAAAGAGAAGAGGAAGAAGGAGCCCAATTGGGCGTAAACTCTGTGTGAAAGGAACCCAGAAGGGGTTCAAAAACATAGTGAGAGTAAATACAAATAACAATATCAAAGGGTGCGTGGGGGGGTGGTCCTGTGTATAAAGTGGAATGAGACCAGGACCGTAGACCCATGAAAAAATCTTAAGAAAAGACAAACAAAAAGAAGAGAAAAAGAAAAAAGGGAAAAAAGAAAACTTCCTTCCCTCTCTCCTTTTCCCCTGCAATAGTATTAACTAACCGCAAAAAAGTGTGCATTAACAACATATTAGTATTAGAACTTTAAGATTCTTCAACTTTAGGGGAGGGGGGGAGGGGGGAGAGTATAAGGGAGGGAGGGGGAGTAAAGGGAGCAGGGATCACCTTACCAAAAGTAAAACACAAGAGATTATAGCAGCAACAGGATACTTCAAATTTAACGCCATGTCAAACAAATACCACTATAAATATACTAACAAACTGGCAACATAGAAAAACTTATATATCTATAGATGAAGACAAGGAGCTCAGAGCTCCAACCCGTATAGGAAGTCCACCTGTGGGGATGAAACGTTAGCAAAGGAAATGATCAGTAACAATAAAAGACACGTCATGGCGGCGTAGCATCTCGGACTTTGCGGCGGGAGGAACGGGTCCAATCTGGTTGTGGAGGCGCTGATCGTTGGGCCTTCAGAGAGCCGGTCTGCGAAGCAATCGTTACGGGAAGGATGTCCAATTTCGCCAATAGTTCCTGTCCTTGGTCCACCGTTTTAATATAATAAGATGAGTTGGCTGCAAACACCTGAAGTTGAAACGGGAAGCACCAGCGATACCGGAAATTATGTTGCCGCAGAATCCTAGTAACAGGCTGCAAGTTTTTCCGTTTCTGAATTGTGGAGGGAGCAAGATCCTGAAATAGCTGGATGTCCATGTTCTGGAAAGAGAGAGCAGATTGATCTCTAGTCGCAAAGAGAATTCGGTCCCTTGTGCGGAAATAGTGCAGGCGCACAATAATGTCTCGAGGAGGCAGGCCATTGGCAGGACGGGCCCGAAGAGCCCTATGAGCACGATCCATCAAACAGTCAGTGTCAGAAAGCTCCGGAAGGATATGTTGAAAAAGGTCTTTAAGAAAAGCTTGAAAATCCGCCGGAGAGATTTCTTCAGCGACATTTCGGATACGGATATTGTTACGACGAGATCGGTTCTCAGAGTCCTCCTGCTGTTCCTTCAGAGTCTCAACTTCGTCACGAAGACGGGTAAGTTCGTTGTCCATCGTAGTTTGTGAGCGGCAGAGGTCATCTGTTTTTGATTCCAGCGCGTCAGATCTGTTGCCCACTGAGGTTAGTTCGGTTTTATAGTCATTAACAACTTTGGAGAGTTCTTGGTGGAATGTTTGCTTGACTCCTTCTAGTAGACTGGTCATTATGGCTAGGATCTGTGGGTCCAGCTCAACTTCAGCAGGCGGCTGGGAGCCAGGCGCTTCTGTACGAGTCGAAGGCGGGGAAGACGGTTTATTCTTTGAACCAAAAAAGTTAGCAGAGGACCCAGAGGTCACTTTCTTTGGTTTGTTGGACATGACGGAAAAGCTGGGAGCCGTCGGCCAGTTGAGAAGGATGAAGGGGGCAGAGGAAGGCTGGGATGAGGAAAGGAGGCGAAAAAGGGACACGCTTTTACATTGGTCAGTATTATAGGGGTCAGTCCCGGTCCAGCCTGATTGGAGAAGATCACATATTCAGCGACCGGATAAGGGCCAGCAGATGGGTGTCAGCGTGTAAAGAGACCGTGATTTGACGCTGCTCCTTCAAATAGACATTAGCTAGATAAAAATAGTTGCAACAGCAATAAACAGTAGATGTAGTATTTTTTTTTTATTTATTTTTTTAGCCACCACAAGAGGGCAGTATTATTCCACAATACTACAATCTAATCGGGCCAATCAGATTGCCACTCCAGGTTGGGGCAATGGAGTTATATACTTTGATCTCACTTACTTTAGGCACTGCGAGTGAGGCAAGGTGTGGAGAGGTGCCGAGGGCCTTAATGAGGAAGACACCGAGACTTCAATGATGTGAGCCCACAGACAGCGTCCCTGTGGCGAACCGGATGTACGGGTGTCCAAGACCTCCGGTTTTCGCCTGCAATGGGTGTTTGAGGAGGTCCTCTCCCACACTGGTGGTGCCCGAGGAGTCTCCAACTTTAGGCCGGGGATCTGGCCTCCGTTTTCCGTGGACCGGAAGTGCCCAGCCGCGGACCGGAAGTGCACCTCCGCGGACCGGAAGTGGCTAATTTTCGGTCTTCTCACTCGGTTCAAGCTCCAGCAAATACCCACATCCGGCGGGGAGGCACCAAGAGCAGGGCAGGAGGCCAAAGAACCATGCAGCTATCCTCAGAAAGGTAGGATGGGTGACACCATACACACAAGCCGGGCTGCAGCACTTCCCTGTGCAAGGAGCCACCGGATCTGCTTCAAATGCGGCACTTGTAGGTTTCAGCCGTGCCCACGGCACTTAGGCAGCCCTCTGAACAGAAATAGGTAGATAACAGGCCCCAAAAGGTGATATTCAGGGTCCCGGGACACAGAGCTCCAAGCCTGCACGTCCTTCCAAAATGGCAGTTAGGCCACACCCCTCCACTAAAGTACTTTATATCAGTATATATATATATATATATATATATATATATATATATATATATATATATATACATATACATACACAAATATTATGTACTTTGGGACTCAACTTTCAAGCTCAGAATTCCGCTTTGTTCCGCTGGTTGCAGCTTGTGGTTGGTGACCTCATGTTGTTTGTACCCACCAGAGCTGGATTAAGGCTTCGGGGGGCCCCTAAGATTTAAATTTAAGGGCATAGTGACACATCCTGCATTACATCACCTACAGCCCACAGTATGACACTTACAGCTCTCCCAGAGGGCTCGCTTAGGTTGTCTGCATAAGAAAAATCATTGCTTCCACAAACTAAAATACTGTACATTAAAACAATCATCAAAACACCACATTAAAATGGGTATTGACACCACACATTAAAACTAGCAATGATACCGCAAATTAAAAATACCATTGATAATGCATCACTGGGCGTGGCCAGGCCACCCTCCTACAGACAAAAAACCTGCATTGTTGTGTACACCATTGAACAGTCATCAAAAATTGGAATTGTCCCACTAGAATCACAACATTTCACAGACTCTGCTGCTCTCTACTACCTGTTCATCTCACTTTCACCACCTGTGCTGCAGGTTTCTTTAGTTGCGGCTTGTCTGGATCCTGGAATATTAGGGGCCCTATATTGAAAAAAAATGGATACATTTAAAAAATTACAGCCACCCCCGGCGTTAAATCACTACCACTCATGATTAATAATTAGACCTTCCTCCAGCCCCAACATTAAAATAATAGTATTCACATTTAATAAATAAACCTATTTCCCTCCCTACAAAGAGCCCCAGCAATAAATTAATAGTATTTACATTTCAGAAATATACCTATTTCCCGCAACCGTCACTGCCATTAAATAATTCATAGGCACATTTAATAAAGGGACCTCATTCTCCCCAAACTCACCCCCCACATTCAGTAGCTCCCAAACCACCACATATTAAATTAATAGTCCCCACCATTGTGCCTCCCCCCCTTTTCCTCATAGTGTGTCTCTCACCCTTTTTTCCTTACTGTGCCTTTCTCCCCCCCTTTTTTCTTACTGTGCCTCTCTTCTCCCCCTTTTTTCTTACTGTGCCTCTCTTCTCCCCCTTTTTCCTTACTGTGCTTCTCTCCAACCATTTTTTTTGTGTGCTTCTCTTCCCTCCCCTTTTCTTACTGTGCCTCTCTCCCCCCTTTTTTCTTACTGTGCCTCTCTCCCCCCTTTTTTCTTACTGTGCCTCTCTTCTCCCCCTTTTTTTTTTACTGTGCCTTTCTTCGCCCCCTTTTTTCTTACTATGCCTCTCTTCTCCCCCTTTTTCCTTACTGTGCCTCTCCATTTTTTTGTACTTCTCTTCCCCCCTTTTCCTTACTGTGCCTCTCTTCTCCCCCTTTTTTCTTACTATGCCTCTCTTCTCCCCCTTTTTCCTTACTGTGCCTCTCCATTTTTTTGTACTTCTCTTCCCCCCTTCTTCCTTACTGTGCCTCTCTCCAACCATTTTTTTGTGCTTCTCTCCCCCCCTTTTTCTTTACTGTGCCTCTCTTCTCCCCCTTTTTTCTTACTGTGCCTCTCTTCTCCCCCTTTTTCCTTACTGTGCCTCTCTTCAACCTTTTTTTTTTTGTGCTTCTCTTTCCCCCCTTTTTCCTTACTGTGCCTCTCTTCTTTCCTTTTTCCTCATAGTGTACCTTTCTGCGTTATTCCCTTTTTTTTTTTTTTTTTACTTACCTTTCTATTAGCTTCTTTCTTCTCTTCTCTTCTGTCTTCATGTTTCTTTCTTGGACCTCTCCGTGCTGCTCCTCACTGAATGACAGGCGTGACTTGATGACGTCACACCTGTCATTCAGTGTTGACAGTGCAGAGAGGGAGGAGGAGGGACGCCGGCGCAGCGATCAGGTGAGTAGTATATCTTTTTTTTTTTTTTTACTACCCTGCTCCCCCACCAACGAAGGGAGCCACGAACCCGCCCGCAACCCCCCGCCGCCATAAAAAAAATATCAGCAGTAGAGGTTATGCGCGCAGTGGCGGGTGGTATATGCCCCCTGTGCCCCCCCCTTAATCTGGCTATGGTACCCACAAATTAGCTGTAACTAGGCCATGCTATGAGCATTGGTGCTTGGCTACACCATTTTTTATTTCTTCATATTTTCTTTTCTATAGATGTTACTTTCCTGTCAACATCAAGGTGCTGCTGATGAGAAAGCAGTTGCGTTAAAATACACTTAAAGGGACTGATGCAGAGTTGGTTGTAAAATTATAGCAAAAATGAATGACAAAATAGCATATTTCCACCCATATGTAGAGCTGTACACATATTGACATAAGCTTGTCTCCACATCAGCAGCATATCTGACTGGTTACAACAAGTCACTGTCATCAGCAAGTATTGCATCTACTCTATAGCAAGTGAAGTCTACCTCCGGACCATATGTGCAATACACTTTTTTTTTTTAGATATTGACCTTAGACAGCAGTTTGGAATACGTTTTGGATGTCAGGCTGACAATATACAAACCAAATAAAAGGTTAGGAACAAATAATACACCCAACTATTTATGTTTCGATACTGATATCACGTACGTGTTAGAGTTTGCTCTAATGTAGATTGTGTGTTGTATACTTTGCAAGTTTAGCCATTGTTCAAAATAAAATGGATACTGTTTTATCTGTGTTCAAAAGGTTTGTTTTGAATTATCCAATGTTACATCTGAGCGACTTCAGATTGCACAACATGTTTAAGGCCAGAGAAATTTGAGCTGTGTGCATACCCCATAGTATAATTTCCATTCATATGGATAGAAGTTGAGTTACAGACTGTTCATCATCGTTATCAATATAACACCACCAATTCCGCAACTCTGTATAGAGAATTTGTCATTCACATCAGTCCCTGCCCCACTGTAGCTTACAGTCTAAATTTCCTAACTCACAAACACACTAGTGTTAATTTTGTCAGCAGCCAATTAACCTACAAGTATGTTTTTGGAGTGTGGAAGGAAACTGGAGCACCCGGAGGAAACCCATGCAAACTCCACACAGATAAGGTCCTTGATCAGGAATCAAACTCACGACCCCAGTGCTGTAAGGCAAACGTACTAACCACTAAGCCACACACTTGATAAGTCATTAATAAATACGGAAAACAGTAATAGCCCCAGAACAGAGCTTAAGGGACCCCACAAGTAACATCTAGGTGATTATAGCTAAAACCAGACAATGATACAAACTGGGATCTTTCTGATAATTAGGAGTGAAACCATTTTAGTATATATTTTCCAACAACAGAGAACCAAGGATTCCATAACCGGTTAGTGTTATTCACAGTGTCAAATTTTTTTGCAAGATCTAGAAATAATGCACCAGTCAATTGACCATGTGCCATGCCACACAGAATTCCACTGCAAAATTTTTATAGGGTTACTAGAGATTCTCGTAATTGTTTTAAAGAGTTTCTCCAACCATTTTGTCCAAGTTAAAAACTCACAATATAAATTGAACTTTAGTTAAACTGAAAATTTAGTTTATTTTAACTAGAGATGGTCACTGACCCCCGTGTTTTGGTTTTGGTTTTAGTTTTGGGTCTGGATTACCTTCGTGTTTTGGTTTTGGTTTTAGTTTTGCAAAACCGCCCTTGCATGTTTTGGTTTTGGTTTTGTTTGGTTTTGCAATTTTGTTTAAAAATCAATGTTTTTGTGCATAAAAATAACCTAATTTAGTGCTCCACCTGCTTCTTGGATAAGTAAGGTAATTCTAAAGCTAATAAATTAGGAAGAAAACAGTTTAATCCCTGGAAGGCCGTCCTTAATTCTCCACACAAACCTGGTTGTCTTCCTCTTCATCTTTGCCTATTGGCAATGCAGACATCGTCTTTGGGTGTATAATACACCCTCCACTTGTAGTTGAATAGAAAAAAAGCAGCCTGCATAGACTGTGGAATTAGAAAGTAAAAATAAATGGACCACAGTAGTTTGGTGGCTATCTATGCCCCCCCACCCTCCACTTGTAGTTCAATAGAAAAAAAGCAGCCTGCACAGACCATGGAATTAGAAAGTAAAAATAAATGGACCACAGTAGTTTGGTGGCTATCTATGCCCCCCCGCCCTCCACTTGTAGTTGAATAGAAAAAAAGCAGCCTGCATAGACTGTGGAATTAGAAAGTAAAAATAAATGTACCACGGTAGTTTGGTGGCTATCTATGCCCCCCCGCCTTCCACTTGTAGTTCAATAGAAAAAAAGCAGCCTGCATAGACTGTGGAATTAGAAAGTAAAAATAAATGGACCACGGTAGTTTGGTGGCTATCTATGCCCCCCCGCCCTCCACTTGTAGTTGAATAGAAAAAAAGCAGCCTGCATAGACTGTTGAATTAGAAAGTAAAAATAAATGGACCACGGTAGTTTGGTGGCTATCTATGCCCCCCTGCCCTCCACTTGTAGTTGAATAGAAAAAAAGCAGCCTGCATAGACTGTGGAATTAGAAAGTAAAGATAAATGGACCACGGTAGTTTGGTATCTGTCTGCATCATACCCCCTCTCCACTAGGAGTAAAATAGTAAACTATTCAGCCGTTATAGAGTCTAGAATATAAATAGAAATTGAGAAAGGCAATTTGGTATCGGTCTGCATCATAATCATCAACATCATCATTAGTGCCCTCGTCGCCTACACAAATCTCCCTCTCATCCTATTCTAATTCAAAAGTGGCATCCTCAATTGGTGTATCACCGACTACACTCGGGCTGTTCAGGCACACATCAGCAGAACTGCTGAAAGGGCCCTTCTTTATGGGTACATTATCAGAATGCTCACGATTAGACATACCACTGGTGGATGGACTCTCCACAGGGATTGGTGTCATTTGTGAATCAGAGCAAACATTATCCTCTAATGCCTTACTGTTATCTTGCAGCTCGGCTTTGATGCGTAACAGTAGTTGTGCACCAATTGTAGGCTCGGTAACTTTTTTGGATCCGCCACTAATAGAGAAAGGTGAAGGCCTCATTCTCTCTTTGCCACTGCGTGTGTAGAATGGCATGTTGGCAATTTTTTTTTATCGGCACTCAACTTTTCCTCAGTTACACCTCTTTTTCGATTCAACACAGTAAAAAATGTTTGGGTGTGTTTTTTTTGGACTGATTTCGAAACACTGTGTAGTTTGACATCGCCTTGCTCAGATGACGTACTGGGAATACTACCATCAGGACTGGTGACAGAACCTGGTTGCTCATTCTGCTCATATGTGGACTGCTTTGAATCCATTCTGAGCCCAAAGCACTTGTAGTGCTAAAAATTATTTGGTAGATACTGCTGACAGATAGTAATTTTGACAGCCAGAAATATTTAGGCAAAATAATGGGGGACACCCAAAAAGCACTTTGAGTGCCAAATATTGAAATAAAAAACAAAACCCTCTATCCTCCTCTCTTCTCTAGCGATTTTTGTTAGCACAATTGGAATCAGAATATTGTATTCTCTGTCCCTGCTCTAATCAGCCTGTGACTACACCCTGCTCTCTCCCTCTGTCAAATGGCGATGGAGTGCTGTGGAGGCGTGTACTTATAATCTTCATGTATCGCGAGAAACGAGCCCCGAAATCCGACGACGTCACAATGATGTTCGGCCTCGATTTGGATTCCGAGCGGGCGGGAGAGTACAGAACCTACTCAGCTCGGTACTCGGATACCCAAAGTTCGGGTGGGTTCGGTTCTCGGGGAACCGAGCCCGCCCATCTCTAATTTTAACTGTGAGCAGCAAACTTTGAACTTCAAATTAACATTTCAACAGTTATAAAATGCAGTTTTTGGCAAAAGTTTTGAGAATGACACAAATATTAATTTTCACAAAGTCTGCTGCCTCAGTTTTTATGATGCCAATTTGCATATACTCCAGAATGTCATGAAGAGTGATCAGAGGAATTGCAATTAATTTCAAAGTCACAATTTGTCATGACAATTAACTTTTTCCCAAAAACAACATTTCCACTGCATTTCAGTGGATTGTCTAACCACTACACCAAACGTGCAAGTGGAAACAATATGTGCATGAAATAGACTAGAAGGAAAAGCTGAGCATCAACTTCTTTCATAACAAGCTTTTTTCCTTTTTTAATTGTGTCAATATTTATAATTTGAAATATTATAGACATAAATCCTTGCACAGTTAAAATATTTGGATATGGAAATTCAGTCATGTATAATAATTATAATAATAATTGGACTGCAAATTGTTTTTTTGTATTTTTGTTTGTTTTCTTTTGGGGGGGCACTTAGATTTTTTAGCTTTCATCTGTGGATATTTCCTATGTCTTTGCAATCCAGTTTTTTGGAACAGCTGCTTCTCTGTGTTGTAGCTGCACACAATTTTCAACATGCTTTGTAGCCATATTCCACAAAATGTATCAAGACTCAAACTCATGAACCCGCTGATAAAAAGGGGATTGTTTAACCACTGCACCAACGTGCTAGTGGAAACAGTGTGTGCATGAAACAGACTTAAAGGAAAAGCTGAACATCAACGTCTCTCATAACAAACAGTTTTACTTTAATAATTTTAATTAATGTAACAAATCAATTATATTATTATTAATTTTAAAAATAAATATTGGAGCCCTAAATCCTTGGTACATGCACAGTTTAAATTTTTGGATATGGAAATTCCCAACACAACACATGCCTAATTCGCAATCATAAATATGTACGATACACTATAACCATACACTAGCGTACTCTTCTATAAATGACACATTGGAGTAAATCCACAGAAATATGGGGATATACAAAGTCCACACAGATACAGGCATGATTCTGGATTCGAACTCATGCCCTTGCTGTTGCCAGGTCATTTCTCTAACCAGTAAGACATACTTCAGATTGAAACAAACATACAACACAGGCACTTGTCGCATCCTAAATTGTTACTGACCATAATTAAATGAACAATTGCACCCACCTTCTTAATAACAGACATAAAGGATCATGTTTTGTTTTCTAAAAATGGAAATAAGAAAGTCTACGCTATTGCATATCAGATTAATTCGCAATCAGAATTAAACACAAACATGTTTAAATCAGTCTAAAAGGAAACAACAAATTTTCCTTTCCCTACTCCATGGCAGTCCTTACAATGGGTTAATCCCTAATCAGCTAGTGTAGACAGGAAGAATTTTGTCCCACCTTGCCCCTATATAAGGTAGCTCCTCCTCTTCCTCAGTGTCTTTTCTTCCTGTCTCAGTAGTGTGTAGGACAGGTAGTGTAGTGAGTGTTTGTTGTTTTATTTTTTATTTTATTCGAGAGGGCTTACCTGGAGGATTTCTGGCTTTCCTCTGAGCTGGCTGTTGGGATGACAGCTCCTGCGGGGTAAGTGCTGGACAATTCTGCCTCTTTGAAGTTTAGTAAGACTGCCGGCGGGTATGCACACTTGGAAGGCACATGTGGAAAACAAGCGCGCTTGTAAGGATGGTAGTGCTATTCCTTGTTTACCTCACCTGTCGGGATAAAAACAGGTGAGGTAGTTAATCTGCTAAAGGCTCACTTGGTTTATGTCAAAAGCAGGCACTGTGTTGAGCAGCTGCAGCCCATTTATGAGGTTCAGTATTGGCTTGGTGTTTGATGTTGCAGGACCTAGCAGCTACCTGGATAAGTGCACTATGGAGCAGGAGCCCCCCCCAAAAAAGCTGAAGGAACCCCAAGGTAAGCCCTTAAAAAGGGGTTTTTGGTTACTCTTAGGTTACTTAGTTCCTTTTTTCTATTGTCTACAATACCTCTGTGGAGCTTGTGCAGGTAAAAAGGAAATATAAACTGAAGAATCATGTATGTGCAGCTGTGATGGCAGTTTACCGAAAAATTGTACTGATCCGTTGTGTGTGTCATGCATCCCAGACGGTAGAGGAGTCTGGCCCCCCTCATCAATTTAAGCAGTTCTTTTCATGGATGGTTAAAGCGATGCAAGAGTTTCAGGCCTCAGAACAGAGACCGATAAGGGACAGGATGCCTATTGCAGAAGATATGGAGGAAATAAGGCCAGGGCCGTCCTCTGAAACATTTAATTCTGCTCAGGAATGGGATTCGGAATCAGATAGTGAGGATAAAGTGAAAGAGGATCCTAGGATCTTTAACTTGGATACTGTGAATATTATACTTAAGCATATTAACAAGTCTCTAGGTATTGAGGAGCCAACTGTACCAATGCAGGATGCATTGTTTTCAGAGCACCAAGTAAAGTCTAGAGTGTTCCATACCCATACGTTAAAGACTTGATTGCTAAAGAATGTCAGGCCTTAGACAAGAGTCATCTTAACATGGGGAGACTAAATCGTATGTATACTTTTCAGGATGAAGATGTGCTGAAATGGTGTTCTGTGCCTAAGGTGCATTCAGCCATAGCTGGCTTATCCTCAAGGACCACTCTCCCATGGGATGATGGGGGTTCATTAAATGATACTATTGATAAGAGAATGGAGACTTCCTTCAGGAAATTACACATCTCCTCATGCATAACTCTAAAGTTTAGGATAGCCATGGCTTCGGTAGCTAGAGCCCTGAAAATGTGGGCCAGTACTCTACATACAGACTTTGAGGATAAGATAATTAGATTGTATCGTCTCATATCCTTAGAGGTTATGCAGAAAAGCATTGATTTCCTGTGTGAAGCTACGCTGGATACGATTGTTTTCTCTTCCAGGAGCATGACCTCGGCGGTTGTAGGAAGAAGGGCGCTCTGGCTATGTCCGTGGGCAGCAGATCATCAATTTAAATGCCGTTTGACAACGCTTCCATATGAAGGCAATTTCTTGTTTGGTGAAAAACTAGATAATCTAATGCAGAGGCTTGCAAGTGGCAATGCTAATTGTCTACCACAATACAGAAAGGTGAGACGTTTTCTCTCTTATTCTCCAAAACAACAGTTCAAGGAGGCCCGTGCCTATAGGCCAGGGAGACAATATTCTAGGCATCAAGATAATATGGCAAGACAGTCCTTTCGGCCCTTCAGACCAAAAAGGGGGAAACAAGGACAGCAAAGATCCCAATGACTATCTACAGATCCAGTCTCCACTAGCTCCAGTGGCCGGCAGGATATCATGCTTTGTAAAAGTTTGGATTCAGACCACAAAAGACAAGTGGGTCCAGGAGATAGTCACCAAGGACTATGCCATAGAATTCCATACCTACCCTGTAGGAAACAAGTTTATTCAGTCAAGAAGTCCTTCGTCCTTCCTAGAACAGCAGGCATTGCAGGAAAGCCTAAGAGACCTGGTGAAAACAAAAGCCATCGTACCAATACCATCAAGTCAGGAAAACAGGGGGTTCTATTACAGACTGTTCCTCGTCCGGAAACCATCAGGTGCCTTCAGGACAGTACTAGATTTAAAAGAGCTCAACAGCTATGTGTGAGCAAAACATTTCCGGATGGAATCTATTAATTCAATTCTCAAAGCAGTAGAAACGGGAGATTTTATAATGGCAATAGACTTAAAGGATGCATATTTTCATATCCCGATTACATTCAGTCACCAGCAGTTTCTGAGATTTTGCATTCAAGGACGTCACTTCCAGTTCACTTGCCTCCCGTTTGGCCTTTCCACGTCTCCAAGAACATTCACCAAGGTCCTTACAGTTCTCATAGCGTCACTCAGGGAAAAAGGAGTGACTTTGTGGCCGTATCTGGACGATATTCTAATTTCGGCAAAGTCAGAAGGATCAGCCTTGGAGGTTACAGCCCAAGGAATCCAGTTTCTGCAACAGCACGGTATTTGTGTTTCTAGGAGTGCAAATAAATACAAGAACAGACAAAGTCTGCTTCTTTCAGGAAAGAACGGACAAAATGCAGTCCTTACGCGCACCAAGTTCAAATTCAACCTTGTGTGTCTGCGCGAACATGTCTGCGCCTCCTAGGAATGTTTTCCTCAACAATAGGAATCCTCCCATGGGCAAGATGGCATATGAGAGATCTTCAAGCAGACCTCATTGTGCAATAGCATCATACAGTGGGGTCTCTAGACTTCAAAGTCAACTTCTCAAGACCAGAAAGACAGTGCTTGCGTTGGTGGCAGCTCCCAGGCCTGAGAAAGCAAGGTGTGACTCTCTCGGAACCAGACTGGTGTGTCCTTACCACAGACACCAGTTTAATAGGCTGGGGTGCTCATATGCAAGCTATGGTCACGCAGGGCACTTGGCGATACGAAGAGAGATTTCTTCAGGGAAACATCTTGGAGATATTGTCACAGAGACAACAGGGCCCTAGGGATAGATGCCCTGTCAATGAAGTGGAAGTTCAAGCTGGGGTATGTGTTTCCTCCCTTTCCAGTCATCCCTCAGGTACTCAAGAAAATAAGGAAAGAGAAGGTGGAGGTGATAGCAGTCCTCCCGGCGTTTCCGCGGCGTCCTTGGTTCGCTGTAGCATAGAAAATGTTGCTGGAACATCCATGGCCATTGTCAGTCAGGCTGGACCTCATACATCAGGGTCCAGTTCTACATCCAAATCCAGACTCCCTTGGTTTGATGGCGTGGAGACTGAGCAGCGAGTGCTGAAATCCAAAGGTATCTCGGATGAAGTAATAGACATTCTAATTCAGGCCAGGAAAAATAATTCCTCTATGATTTATTACAGAATTTGGGAAAAATTAATTTGTTGGGCAAGGGACATGACAAAGGATACCATGTCTGCCAGTGTGCCGGATGTGTTAGTTTCTCAAAGGTTAAAGGACTAGCACCCAAGTATATGCTCTTAGCATCCTTCTTGATATCAAGCAATCATCTCAAGGTCTCGTCTTCCAGTTTTTTCAGGCACTGAAGAGGTTACGACCGAGACTAAAACCATTCTTAACCCCTTGGGACCTTAATATTGTCTTGAACGCCTCAACAGCTTATCCTTTTGAACCATTGCAAGAGATATCTCTCAGGTGGCTAACTCTGAAGGTGCTCTTTCTGGTGGCAATCACTTCGGCTCGTCGAATAGGGGACATACACGCGTTATGGCGGGAAGAACCCTTCCTGAATATCTATGAAGATAAAGTAATTTTGAGGATGAATCCGGAGTATCTACCCAAGGTTGTATCTTATTTCCACATCAATAAAGAATTGATTCTGCCATCTCTCTACCCTCTAGATGTGGTGAGAGCTATATCTGCTTACATTATCAAGACAAAAAATCTTAGGAAAACAAAGCAACTATTTGGACTTCCTGAAGTTCCTCGCAAAGGAAATGCCCCATCCAAACCTACATTGGCAAAGTGGATCAGAGAAGTGATTGCACAGGCCTACAGGGGGAAAAGGCTGTGAAGTACCTAGGGTACTGAAGGCACATTCAACTAGGGTGGTAGCGACCTCCTGGGCACATAGAACCCATGCATCGGCAAACGACATCTGTAAGGCAGCCGGATGGTTGTTGATGCACACATTCTCTAAGCATTATCTTCTTGACGTTTTAGTCTCTAAGGAGACACAGTGTGGAAGAAAGATTCTCCAGCAAGCACTGTGAATAAATTTTCTGTTTGACCTTATTAAGGTGTTGGTATTATTGCCCTCCCGATTATTGTACTGCTTTGGTATGTCTCATTGTCAGGTCTGCCATGGAGTAGGGAAAGGAAAATTGATAATTATACTTAACACTTACCGTTAATTTCCTTTCCTTGAAATTCTCCATGGTAGCCCTATATTTTCCCACCCTTGTTCTGTAGTTATGTATAGGACAGCTTGGGAAGTTACAAAAGACATTGAGGAAGAGGAGCTACCTTATATAGGGGCCAGGTGGGACAAAATTCTTCCTGTCTACACTAACTAATTAGGGATTAACCCATTGTAAGGGCTGCCATGAAGTATTTCAAGGAAAGGATATTAACGGTGAGTATAATTCTCAATTTTCGAAACCAGCGTTTCACAGACCTAGCATCAGATCTCGTCATCTGATACCTCAGTGGGCCATACGCCTTCATATACTTGTCTAATTACAATCCACTATAAAAGACAGCTTCATGCAACACTTGAAGTTGGTTAGGACTCTCTATAGTGTGTTTTTATGCTGTGGATTTGTATAGTGGGTTTTCTTTTTTGGTATTGAGAGTTCTATATTATATATCAATTTGTCCCACACTAACCAGAGACTCTTCAGAAATTGCGAGACTCGCTCGCTCCTCCAGTGGCGATAATATGTCCTGTGCTGGCCCACCACTACCTGTTACTTGAACGTCCCTCCTTTGCTGTTATTTTTTTTAAAAAAAATTGTTTAACTTCTGACCACCTGTATAAAATATAAGAATATATTAGTTGCAAATATTGTATATATTGAAATATAACATTGCAATGTTTACATTTCGACTGCAAAAAATAGACACACACACACAGAGCTACATGTGTGCTCATTGTCCTGGCTCAGTGCCGTAACTAGACATTTTAGTGCCCTGGGCGAGACAGGGCACCGGCGCCCCCCATCTAAGTGGGAGTGTTAATAGTCGAATGGGCGTGGTCAACCTACTGTGGGGGCGTGGCTAGCGCTTTACAAGTTCTAAACCGCACTGAAACCCCTCCCTCCCCATTCTTCACGGTCTGGCTTTGTAAGCATCTTTATGTAATAAGCCTCCATAGAATCAAAGTACTTTAAATGCAGCTGTCACATGCTAGCTGTATAAAAAATTAATTGTTTTTTTAAATAAAACTCACTGAAACAAATTAAAACATAATTGTAACGGTAACATCTGTATCACACTGCTACTTCATCCCACTGTGCCCTCCATCACAGTTTCTCCTTTATCACACCGTGCCATGGAGCCATCTTTATCACATTGTGCCCCCTTATCACCATCACACGAAATTATTATATATATATATATATATATATATATATATATACATACATACATATACACACACACATACAATATAAAGAGCCTCCTAGTGTCCGCCATACAATACAGAGAGCATTCCTGTGACCTCCATACTATACAGAGAGCATTCCTGTGACCACCATACTATATGGAGAGCATTCCTATGACCGCCATACTATACGGAGAGCATTCCTGTGATCTCTATACCATACAGAGAGCATTCCTGTGACCTCCATACTATACAGAGAGCATTTCTGTAACCGCCATACTATACAGAGAGCATTCCTGTGACCGCCATACTATACAGAGAGCATTCCTGTGACCTCCATACTATACAGAGAGCATTCCTGTGACCGCCATACCATACAGAGAGCATTCCTGTGACCACCATACTATACAGAGAGCATTCCTATGACCACCATACTATACAGAGAGCATTCCTATGACCGCCATACTATACAGAGAGCATTCCTGTGATGGAGAGGGTGCAGAGGTTACAGCTGTATTTCGAGGGTCCAGGAGTCAGAATTGACAGGTGTCAGGGATCAGAAGGAAGGGAAACATATCTGGATAGAAACAGAGGGAACTGATATGCAGGGCAAGGAAAGGTCAATGACGGGGGCTCTGTACTGTACCGAGAGTTGGGAGGGGCACTGGAGTCATAGTTATCAGGAGTAGAGGTGAGAGTGTTGGTGGAACACAGGGCTGTCAGGAGGAGCTGGGGATGCTGGGAGGGGCAGTCCTGGAAGCAGAGAGCTGCTAACACACAGCATGTGATATTTTTAAAAATACTTACCTTGCGGTCACATCAGCGGTGATCCGGCTCCCTCCCTGGTCCCCTCTTCCGTGCTGTGCTTGCAGTGAATGCTGGGTGTGATGTCACGCCCAGCATTCACTGCAACCACAGCACGGAAGAGGGCAGAAGAGACTCAGCGGCGCGGAAAAAAGAAGAGGATCGGACTTAAGGTAAGTTAAGGGGGCCCCTATATATATATATATATATATATATATATATATACATACATATATGTAAAAAAAAAGTGATTATATATATATAATCTTTTTTTTTTTTTTTTACATACATATATATTTTTTTTACACACACACACTATTTATATATATATATATATATATATATATTTATTTTTTAGGGGGCCCGGTACACTGCATTGCCCGGGGGCCCATAAAGTTGTTAAGGTGGCCCTGGCCAGCGTTTTTTTTCATAGTCCTTTCATGGACCAGCCACCACACTAGCCCCTCCCCCCTCTCGTGGCACCCCCTCCCCTGACTCGCGGGGGTGGGGGGCGTGTGCCGCGAGTCGGGGGAGGGGCCACAATTATTTATTTTTATTTTTATTTTTTTTAGATTTTTTTTTTTTTACTATTTAACACAGAGGGGAAGGTAGCGGGCGGCTGCTGTGCCCCCTCGGGCTTGCGCCCAGGGTGACGGCACCGCCCGCACCACCCTAGTTACGGCTCTGTCCTGGCTGGATAATTGTCTGAAAGTGACATGTACATTTGGACAACTACTCTTTGACATTACAATGCATATTATCTAGGTAAAAATGTGCCCTTCAAAAACTCATAGCTTACACTGGTAAAATATGTGTCAAGGTAATACTTAACACTCTTTTAATATGTTTACAGTTTACCCAAATAATTTACGGATTGGTTTAACCTATTATTTTTACCTTTTTTTCACTTCATTGATCGTCTGCCGACAAGGAGCAATGGTATTCACTTGTTGCGTGATCTGTTCCCACTGTCTGTTTTTTCCAATGGCCGACATACGCGTCTGGTGTGTATGGAATTTCTCTACACACAATTCCACCAAAATCTCCATCTCTCTCCCTGTAAAATTTAATTGCCGCCTGCTTTTAGCCCCCTCAGTGCTTGGCCCAGCATCAGACATTTTGTTTGGAAAACTAAAGAGAGATGAAAAAAAGAAAGACCAAATACAAATGTAAAACATTTACATTTCTTAACACCCCCCCCCCCCAGAAAAAAAATGATTGCATGCTTAACAAGAGCAATGCATTCCTCATGCTCCTACATAGTTTGCAACTACATGAACATTAGAATATAAATGGTGGTGCATTTGCATTTGATACATGTAGAGTGTACACAAGTGGACGGCAAAAAGTCAGAAACTCACCATTCTACTAGGTTCAAATATGAACTAAAAAAAAACCTTACATTGCAAGCCACCCCAGGACAGTTTTCTAAAACAAAACATAGATATATAGATATTGGCCAAAGCAAAAACTCTAACTTGGAAATGAGTGAATAACCTGATAATACATAAGCATCAGAACAAACTTCAAATCCCAAAATAATGTAAACATTGTCCAGAAAAGGTGTATGTAATTGCAAATCGGGCTAGTCACTTCTCAACTCACAGTAACGGCCCTCGCCCCCCCTTATAAAGGCTGGATAAATGAAAGTAAAGTGGACAGATTCCATTCCTCTAGCTACTTCATCAGCCCAGTTTAAGGCACAGACTACATACCCAATTCCAAATCCTGGACCAGACCACCAAGCAAAAATTAGAAAATTTCCGAAACAACGCCAAACAATCTAAGGAGAGGGCAAAAGCAAAACATAAAGACTACTGATATTAGAGTGTTTTTTTAATAACATTTTTGCACGTTAAAGATATTACTTAAATACATTACAATGATTCAGGACACCAATGCTATAGTGTACTCCTGGGTTTAGTGTGGAAAACCCAGCAGCGTGTAGTAGTAGAGTGTAGCTCACTTTTACCTTTGCAGCCTGGCTGGGCCAAATGCAAAATGTAGACTTAGCCTTAGCTTCATGTGTCAAACTCCCATTGTCCCATAGATTGTATGCTTGCGAGCAGGGCCTTCTCACCTCTTTGTATGTTTTACCCAATTTGTTTATTAGTTTACTATGTTTGTCCCCAATTGTAAAGCGCTACGGAATATGTTGGCGCTCTATAAATAAATGATGATGATGATGATATGTGTCACTTTTCACCAGCATATAAAAAAATACATGGCACATGTAAAATGACAAATTGCACTAATATTGCTCTATGTATAAACAGTGAGTTACCTTATTAAAGACCTCTATGTAATCTCTCTTAATACATGTCTGAGTGTACTCACTGCAATAATGTCTTCCAAGTGTCCCACAAACAAATGTATCTGCCTGAAATCATTAAAAAAAGAGCATTACTGAAGAAAGAGCACATCTGCTTCTAAATACCCATTGAATTACGAATCCAGGTGTACATGTCTCATCCGATATGCGAAGCGCAGTGCACACATTTCAACACAAAATGTTAACAATCCCACCCCCGCTGCAAGGATAATATGGTAGAATGACAGGCAGACATTTTACTCACAGGTGTAGAAATGATCCGCGAGAGCCGTGAGCTCGCACTCCCGTGCTCTGCTAGCCAGAGAGCAGAGTATTGGAGAGTAGATTGTAGAGATGACAATGATGAGGTTGACAATCTTCTTGAGGAGAGAGCGGAGGGTGCTGATCGAGGGCATGGATAGCATGCCCATTACCAATGAGTCCAAGCTGCGTGCGTACCAGAGGGTGCGCTGCTACATTTGGCGGTGTTTTAACAGCAGACGCACAATAGTGCAGCTCCAGCGGTGCTGGAGTGACATACGCCTGCGTCAGCCCTAGCTTTTGGCGGAGCTCAGGGAGGAGATAGTAAGATGTGAGTTCTGTATTAATCGCATAAAATACTGTAATACAAACACCTGCTTTAATTTTATGAATAGTTTCAAAATTTAGTTTCAAAGTTTGTCAAGGAGGTGGCCTACCCCAAATAGAAATCTGTGTCCAGATTTGAAATGCGAGTCCCCCTCCAAAGCCACATGCTTAGGCCCCTGTTTCTGAATTTTACGGTGGTACATTTTCTTTCATTAATGATTAGGCCCAAACTCCAGACCAATAAGCCATGTTTGGGATTCAAACTCATGACCAAGTGCTACCCACTAAGTGGGTGCTGACATTACCTTTCAGACATTTATAATATTAAAGTGGCAGATGTGTTATATTTAGAGATGCACAGGCTCGCTTCCCCGAGAACCGAACAAACCCGAACTTAGCAGAGCCGAACCGGCTCAGTTCTTTTGCGCGCCCTCGAAATTGAAAACAAGGCAAAACGTCATTGTTATGTCGTCGGATCTCAGATCTCGCGATTTTTGGATTCTATAAGTACCGCCCTCCACGGCGATCCAGCGCCATTTCACAGACGGACACAGAAGGGGTAGTACAGTTCTTGGTAATCTTTAGAGCAGTTGGGCACTGTAGCAGTGTTCTTCAAAGTCTACAGTGACATTCAGGAAAGCTCCATTGCTAATTGTCATTGCTGAAATAAAATTAATAGGTCTGGCAGGCTTGGTTTTCTAAATCTGCAGTCCCATAATGTACAGTGTTATATAGGTTACAGACAAAGAGGAGAGCTCCATTGCTCTTTTGCTATTTGTTATTGCTGAAATACAAATATTATGGCTGGCAGGCTTGGTCTTCTGAATTTACAATCCAATTGTACGGTGTTATCTAGGTTACACACAAAGAGGAGAGCTCCATTGCTACCGTATATACTCGAGTATAAGTCGACCCGAATATAAGCCGAGGCACCTAATTTTACCACAAAAAAGTGGGAAAACTTATTGACTCGAGTATAAGCCTAGGGTGGGAAATGCAGCAGCTACTGGTAAATTTCAAAAATAAAAATATTGGGGGGTGGCTTCTATGCATTAGATAAATACATATACAGCTATTATTACCTAATGAGGGGAGAGAGAGAGAGAGAGAGAGAGAGAGAGAGAGACAGAGAGATTGATTAACCTACTAGTATGTTGCCACAGGGAAGAGAAAAAAATAATTATTCCTTTACAGCACTGGCTAACCAGTCAGTAAGTTCTAGCACGTCAGTGTTACTACAAACTACTGTACATCTCCCTGACCTGCAGCTACATTACATTTTCTCTTTTGGACTGAAGACTATTCTGGTGTGTACAGAGCAAAGGAAAGATTAGAAAGCTATAACTGTTTAAGATTTAGTTTTGCACTTTATATAAAGTAATATTATACATTTTGCACATTCCAGCCTTCCTACAGCCACTGCAAGCGCAAAGATTGTTGCAAAAAAAAAAAAAAATGTTTCAAGAAATGAAAACATTCAGCAATCAATAGAGCCCACACATCAGAAGGAATAGCAGTGACAATGAAAATGTCCATATTTAAATATAAATGGACTTCTGGGGTTGAAACCTATGTGGATATGATGAAGTGTTCAGCAGACATGATTCATTTATTTAAGTGTCCTGTTTGAAAGCCAGACAAGAGATTTTCAACGGGCAAGAATAGATTTACCAGATACTTGTGTGCGTTTGCCGAGCACTACCTATCATGGCAGACTAAATGGATGTTGGAGAACATTGTTACTTGTGTCATATCTGCCAGAAACATGCCAATGAAAATCCCTCCTTGATGTGTACATGGCTGGAACACGCGTCTACTAATCGTACTGGGTCATGAATGTCACCCTATAGTGCTCACTCAAAGGCTCACTCAGTCTAGTCTGACAAATCCATAACAGTTATTAATCTTCAGTACAATATATTAGGAATGTTCAGCCTTTTACTTACTTACCTGGTCTCCGGTCCCTCAGCTCTTTACTTCCGCAGTGGAACGCATGTGCGTTCCAATGACAGGAAGTTCGGCATTTGGAACGCAAACTTGCGTTCCAAATGCCGAACTTCCTGTCATTGGAACGCACATGCGTTCCACTGCGGAAGTAAAGAGCTGAGGGACCGGAGACCAGGTAAGTTCACTCGTGTATAAGCCGAGGGGGGACTTTTTCAGCATAAAAAATGTGCTGAAAAAGTCGGCTTATACACCAGTACATACGGTAATTGTTATTGCTGAAATTCAAATTCTAGGGCTGGCAGGCTTGGTCTAAATCTGCAGTTACATTTTAATGTACCATAGCTCACTCAGAAACAGGTGAGATGGCAAGGTTCAGATGTGTTGGATGCAGTATTTTTCTATACAAGATGGGTAAATAACATGCAAGCAGTAGATGATGAAAAAAAAGGTTTGCAGTTATTAGTTGCATTACACAAAAAGGTGTAAAAATATAAATATATTTTTACACTAAAAAGTGTAAATATATATTGTTTTTTACAAAAAAATAAATCTATATTTTAAAAAACAAAAAGCATGACTTGTAAGAGTGTAAGTGTGTGTCAATGTAGGGGATGATTTTTCCAAAGAGACATATCATTTTATCCAGCATTATCAATGAAGATCCACCAGCTTAAACAGTGGAACCAAATGTCCAGGTTTTCAGGGCATGTTCAGGACACCCACAGCACAGAAATAAGAATAAACCAGCTGACACAGATACACAGTACATCTCACTTGTCCAAATTATACAAGGTTTGAAAGAGCAATTTCAGTCACATAGCAGTAAAATGTGTTGCCTCATCACCAGAACCGGCAGATGGTAAGAGCAGAGCCTCCCTCAACCCACCACACATGGACTCGCCAACACCCACATCTCCCACCAATCTAGTACCCATCTGGGGCAGAAGTGGTTTGTTCACAATGTCCATTGCATTAAATTTATATCTATTTTTATATACACATGTATATAACACAATGCTTTACCGTTCTAGAGAAAAGCTTACAAGAACAACTTCAGAACTTGCATGTTAAGGCAGGGCACAATAAAACACCTGTTGTTTGTTTTAGTTCCGTGAGAAAATATTTTCTATATGGGATTTGACCTTGAGTAAAGGAAACATTAAATTCTGTTTTTCTAACTAAGTTTATATGTAGTGCTAACATCTACTGTTATACAATAATGACTACACTTAGGTAGAGATATTCTGCCATCTAGTGAATGTTTTCTTATGTTGACAAATACCTGTAGCTTTGATGATTAACGGCATTAAGTGGAAAGTATGTCATAATGAATTTGAACCACCCAAATAAAAAATATGGATATAGATTACACTTCCTACTGTGGATACCTGAAGGCTGGTGCAAAGTCTCAGAAGTTTTGTGGTGACTGCTGTTGCCATAATGTTTATTTTAGGTACTTCCCATTTTTGTTGAAATATATTGGCTTAGAGAATCATGGACTGCTGACAACTGAGTTAGACAGGTTTCCATAACTTTACAATCTTGAATTCTGCTTGGTACCTGATGAAGAATTCTGCAATATATTCAGACCATTGGGTAAATGTATCAAGCTGTGATTCTTTCAGCGATTTCAAATCACCTCAAATCACAAAAGATAACCGGTCCCCAAGTCGCCAAATGTATTAAGTAACGATTTTTAGTCTGCAATACCAAATCGCTGTTAATCTAGAGAATTAAACTCTCCCGTGTTTAGCTGAAAATCGCCATTTTCTAACCAATACACCTTTCTGATTTGGTTGCAAGATTTACATGTAAAACTCGCACGATTTTAAACTCACTAACATTATAAAAAGCAAGGTACTTCCTTATTTGAGTTGATAGGGGTTTCAGGAGCATAGAGACAGCAGGTTACAGTGTAGGAGAGAGTTTAGTTTGTTAAGGAGTGTGGAAAGTGAGGTTTGTGGGTTCTTTTCAGTCTTATTTTGTTTAGTTGCCCTTGTTTGTCTTATTGTCTGGGTGTTTATTAATATATTTTTTCGTGAGTGTTGTTTTTTTGGTGTTTACTGTATTTACCTTATCCTTGGTTTGTGAGTGTATTTGTTTATTGTTTTGTATTTCCCCTGTATTTTATTTGTCTGCCTATTTGTTTTTTGGTTTGCCTTTCCCCTGTGTGTTAGACTGTCAGGATGGTGACAGGAAGGTGAGGTAAGCAGGCTATGGAGATAGAGCAGTTAGGAGGTAAGGAGGAGCAGGAGGAAGAGGCAGGCAAACATCACTTTTGTTAGAAAAAAAACAGCTGTGGTCACAGTTATGTGACCCTGTGAATGCGGTGGACCCCATTAAAAGAACTACTGAAAACTGCAGAAAAAGAATCTCTGACATAAAAAAAGAGAGTGAAGGAGAAGATGGCAGAGGAGAAGCGGGCAGCTGCAGGGACTGGTGGTTGGCCTCTTGTGATGTCTACATACCTTACAAGGAGGAGTTTAAACAGCTAGGGCCTGATTCATTAAGGATCTTAACTTAAGAAACTTCTTATTTCAGTCTACCGGACAAAACCATGTTACAATGCAAGGGGTGCAAATTAGTATTCTGTTTTGCATATAAGTTAAATACTGACTGTGCTACATGAAAAAACAGTCAGTTTTGCTCCTCAAGGCATAAACGTTTGGAACACCGACAGACCTAAGATTGGTGAGTACTGTATAATGGTGCAAATGTTTATCCTTTATGGTCAAACAGTAATCGTGCAGCATGTAAATGTTTGATTTTTCTGCACATTGTAAACAGAAGTCTGAGCATCTGTAAAAGATGTGTTTTTTTTGGTGAATGTTTTTTTGCACATGAAAAATATATTAATATCAAACATTTGATATTTTTGTACACACAGTCTCTGCCCAAAAGTAGACACCCCCAGCACCAGCAGTCGCAACCCAGGAGGATGACTCCTTAGAAGGTAAATCCACCTATGCTGTAGTGGGGGAACAAAAATTATTTTAATCATTTGCCTGTAATGAAAAGCACCTGTAACTGCTTTTGTCCAGATAATGGTTATTTATGGGGTTTTTTATATTTTCAAAGGAACATCACAAGCCCAAGAATCCAGTGTCACAATTGGGGACACAGAGAATATGGAGGCACCAGACATCCAAGGTGATGTTTATGTAAGCCTGGAAACTGTGCCACATGTCACTCAGGTGCCGCAGCGTGCCAAGTCTGCACCACCAGCTTCTCCTGAAATTCCCCACAAAGCCAAGGACGACAAGCATCTGTACCTAATTTAGCACAGTCCATAAGCCAGATCAGTGAGATGAAGGGTAATTTGGTGGCATTCAAGCAGGACTCCTTGAGAGGTATGCAGTGCCAGCAGACAAACGGCTTTAGGTGCTTGTGCAATATGCAAGACACCCAACAAAGGATGTCTATCTCATTGGAACGAATAGATGCCAGCCTTATACAATTAAACACAGGACTAAATAACCTAACTAGGACTGATCGTGAACTCTCGGGTGATTTAGTTTATGTGTGTGGCCAATTATTGGCATGGCTGCCGGTGCCCTCATCATCTGTTGGTAGCATGGTAAGCACTACACCAAAAACACGTTGCCTGCGCAGTTTAAGAGGAACCTGGTGCTGTGGATGTTCCTCTATCCCTGTCGGTGCTGACTCCAAAATCAGATGTTGATCCAAAACACTGAACAAGACTTTTCCGACCAACACCATTTTCAACCACCCTCAGAGTAATTGCCATTTGGGTCCCTTTTTATAGTCCTCATTAGTCTGCATAGACCAATGGCTGATGTGCTTGCTAATCACGCCAGAAAATCCTTTAAAATAAGGTAATAATCCTTTTGTTTGTATTGTCTGCAGTAAGGGGTCATTGAATTTTAGAGCCTATCTGCAAAATCCCACTTCTGTCACCAAATAATTGTTAAAGAAATGTTCAAAATATTCAGATTGGGTATCGTCTTCAGCGCATTTATTGTAATAAAGGATACAGTGTGTGCAGACTTATTCGGGTTACATTGACTTTTGGAAGGGCATCCTACTGTTTCACTTCTTCAAATAAGAGATACATTATTTTCTTAGGCCCCTATTTGTTAATGATGAACCCTTTCAATCACTATTGCAAGATAAGGAGTGAAAGATTGTGTGTATTTATTAACAGTCTTCAACAGGAACAGCAGTCACAAAAACTGCTGTTCCTGCAAAGACCCCTCTCCTGTCTATCCTATGGTCACGATTGCAAAGTGACCACCTTTGCGAGAGCAGAAAGCTGCGGTGTGGGATCCGAAGATCCCTCTACCGCAATGCTCTCCTCATAGAGCAGAGCTGAAAAATGACACATACGGTAGTGTACGCCAGCCTGAGCTGTATGTGCTTGAGCTGGCATACATTACCGTATGTGTAAATGCCTTTTCATTCCTTATTAAATTGCGGTAAATAGCAGTCCCCATAGACATCTATGGGGACTGCTCTGTATTTCGAAATAAAATGCAAAGTAGTAGATACCTATGATATCTGCTGCAATGCACTGTTCATAAATTTGAACAATAGTTATATTTGTGGTGATCCCTGAAAACAGCAGTTTTCGGGAGAATTTAGTTGAAAAAAATGATTAATAAATAGGCCCCTTAGACTCTATGCATTGCTTCATGTAAATCTTTTATGTTGAATTTAGACATAGTATCATCACCAACATTTATTTATATAGCGCCAACATATTCCATAGCGCTTTACAATTGGGGACAAACACAGTAATAAACAAACTGAGTAAAACAGCAAAAGAGGTGTGAGGACCTTGCTCGCAAGCTTACAATCTATGGGATGTGACTTTTTTGAACCAATCTCTTTTTCTGACAGCTCGACTCAAATTTCTTATCTCATAATTGCCATATACAGACATGAAAAACATCTTCTAGCTGGTCTATAGTGATGACAACCTGTAGTATAGAGCTCATAGTGCTAATATAAATTTAGCAATCAGTACTGTATAGTAGCAGGGAAGCAGACATACCAAAAATGATCAGTAGGTGGTGATAAACATCCACCAACCACAGTATGTGAAGTAAGGAGGCAGAGCATTTATGGGTAGCATCACACAAGATGCAGTTCCAATAGTAACATCTCAGTAAGAAAAGCAAGGTGTGTTTACATTTTGAAGGCCTCTGATGTCATATATTAGCCACACATTCACTCCAAAATGTAAATACTTGCCTAGGCTGCATAAAAGCAGTTGCATTCATAAACAAGGTATTCTACAGTATGGACCCTCGATCAGGGGCTGATATTTCGTGGCACTGACAGGCAGCAAAAGTGTCCTATGGTCCCTAATCCAGAGCCTTCCAAGCAACAATTGCAAATAGCGCTCACTCGGTCTTCATTCTGAGAACTGAATCTAAACCTTAGGTTGGAATACCAAGGGATACCATATTTGACAGGGAAACACACCAGGATAAATTATTTTATTAAAATATGTCCCCCTCATCAGGAAGAGGAATAGTGGCAATACAAGGGGTACATGTGCATGCTGTCACTTGTATAATGTAGTATGTACTTTTAATGGTGTCCCCATATTTTCATCTGGAAATTTTTTTATTTTTTCAAAAATGATTTTCATTGAGAATTTTAGTTGTTAAGAGTACAGAAAGGAAAAAGAAAATAGGGATGGGGAGAAGGGGAATACGATGCACGTAAAAACTCAAACATTACAATGTGAGTATACAATACAGTCAAAACAAGAAATACGACGTATGTCTAAAGCGAACAATCTAACTGGAACACAACATCGAGGAGAAAAGATAGATTTTACTGCGAGAGGGCTTCTTGCGTAGAACAGGAACTAGGATGGATAGGGTGGGTCGAAATATATTCCTGCCACGGAAACCACTTTATGTGAGGGGATGTGGTAGAGGTGGAGTACGGGACCCCTAGTGTTTCCATGTCACAATTCAACTGAACTTTAGAGCTTTAGAGATAATTTTGGAGACAGGGGGAATGTGTGGCATCTTCAAGGTTTGGGCAATCGCAGCTCAGGTAGCAATGAGTATGTGTCCTATGAGGGTACGGTCTTCCATGGAGGTCTGGGAAGGGAAGATGTGTAGGAGTGCAACGTCTGGGCTAGGAGTGATAGTGACTTTAGTGACAGTTGTTATTAGTGCAAACACTAAGGTCCACAGAGGACCAATGACAGATATCAAAAATGTCAGCGGTCTCCCCACCGTGACGCCAACAAGAGTTGGAGTGTGATGGCCAGATATTATGAAGATTAACCGGGGTCAAGTAAAGCATATGAGGCAGTTTATACATCATCTCCGTATGGTTTAAGCAGCGAGACATACGGTGAGTCGTGCGGAAAATATACTCCCATTGGGTTGGATCGAGCTCTTGTCCAATGTCTGTTTCCCACAGGTGCAGGGAAGAAATTTTCTCGAAGTCTTTCCCGTCGGGAGAGGTACTTATACCAAAAAGAGGCGGCTGTCTTATTAGGAACCCAATGTCAGTCTTTCATAGAATAGGGAAGGGGGATTTTGTAATGAGTGCTGTTGGTGTTGGGACCGAAGAGAAAGGAGCCAATGTCAGACTTGTAAACACTTGTCCATCTGGAAATTTTAAGTGTTGCCACATCAGAAAAAAAAATATTGCCCCACTGGTAATAAAATAGTATGCCATTATAATATAATAAAAATAAATTACCTTACATATACTCATTAATGAAATTTGGCCTACTAATTTATTCATGAACTAATTTGATCCCTGTAAGATAATTTTGCCCCCTCTAAACAAGAAATCATGACTACCTTCAAAATTAAAACTTGTATCGTTCCTCCAATTATGTTAACATTGACCAGCAGTTGAAAGCTGATGTGTTTGCTAATCTCGCCTGTACAAAGCACGCTGCTGATTCTGATGATTTTTACAGCAATCTGAGGCGAGTTCACAAAATCAGTTTCATATATATGGCAACCTATTTTCTTAGAATGACCAAAAGTAGGGATCCCAATTTGTAGTGTGTCAATTCTGATTACATCACTTTACTGATAATCAGGGCCATCTTTTCCATTGGGCACGATGGGCAGCTGCCCGGGGGTCCCACGGGCAAGGGGGCCCCATAGGCACGGCTCTTAATGAGAATAATCCTGCAAAAGAAAAAACCTGCAAAAAAAACGTTCAAGGGTCACTGAGCAAGTACATCTATCTATCTCTGTCTACATCTATATATCTATATCTAGGGGCCCCGGTGCACTGCTTTGCCCGGGGGCCCATAATGTTGTTAAGATGGCCCTGCTGATAATCTACTATTAACTCGCACTTTCATACATCGAAACTAGCCTATAAAAATCAAATCATAGCTTGATACATTTTGCCCTTGGTGTTTGTCATCGTATAATGTGCAAGCTCGTCCTCCCACTGCCTGTGTAGACTGCACCAGCCACCGCTATAAGAGGTGACAGTGAGATGGTGTCACTCATCGACCGTGACGTCACTGCCAAAATGTCACTGTTAGTTCTTCAAGGGCACTAAGTGTAGGCAGTCACCGGCTACACACTATTAATAATGTGTTACCACATATACCACTGTGTTATGTGCGGACACTATAAAGGACCTGCCCAGGTCTAGGCTCACTGGCAGAGTGTCGGGTGGGCTGTCCTGGCACAGGCCTCGCCTCCCAGCTCTGTCACTTCCTGTCCCGGGCCGGCCGGTCTCAGCTGCGGCTCCTCCCGGTTTAGGCCTCGTCTCGGGGCACCAATGGATTTTACATAGTGTAACCTACTGTACATATTTCCGTCTGTAGAGGTTTCGGAACTTGCGGCCTCGTTATGTCCTCGGCCGCCCCCTGCCCGGCTCTCTGCTGCTGCCGCCGCCCTCTGCACCCGGCGCCTGTCGCAGACTCACCGCAGCGCTTTCTCCCGGGGCCACCAGACCCTGCCTCAGCCTCCAGCTTCCAGCTCTACCGACTGCATCACTTCCACCTAGGGCTGGAGTTGCGGCCGGAGACCAGGGAGCTGTCTGGTTGTTTGGTGCTTGAACTCAGCTCTCTGTTGCCTGGGGGCCCAGCTTTGGTCTTGGACATTCACCCGGTTGTCAGAATTAGTTCTGTACGTTGCAGGAGAGGAGGTCGACAGAGCAGGAATCCCAATGACAGACCTTTCTCCTCTTCTACCCAGACCTGTCCCCCTAGTGACCACAGCTGCACTTGTGGTCAACGGTCCTGCCCTCAAGGTGACCACTCCTGGACTTCTGATGATCCCACAGGTATGTCCCAGGTGGTACCTGGTGATCCAGAGTGTAAAAGTGACTTGCAACCACCTGAATCACCTCCCAGCCCTCAAACCACTGACCATTTGTGGTATGTGACCCATGAGTCTCCAACTTTGAGACCAGTAGCATCAGAAGGCTTACCTGTAGTCACTCCGGAGCCCCTTGACCTTTCTGTTTCACGTGCAACAAATCCTCATTTCTTGTCATGTTCCTTACCTGGTATTGTTGACTATTCTTGTTCCCCAGACAATGCTGCTGCTTCCCCTGCTGGTTCAGGTTGTCACTTTATAAATGGTCATCGACCACCTGCAACTTTTCTTAAACCTTCATGTCTTGCATCTGGGTCTACCTTAACAGTCCCTCATTCTCCCACAGCTGATCTGTCTTCCCGCTCATCTTCCTCATGCTATACCTTGTCACCAGACTCAATAGTATCCCCTACTGCTGACAGCAGTTTTGCTACAGCAGTTACCCCTCCTCACTTTTCATCTGTGGATTTTCCTTTTTTGGAGGCACTCCCTTGCACTTTTAGCCAGCCATGTGGGAACCATAGTGCCAGTGACTCTGTGCCCACTCACTCCTCCTGCTGCTTTCCGTTGGACTTTAGGGTCGAAGAATTTACAGATTATGGCTCTGCACTTACCATCACTGTGCCTGAAACTTTACAAACCAACGAAACGTTCCAGGTCATTGTACACTACATCACAGGAGAGGGCCCTGCGGTGAGTCTTGTGTGCCACAGGCATTACTAAAGGTTAAAGTGACAATCCCACATAGATTTCTTTTCTCCCATTAAATAGCAAGTAAAGTACATTTGGCTATCCTGCTACAAATTATTAACTAACTTACAAAAGCTCTCTTGGTTGGCAAATGAAAATGGCCGACAGAGACTGATGGTCTGCTACCCAGGCTCACAGCTCTCGGCATGTTATGTGATGGTAGAGGGGGAAGAAGAAGGAGGATGTTGCAGTGCAGACAACGTTCAGTGCATTGTCCTAAAGCCATCTACATCATATGCCATGTGACTGTGGTTGCCATGGTAGTCCAGAACAATACAACGTTACTAACAGCTTAGAGTAAATAAACAAAATTGTAAATGCTAACTAATTTATGGGATTGTTACTTTAAATACATCTACATACTAGCAAAGCAGTAATTTCCTTGCAATGTGTTGATGTGATGAATTTCTGTGTCGCAACCCCAGACTGCATGTGTCCCAGGATTTAAAGAACTACATATAGATTGTAAGCATGCAAGCAGGAACGGGTTGGGTACAAGTTTACGATGGTCACAATGCCAACAGGTGCAGTGTCTTTGTTATGGTAAGTCAGGATTTCCTTCTAATCGGTCATCTTGCAATTGGAATTATTTTGTAGGTATATAGTGTGTTGGCATTGTGACTATCGCAAAAATGTTTACCACTGGCAGCAACTGCTTTACCTCTTAGTCTGTTAATGCAGAGTGAATTTGTATTACTGTGTTTGTTCTAAGTTGTAAGTGACTTACGGTGCGGAGTATGCTGGTGGTATATAAATATATATTTTTTATTTTGGTATATTGAAATAGAAACATGAACAATAAGTGGAATATTAGAGAAACGAGCATAATGAGAATACAGTACAAGAAACATCTGATCATAGACATACAAAAAAACAACAACAATATTTCAGTGATTGTTGAAACAGTGAAAAAGTTTTAGGGTATATATGAATGTGGAGGGAGGAAAGGAAAGGGGGGTCTGTCTGGTTGTCATAGGTGGGGGGAAATTACAGTGGGAGTGATCTCAGGTGTTTGGTGGAACATGTCTACCCATCACTTGTACGATAAGGAAATCTTTTCCATTCTGGCAATAAACCAAATATTGGACCGGAAGGCAGACATACAAGGGGAGGCAGTCTGCTTCCAAGGCAAATAATCAGCGTGCTGCAGCAAGGATATGGGAAGCTAACTTCGCTGAATGCCTATCTGTGTCCAGAAGGAGATAGCAGAGGAGAAAGGACTATGTGTCCTTCCGGACTGGATGTGAAAGAAGGATATTTTTGGGCTGTACCACAAGATGTGAAAAAATGTATCCTGCGTACCTCAACCAGGCCAGCAGGATGAAAAGCTATAAGGGAACATTTTGGAGAGCTTGTCAGGAGTGAAGCCTATGGTAAACCTTTATAGGCGTTCTCATTGATCAGTGTGGAGATGAAATTGGTGGCCACTTGTTACCCTTTCATTTTGTAGCCTGAGAGACCAAAATTACAGTGGTCTCTCAGTATTTGCAGAATTTGGAATAGATCTGGGAGAGATGTTCACAGCTGTTGGGAGGGTCAAGAGAACATCATCAGCCAAAAGAGATAACTTGTCTGCACACACGTTCTAGAAGGGTGGGCTCGAATGGTTGCAACAAGGGGCTTTATGATGAGGGCAAAAATAAGAGGGGGCAACTGTGGCGAGTATGTGGCTGGGTCACTTATAAATAACTTATTGTACAATTTATTTCAATTAGTGCTGCAGTGTGCTGATGTGTATCATTGCAAATGTACTGAATTTTGTATTAGAAATGTATCGATTTCTGATGCAGAAGCCATATATTGGAGGAAATGTGTTTTGTTTTTTGTAAGAAGGGAAATCCTATGCTAATTAGCCCTTTTCGTTTATGAATGACCAAAACATCTTTTAGCCTGAATGCACAGGAGGGGATCGTTAGACTTTTATCCTGCGTCTTAGATAGGTTTGAAACCTAACAACAAGTAATTTACGAAGTAACAAAATTTTACATCAATTTTGTGAAGTTTAATTTGCATTTAAATCCAAGTTTAGAGAACATATTACATTCTGATGCTAATCATTGAATGTAATATCTCAGACTTTGTGGTGCCAGGTAGGAAAGGGGGATGGTTTACCCTCTGCCAACATGTGTGTCAGAGTATATAAAGTGCTCTGTTTGAGCATGTAATGTATTATACCATCTGGACTTCTTGTACCTCTGGCTAGTGTGTAATGGTCCTTGTAAGGACCCTTTGAGTAAATAAACATCACTGCTTGAAGATTCTGCTTGATGCCTATTGCTTACTGTATTCAGTGACCAACAGATAAGAGCTTACACTCTAATCCATTCCCCGCATGTCTTGTGTTGAACCCAGCGTCTCTGTCGACGCTCTTCCCACTACCCAGTTCTAATTCTTGGCAAGCGGTCAGGAGGTACTAGCCAACCAACAGCACAAAGGCGCTGTATCGGCTATACCAGCTACCTCCGAAGTCATTGGTTCTTAGTGCCGTGTAGAAGCTTAGTGGCAGTGTTGGAAGCCGTCCCCGCACTCGCTAGGCAACGGGACGCTTCCTTCTCCCTGGGCCTCGCCTGCTGCGCGCATGCGCAGTTCATTGTGTCTCCGTTGTCAAGCAACGGGACGCTTCTTAGTCACTTCCTGTCAGCTGCTCTGACCGCCAATTCCACTGCCATCAATCAGGATTTTTGGTCTTCTATTTTTACCTGCCTCTGACACTAGGCAGGTGCTAGAGTATCAAGGTCTTCTTATGCTCTAGCCCAGGCCTGTCCAACCTGCGGCCCTCCAGGTGTTGTGAAACTACAAGCCCCAGCATGCTTTGCTGGTAGACAACCAGTTGATAGCTGGAAGAGCATGCTGGGACTTGTAGTTTCACAACATCTGGAGGGCCGCAGGTTGGACAGGCCTGCACTAGCCTTTCTGTTTGCCTTACTGAATCCTGATTGATTCTCCTGTTCCTAACTTGGCTATTCCTGACCTTCCTTCTGGACTTCCTCTTGGCGTATACAGATTTCCTGGCTTGACCTTTGGCTTCCCGACCACGCTACTGTTTGATCCTTCTGCACCAATTTGCTCACACGGCCTGACTTCAGATTACATGACCACGTTTGTTCGCCCACCAATTCGCTGGTGGCTAACTAGAAGGGCTGTGTCCTGTGCATCTTCTGCAGCTAACTCGAAACTCCCTTGCGGGGGTCCTTGGCGAAGACCAGAGGTGCGTTTAGACTCCGTGCCTTCTAGCTTAGCAGCGCAAATACCAGCAGGTAGGCGTCTGCCTCCATTAATCTGTGACAGTATACTCTGGCACGGGTGAACTTTCGGCTCGTGATCTGTTACTCCATCTTGCCTGCCGTGTTTTCAGGGATTGGTTTCCCATCTGGATACCCCTTTTAGTCTCGCAAACGACCTCCCGGTCGATGATTGTTACCACCTCTGAAGTGACTCTTTGTACATCCTCTACCACGTTACGGATTCCTCCGCCTGAAAAATTTGATGGGGATCCTAAAAGGTGCTGTGGATTTCTGAATCAATGCTTAATTCAGTTTGAATGCAACTCTGCGTTCTTCCCTTCAGAGCGAACCAAGGTTGCATTTATAATTTCTTTACACTCCGCACAAGCTTTGGCCTGGGCTTCCTCCCTCGGAACGAGACAGCCCCCTGTTGCGGAACTCCTCATCTTTTATTGAAGCCTTCCACAAGGTATTCGGTGAGCCTGGATAAGTTTCCTTCGCTGCCTTAAGCCTGTTGAACTTGTGTCAAGGTACTCAGACTGTGGGTCAATATGCGGTTCTCTTTTGCATCTGAGTTAAAGTGGAATAATGAGGCACCCGTGGAAACCTCCTGGCAGGGGTTAGCAGACCGTATTAGAAATAAGTTTGTCTCTCATGAACTCCCGACCGATCTTGATGCCTTGATCTCACTCTGCAATCGTGTGAACCTACGCTTCCGGGAATGCACTCAGGAAAGAGCGACCACCAGGTGTTTTTCTCCACAACGGGCACCCCATTTTCAGAGTCCACCTTCCCTACCAGAGGAGCCTATGCGAATCGGACGTTCTGTCAACTGAGGAAAGCGAGATTTTTCTATGACCATTTCTTTGGAATCTCCTAGCGGCCCTTTGGTAACTTCTGCCTTTGTGGATTCCAGCTCTGCCGCTAATTTAATCTCTGCCTCATTGGCTTCGCAACTCTATATATCCACTCAGACACTTTCATGGCCACTTTACCTCTCCGCGCTGGACAGCAATCGCATCTCTAATGGTACTATATCCCAGGTTACCGTCCCTCTCCGACTGACTGTTTTTTGCATTCAAAATGGATCGAATTTCTTGTTCTACCGGAATCCATAAATTCTGTCATCCTGGGACTTCCCTGGCTCAGGATTCATGCACCACAGTTCGATTGGGAGTCTGTCCAAGTAACTTCTTGGGGTCCACAATGTCACAAAGGATGCCTTTCTTCTGTGAAACCTGTGCTGACAGCTATTTCTTGTCTTGTGTCCACCTCTCGGCCATCTCTTCCTGCACCCTACTCAGCTTTTAAGACGTTTTCTGTAGAGCTGCCTCTGGGTTTCTTCTTCCTCATCGGCCTTGGGATTGTTCCATTTATCTAATCCCACGTAAACCCATACCTAATTGCAGGATTTATCATCTCTCCTATTCAGAAAACCTCGCCATGTCTCATGTTGCAGAGAACCTGCAACAACGGTTTATATGGAAGTCCTCTTCTCCGGCAGGTGCTGGATTTTACTTTGTGAAGAAGGCAGATGGAACACTCCATCCCTGCATTGACTATCGCCAGTTAAGTGCAATTACAATCAAGAACAGATATCCTCTTCCTCTCAATACTGAGATGTTTGACCGGATCAGTGGCTCCAAAGTATTCTTCAAACTGGCTTTACGAGGGGTTTATAATCTGAGCCGACTAATGGAAAACTGCCTTCAGTACTCATGATGGTCACTACGAATACCTAGTTATGCCCTTTGGTCTCTGCAGTGCCCCGCGGTATTCCAACCCTTTATTAACTAAATCTTTCAAGATTTTTTATACAAATCAGTGGTAATTTATTTGGATGATATCCTAATTTTCTTCACTGACCTCACCTCTCATCAGTCTCATGTTGAGGAAGTTCTCTCGACTACGGCAGAATCAACTTTTCTGCAAATTAGAAAAGTGCATTTTTTTTTCAACTGAAGTAAAGTTTATTGAATTTTCTAAGATAATTGCAAAGGATACAAAAAAAAGGGAAGGGGTAGGACATAAAAGGGGAAAAGGGGTACATAGTGGGGACGAAACACAACAATATGTCATAAAACACCAGCAAGAAAAGTGCATTTTTGAAGTCTCTCGGATACCGTTTTTAGGATACCTGGTCTCTGGCTCTGGTCTCCAGATGGACCCTGAGAAGGTTTTGGCTATTACCAATTGGCCACAGCCCCTTGTCTTGAAGGCGGTGCAACGTTTCATCGGATTTTCCAACTACTACAGGTAGTTCATCAAACATTTCTCTACTCTCATCGCCCCCATTACTGCCCTCACCCAAAGGTCTGCCAATCCTAAACGGTGGCCACCCGAGGCTATTGCTGAATTTGGTGCCGATGGAAGTCCTTTTTAACGAGAAAAAAAGCCTTTGAGTCTGATTTATGTCCCACTTTGGTGCCTCGATTTATGTTTGAGCCATCCAGCATTGTCGCTTTAACAAGCACTCCTCCGGTTGGCCGCTCTTGCCTTGATATTCCTTTGCGCCTCAAGGTACTCCATTAGGTTCATGCCACCAAATTTGCAGGACATGCCGGGGTCAAAAAGACCTTTGCCCTTCTTTGCTGGTGCTTTTGGTGGCCCAGACTTTGTGTCATTGTTAAAAATGTGTTGCCTCCTGCAAAGTCTGTGCTCAGAATAAGACGCCTAGGCGGTCCCCTGCTGGACTACTCATGCCTCTGTCTGTCCCGGAACATCCTTGGCACAATATTTCAATGGACTTTATTACCAACTTACCTCTCAGCAATGGATTTAATACTATCTGGGTGGCCGTGGACAGGTTCTCGAAGATGTTCCACTTTGTCCCATTAAAAGGACTTCCCTCGGCACCAAAGCTGGCTCAAGTCTTTTATTAGAGATTTTCCGTCTTCATGGGTGTCCTCGAGAAATTATTTCAGATCGAGGTGTCCAATTTGTCTCACACTTTTGGAAAACCTTTTTGAAAGAGTTGGGAGTCAGCCTAAAATTCTCCTCTGGCTACCACCCTCAGACTAATGGCCAAACAGAACATGTTAATCAAGATCTAGAGTTATTTTTTTGTTGCTTCTCTTCTGGTAATCAGTCCGACTGGTGCAGTTTACTCCCTTGGGCTGAGTTCGCCCATAATTACCACATCCATTACTCCTCTGGCTCCTTCCTCTTTTTTACATTTTTTTGTACCTACCCCATTGCACCTGATTTTGCTTCCTCGCCTGCTTCCACGGTTCCTGCTGCCAACACTTTTTTTGGTTTGTGATTTGGCTCATATCTGGGCTTCTACCAAAGACAAATTGTTAACATCCGCTTAACAATACAAATGTTCTGCTGGGTTGGGTATGCTTTAACGGTGCGGAAAATTCCGACACCGAGGAGTCCTCCATTTAAAATCCGAATGTATGAAAAAACGATTTAAATATAAGCAGACTTACCTCCATACTGACGCTGTAGATCTCCAATCGCAGCAGGATGCTGACCGCAAGTTATTCCGACTAGTCAGGTGTTCGTCACTACACTTTCACGTCATTGCGACCTGTATCACTTTTAATTTAAAGTGATGCTCTAATTGTGCATCTTCTGCAGCTAACTCCAAACTCCCTTACGGGGGTCTGGCAAAGATCAGAGGAGCGTTTAGATTCTACGCCTCCTAGCTTAGCAGCACTAATTCCAGCAGGTAGGCCTCAGTTTCTGTTAATACGTGACAGGTAGCAGTGGGATTCTCCTACAACTATTGCTCAGATGGCATTCGCAGTCGGCGAGTGTCTAGTCGCAAGGTGAAACCAGTAGGAGTGGTCCATAACAGTCGGATATGGACTGTGAGAAAGAAACCCAGATACGTTGTGCAGGAAGAGCATCCCTTCATCCTTCCCCTAACAGACCGGGTGGCGAAGTCAAGCCATCTGGTCAAGGGGTACCAATAGAGGTGCAGATAGAATCCGAAGGCGAACCATTGATCATTAGGAGTAGAGTGCTTTAACACCAGTAATAAAAGCGTCCAGATATACCAAACCCCAGTAGATCATGTTGAAAGCTTTCTCAACATCTAGGGAGAGAATAATGGCTGGGGTGTTACTAGTATTGAGCATATGGAACAGATCAATGGTCCTCCTTGTGTTATCCCTCGCCTGGCGTCCTGGGACAAATCTTACCTGATCATAATGAAAATGGAATGGAAGTACTGAGTTTAGTCTATTTGAAAGAATCTTGGCATATAATTTGAGTTATTATTATTGAGCAGGGAAATGGGTCAATAACTAGTGCAGTTATAGACATCCTTGTCTTCTACATGGATCACAGAAATCCGAGTCTCTATCGATTCCCTGTAACAAGACTTTCCAGTAAGGATGGAGTTGAACAGAGCGTGCAGATGGGGGACCTTGACATTAGCAAAAAAAAAAAAAATTTGCAGTAACCAGCCATAAAGCCATCGTGCTCTGAGGTTCTTGGACTTTCCCCAACTTCTTGAACCTGCTCAATTTCTTTCAGTGAGAACTTGACATCCTGTAGAGTTCCAGCTCAGGGGGAATTCTTGGGGAGCTTGGCTAAAGAAATATAAGTATGTCATCTGCAAGTGCCTCTACTCTGCTAAGGGATAAGTAAGTTGTGGGAGGTTATAAACATTTGAGTAATAGGATTGGAAAGTGTAGCCGTTCCATTGGGGATCATAATGTAAGACCCTACTCGAGTCCCTGAGAGCCAGGAGATTCTGGGTGACTATCTTGGCTCAGAGTTTAATAGCAGAAGTCTGCCGGCTTTATCGCCTTTTTCATAATATCACTTATTGAGCCACTTCGGCTTATTTGTGGCTTGGTGGGAAAGCAGAAGGTTAAATTCTCCCCTAACATAGCTAATCTCTCAAAGGATATTTGGGTTCTGAATTGGACTTATGTTGCAGTGGGTGGGGTACGCGATGGCGATGACTACATTTCGGACAACAGTGCAACAAAAGAATGCTGATTGCTGTAATTTCGACACGTAGGAAATACCAACTTAGTGTAAAAGTGACAGAGAACAATTCCAGCAACCCTGCTATCAACACCGACAGGAGAACATGCCCGTACTCAGGTTGACGTCACTACAAATTGCGATGCTACATTGCTAGTATTAAGGTGGCAATGCAAGGACCTGCCGATTATTTTTTTTTTTTTTTTTACAAAGGCTTTGACATTATAGAACTGAAAGGAGAAAACTGTTTTCCTAGTTCACCACTACCACTGGTTACAGTTAAAATGCTCGTAACGAGACCGTTGGCTGGATGGTTTTGGATAGTCGTAACCGTTTAGATTTGGCAGCTATAGCAATGAGGTGGCCCCGACGGGTGTCCTAAAGGGTCATAGGAGAGACATCGGGGGTCGTTCATCGTTCATGTCAAAAAATATTCAGAGAGGAGGGTATTTAAGAAGGAGTCTTCCTGTCATGGAGCAAAAATTTGTTAAGTCTACAGATTGATTTGGATGGTTACTGAGCCAAGGAAGTGAGAACAACTGCGATAGGGCATGGTCCAACCAGGTGATAGGGATGATTTAAGAGGAGGCACATTTTAACGTGAGGTTCATGGCTAAGCAGGAACATTTCAATTCTGGAATAGGTATTATGGGGAAGGGAGAAGAAGGTGTAATCCCTAGCTAGAGGGTCAGAGACTCTCAACGAATCGAATACGTTATGAAGTCTCAAAAATACCTGCAGAGACTTGGCATTGTAGGCGTCTCTCCAGCAGGTGGGACATCTGGGGAGGGAGCCGATCTACGGTAGGGGCCGTGACGCCATTAAAGTCACCAGCAACGATCAACTTGCCCTGATAAACATGCGCCCAATTTTCTTGAAAAATTTGTGCTGAGCATAATGATCCACAAGGGTGCAGGGGAGAATATTTAAGTAGCTTATGAGTATCAAGAATCTACCCTTCTTGTCCTTAAAGGAATCGAGGCGGTCGAAGGTAAGGTGGTACACAAACATAATTGCAACACCATGCTGCTTCTAACTGGGATTGCACTCGTGGTAGGTCAGGGGAAATTTTAGGTTGTAGATGATTAATAATGTGTGTTTCAAACCAGAACACCAGATCACCTTTAAGAGTTTGGCGAGAGGAATGTAGTTTGGCTCGTATAATGTGAAGAGCCTCAACTCCCCTCAGAAACAAGATAAGATTTATTGTCCTGAGAAGGTCATCGGGTGGAAATCATCATCATCATCATTTATTTATATAGTGCCACTAATTCCGCAGCGCTGTACAGAGAACTCACATCAGTCTCTGTCCCATTGGGGTTTACAGTCTAAATTCCCTAACGCACATACGTCAACTTGTTGGCAGCCATTTAACCTACCAGTATGTTTTTGGAGTTCAGGAGACCAAAGCCGGTGAGAAATGAGAGGGTCAAGAAAGTCTAAGGAAGGCATGAAGAGCAATGACTGCGGAGGAGGGGAAAAGGGGAACTGACAAAGTGAAACAGAAGTCACGTGTCTGTAGTGCTGGTTATGGACAGGTCATAATAAACGAAGCATCAAGGGGAGCAGCATAGAGCCAGAGGCTCTGAGGGGGTACATGACAGACTGTCCATCCATGACAGGGGGAGTTTGTCTGGCAAGAGGATCCAGAGTGGCCTTAATAGGGCATTTGACCTATAAATGGGAGGAGGGCTGAAAAGATTAGTACAACTCTTACAATTGTACTGCACTGGGTAGAATCTTGGACCCTTTAAAGTACTTTAATCTAATGAAAAATAATATAATTATGCGAGGTACCTAAGGGTGGTGCTTCCACACATGCAGTATTACCACTAAATCAGAAAAAGGAAGGAACCATAAATGTGTATAATGGGCACTCAGATTCATTTCTTCCAATATGTATCAATTATCATTGTTAACACCATCGTTAAATCTTTATTTCACACAAATACTGAAAAACAAACAGACTTTTTTTTTATTAGTGAAATATTTAAAAACACTGAATTGACTATTGTGCCAATTATGTTTTTTTACTGTTAAAAATAGCTGTGCATCACTGCTATAACGTTCCACCGCTGAAATCTCTACTCTTATTATTATAATATAAATGATAAGAATGCTCCTAAACATCTAATAATGTGTGTAACTCTTAACTTTATTTCCAAGTATAGGGTTTAACAAATTTTTTTATTCTAGGGTAAACATTTTAAAAAATACACTTGATGGCGCATAAGATCATAATGCTGTGTACAGTAGATGATAGCTATAGTGATGCTACTAATCCTTATAGGCCACTACTCAGCCAAGTATGTGCTACTTCAAAGGTGCTTATGATACCACTCGTATAATGGCTGTGTGTAAAAGGACCTGTGGATGCGCCTCACATGCGCACGCTATCCTCTTGTTCTGTTCTCAGATACACTCGTTATAAAACTCGCACTTTTCCTTACACAAAGTTGCCTTACTCAGTCTCTTGGCCACACTAAATAACATAAGCTTTACAGAATTAATTATCCAATAACCACTGTATCTCAGCAGTACTTCACAGTATATATTCGTTAAAAATAACCAATACTCGCAACATATGTATGTATTTAAAGTATTTTACTGTTGACACAGAAAACCCTGCATTTACAGTTCACATATATATCATAACGTTGTTCAACATAACTTAGTATAACAATATAAAATTAACCCTTGGTTCACCACCTTTATCTTTTACACAATCCTTGCTTTATATATGTATCCTTAATAAGAATTCGTATTTATAATATTGATTTAACTATCACAGATATCAAACAATATAAGTAGTCGAATCAACATTACAAACACATATATAGATATCAATATATATTTAGATAGCTCAGATCAAAGAAAAAGTCACATATTATTGTGTCACCTGTAATCCTATAGGACCTATGTTGGTCTATCATTCCTATAGCTGCATATCAATAAGACACTATCTGGAAATATGTTCTAAAGAAATGCAACAGGGAGTCATGAGATAATAATGCTGTGTAGAGTAGATGGTAGCTGTAATCATACTACCAATACTTATAGACTACTACACAACTAAGCATGAGCTGCTTCAGAGGTGCTTGTGATACCACTGTTATAATGGCTGTAACTAGATGGATCTGTGCCTTTCAGGAGATACTCGCATTCTCCCTATTTACCAAAAAAGCATTGGGAATATATGTTTAAACGGCACAGATCAAAAAGAAAGTCGCATATTACTGCACCAACTATTATATAGAACCTGTGTTGGTCTATTAGTACTATAGCTGCCTATCAATTAGACGCTGTATGAGAATATCTCAGAATTTCATCTAGTCAAATTCTTAGAATCATGTGCTGTCCCTGTTACTATAATAGCTTATTTGGAGGAGTTATATATATATATATATATATATATATATATGAGCCAGCAGCGTGCGTCTGACTATGCCATTGTGCGTTTTGCTAATAGCTTTTTCACAAGCAAGTCAATGCGATCACTTAATTGGTTATTTATAGTAAAGACCACTTCTCCTAATGACGTATATGCTTGGTAGCAGCCACAAACATCAGCCGGGATTGACGCTGCCCGACCACCAATAGAAAAAACACACCTCCCCACCTGAGATGGTGATTGGTCCACTCCATAGTCCATTACTTGACAGGTAAACATTAACTAGTGATTATCACACACTGCTTATCAAAACAATCAAAGCAGGTAAAGATGCTAGGCTAAAGGGAAAATGTTTTTATATTTAGACTCCAGAAAAATCTCACCAAACGGATGGTTATATGCAAATTATCTGGTCATTCATGAATTACAAAAGACATATAGACATACCTTGATCCTGACAGATTAAACAATCCATAAACTGTCAAGAGTGTCATTGTTCTAGGACTCTAAATTCATACTCCTTTTATGGTCCCAACAAGCTTTTACACACCTTTCACCTAAAGGAATCGGGATAATTAAATTTAGGTGGCTTATGTTCTCAAAGCTAAGTAAAAATACTGCAAAGAATTAAAGATATTTACACACCTTTTACACTGAAAATTAATTAAAACCACATGCCTGTTTATTATGTGTTCCCCTCGAGTCCACCCAAATAAATGAATAAACAAATGCGCCTGAACAGTTTGCATAACTTGAAAGCATGATTTAAGAGGCAACATTATAAACGTAGTATAAAAATAATATCGGTGTGATTAAGCTCTCTATATTGTCAGTGTAACAATTGCTCTTTCCTTTGAATAAATCAAGCAGTTGACCTTGGCTTTGTAGTGCTCTTGACTTGCTAGTAAAACTTTTGTTTGCTATGCTTTTCGGCACAGATATAACTCTCGCCACCAGCACTTCAACCATCTCATAGTGACAGGCAGAAGATTTGATTGCACAATCTCCTTATTTTCAGGTATGGTGGCTGGATCCGGAACTATCCTATGGAAGCTCAGAGTTGTTTGTGTTCACACAAGGGCACTCTGTTTGCAACCGGTCCTTTTTCCCCTGCTTTGATACACCAGCTGTAAAGTGTACTTACTCTGCTTCTGTCAAGGTAAATGAAGCAATCTCTGTTTTCAGTCACTGGTTTTTAAATACTACTGAGAAATGTTTAAATTTGTTTCACTTCTCCCTTTAGTATCACATCTGAGAGAGAGCTCTGAATACTTGTCGTCAACAAACTGTACACACCCCAATATTTAAATATGAAAAGCTTCTTTCCATAGCAGGTTCCAGTGTTTTTTAGTTTTTTGCCTAGCTTAGTGTTTTGTCTTGATTTTGTTTTATTTTGACTTTCCCTACTGCCCCTTGGTCTGCTATCGGTCTGTCAGCATTACTGTACCCCTTGTTTGCTGTGCTAGAACAAGCTACTTGGTTGGTCTCTGAGAGGTAAAAGTAAGTGGCCCAATATACAGGTAGCCAAAGCTGTCACTGGGGCTCTGAGCAGGCCCTTTGACAGCACATCGTTATGTAAGGCTCCTGTTAGGCTGGTGCAAAAAAAAAAAAATGTTATGTCAAACAAATCTAAATATAAGGGATACAGTTTCCCCAATTGTTTTGCGAGTCAAAAAGATGATTTCAAAGTTCATATTCCATAGCTCATTTCCAGTGTGAACACAAAGATGTGAATTTAAGGGTAGCTGGTATTTAAACAGAAAGTTTGTTACCAGTGTATAGCCAACTGTCAAATAGATCATTCACAAGGTAAGTTATAGTTCTTGTTCTCTATCTGATACTTTCCATGGTCTGGGTCCAGCAGCCCAATGCCAGGGAATTTAGCTCCGTCCTGGCACTGCTCTCTCTGGGCTGAGAGATGCCTAGTCACACTTTTGTTGTGAGTACTTGTCAAACATGAGTTGGATTTTGAATATTGCCTTTGAGATATTATATGAATTATAATTGTATGTATTTCTACGTCTCCATAAACCCGACAATGTAAATGAAACACTGAAACTTGATGATTTACTATGTTTTTATGTTCGTTATTTGGCTCTACTTCTTTTTTTCTTTTTGTCCAGAATATAGGTAGAAAATAAAGCAAGAAAAAATACATGGACAGATGTCTAAATAGTTGGACTAAAATGCCAGTTTTGGTAATACCCAAGGCAGCATATAATTGAATGCTGCCTTGCGTGTATATCGGTACTGGTCTGCTGCTCTACTCCTCCCCCTTGATTGGAAAACTCTATAGCTGTTAAATCAATGCAGTTGAATGCAGTCATGTATGTACAGCAGTGAGACTAGGTATAATCCAGCGTTACATGCAAGGGTGAAAGAAAGCAATGTTGACCCAATGTTTCTACACAGCTGTGGTACTAACACCAACATTTTCAGAGAAACAGACGCTGGCAGTGGGGTTTAAAAGTTTCATTTTATGGGCCATAAGAGTTAAGGTGTCTTATGCGCAAGTCTAAAAAGTGTGCTCTCTTACAGTAAGCAACATGTGTAATTAATTGCACAAAGCAAACGTAGGAGATTCTTTGCTAGAATTGCTCGCTTTCAAGTTCTCTTTCCTGTAGTCTGGTCTCTTGTGCCTGCCAGGTGGGATGGATGGAAGGACACTGAAGGTCAATAGCTGGGAGCAAGTTGCGGGTTAGACAGTTGGGAAGATGGTGGGGAGAAGGAAGAGAGGTTTGCACTTGGTAGAGATCTTCACATTTGAGTGAAGGAAGAGGACGGTATATGTTTATTGGCCAGATCTTCTGAAAATATGAATTCCTACAATAGGATATGGACGTTCTCAGGGAAGCATGGTGACACATAAATCCCCCCCATTATATTGGTTTGACTTCTATGAAACAAATTATTATAGACAGAATTGACACAGTAATATGTAATAATAATATATACAATGTTGTCAGTTGCTTTTTGTTTGTGTTTAACCTTTGTTAGGCTCCTGCTGGAATTCGGGTCCTCATGAGCTGCACTCATAGTTATTACATAGAAGAAATGGGTATCTTTCATTTCTATATGGAACATCCTATTCCAGCCTATTTAGTGGCCCTGGCTGCAGGTCATCTACTTCCAGCGGATATTGGCCCTAGGTAAGAGTACTTCTGTTTTGTGTCAGCTTTTGCACCAATAATTAGTTTGGGAACTGCTTAATGAGCACCATTATTTATCTCTCTATTGCTGTTTTTTGTATGAATTTATCTGTAATATATATTAACTTATACATTTACTGTAATGTGTCTTTGCTTATGATGTCCTTCTTTGTAGAAAGATTGAGGGTCTTCAAGACCATTGTGTCGGAATGCATTGTTAAATCATTCTGAAACAGGCTTGTCCGACCTAGTTTTTAATCCTAGCATTTCTTGAGTTCTAATTAATAAGCAAAATATTGCTGTGAGGATTTCCCTGAATACTTGTATTGCTTTAGAAATAGGAAATGTAATTGTATATGTTAAATATCCTGCCATTTACTACTTGTGCTAATCCTGATTCCCCTTTGCATCTTGTCGTAGAAGTCGGGTGTGGGCTGAGCCCTGTGTGCTTCCTTTGGCTGTGGGTAAACTTGCTGGCCAGGTAGAACAATGGCTTCAGGCTGCAGAGAGTTTGTATGGTCCCTACATCTGGGGAAGGTAAGACCAGATATATATAAATGTTTAAAACTGAAGTAGGTATACTTAGCTTAGCTATGTATGGGAGCAGTGTGTGTGTTACAAAAACACAATGTCCTCTACCTAGTAATATTAGAAAAAGTTATATTTATCAATTCATAGCCATGGAGTGTTGTAGGTAAATCTTTTTGTCCTGTGGTTTGACATCTTGACCGTTGAAGATACGCAGTATTGTTGATGGTGACAATTTGGAGGCAAGAGAATCTTAAAATCTAAGAGGAAGGGGAAGTGTGATTAATGGAAGGATGGTGTGTGTTGTGGTAGGAGTTAGTGAAGACAAAGTGACAGGTGGGGGGCGAGATGGTGGGTAAAGGGAAGTTGGAAGAAGAGTAGATGAAAAGGGCGGAGGGGGGTAAACATTATTGGTAGCAGAGCCAAAAGGGTGTTCTCATTGGCGCTGTCTTAATGACGTAGGTAGTTCATTGACTATATTGGGGTTAATGGCATCAGTGGTATAGTGTGGTGGAGAGGGAGGATGCGTGCGTACCTTAGTCTGGTGTACACTCGCACCTCCCAGGGACGTGGGTGTGGGATCACTTTTACACCATTTTTGTGAGATTTACCCTTCTCATCCCAAGTAGCAGAACTACAGGGGCCTGTAGTGTAAAGTTGTCAGTGCAAGCTGCAGTAGCTGTATGACAACCTTGCTATGCTATGTAGTGTTTCCTTTCAGGCTTTTCCAGAAGTGAGTCAGAAAGAAAATGGCTATAGTAATAATTGGCGTTCAGTATATAAGTAAAGCTATAACTTCAGAAAGATATATAAATTAATTATCAAAGAACCTTAAAGTTAAAAATCCATCTTATCTAGAAACTTTTGTGATAAGCATATAAAGCACAAATATAACTTTTTCCACATTAGCTAAAAATAATTTCTAGGTTAGCTTAATCAATATAGAATTAGAACGGACTCCTTAACATCAAATGGATCAGATGTAATTGTATCCGCAGCTACTCTTATAACTGCTCCTAGGGCTCCTCTTATAACCGCATAAAAAGCCTCAAAGCATATTCTGAGATCTTGAGAGAGGCAGTTTGTATAAGGTGAGCATATAGAGGTGATAACAGATGCAGGCTTCCACAGTGGTGAAAAACTCATGAACTGCAGGGGATATGGACACAGGACCAGTGGTTGCTTTGGTTAAGGGGTGTAGTTTTCCTGTAATCACTATGAACATGATTTACATCTTTTTCTTATGTTTGTTACTGCTTAATTGTCCTTATGAATTTTCCTTGTAGAACCCTTTTGTTCCCTTCTCACCCATTACCCTTTTTTCCCTTGCCCTTCCCTGGCTCCTTTCCAGGTATGATATAGTCTTCCTGCCACCATCCTTTCCAATTGTTGCCATGGAGAACCCATGCCTGACATTCGTTATTTGCTCCATCCTGGACAGTGAAGACTTCCTGCTTATCGATGTCATCCATGAAATCGCACACGGCTGGTTTGGGAATGCAGTGACAAATGCCAGCTGGGAAGAAATGTGGCTGAGTGAAGGCTTGGCAACATATGCTCAGCGCCGCATCACCACTCTGGTATATGGTGAGTAAACTGCTGAAATATTAAATACAAACTATCCCAAGCACACTAGTGAATGCTGCCTCACATATGTAAAGTGTTGCCCCACTGCACCGCAAATCGATATTCAAGAAATAAATAGTTATATATGGTGGTGCAAACACAGCATTAATATGTCTATTTAAAAGTCTCACTTTCCTTGTATCAAAGCACCAAGGTTCAAAACAAAGTGAGAGGTGAATTACCGTTCCTTATACACTCCCGATTGTTCTGTGTGGAATTCTTCCATGTGTTTATATCCAACGATTGACTTGAAATCCACTCAATCAATGTACACCAAAAAAGATGAAAAAATATAGACCTAGTGCAAAACATTTCCAAAATAAATTAACTCTGAACAGGTGTTAAATAATGAATAAAAAGATGGTGCTGAATCAAACTTCCAGAGTAATGTACATGACAATTTAAGTTCAACCAACACATATTTCTTGAGGTTTTGTTGACAAGCAGTGGACATCTATCAGGCCTGTATAAATCATTTTTGGGTCTGGCTCACAAGCCAGCTCTTGCTAAATGTAAACCCCTATACCTGGGAGGTTGTGGCATCTGATTTGAACTGCATTTTAATGGTGTTTGAAGTATATTTGTCAGTGTAAGACCCGCATACAATGAGGTACCCTTTATGCTGGGATGCAGGCTTAAATATTTTGATCAAAATATGAACCAATACCTCGTATTTTTATTTTGCTACACACTCGCACTCACACTGCTAAGGACAAGAACTGACTACTATCTTTTTGTTTTATATTTATATAGGGCATTTTTATTACCAGGCAGCTAATACTGTGTATAATATAGGATTAACAGAGTGCAGGCTTATTTCTCTTCAAATATATAAAACTTTAATATCTATGGATCTGACCATCACACTCCCTTTTAACTTCCAGTATTATGGCGTTCTCAATACATTATTAACAGTTGTCTCTTACGCTAGTTATTTTTCTTCCAATTGGGATCGAGCGGGAGGTTTCAACTAACCGTATTACCCCTCTAAAAAGATTATTCAACTGAGTCGATAGGTATCCCCTGACTCGCTCTCTCTCTGTCTAATATATTTTGAGAGCCAGCTCTCAGCGTGGGCTCCCTTCCAGTGGGGACCCGGCCCCTGCCTGATGCATTTTTAATTTTCAGGCTTCTCAACAGTCCTGTAACGTTTTTCACAAAGGTCATGTCCTTCATTGTGGCCCTGCTGTATCCCCATGGGGCATGACCTCGATTGTGAATGGCAAATATTCTCTCTGCAGCGCTGAGGAATTAGTGGCACTATATAAATAAATGATGAGGCCTGGCCAGAGAGCTGCTGATTTACTATCTCAGGCTGGCTATCCAAACTCTTGAAAGTTATGACGGAGTTATAAAACTGGTTCTGGTCTTTCCTTGTCTTTGACCTCTGTGTTTTTCTTAAGTTTAACCCTATGCCTCCAGTGTTATTTTCTCAGGAAAGGTTTTTTTGTTTTTTTCTTGAGTTAATCTTCCTTCTCTTGACCAGCCTGCACACTACCAGTAGATATTGCATGAGAATGGTGAGGTCTATGGTCTCCACTCTGGAGGTGTAAAAGTATGTGTAGTTCCATATGTGTCTGCTGCAAAATACTCCCCTGCATTCCTAGAATAAGTCTGTCAAGTACCATCAATTTGTCTACCAGTTGCATCCCTGCATTTGTGCAAGGTGCCAGCTCTCCTAGCAATGTGGAGACACTTCTCAATTTGGTTTGACCGGTGATCACTACCAACACGAGTGCACCATTGCCATCATTTCCAGGAGGATGTGGTTTACCTAGGAGATCATTTCATTCATCTTGGAGCTGATGGCCATTTTTCTGGCTCTCAGTTTCTGTACTGCTATTGGCTAAGACAAGGAAGCCAGGCACCAGATCGGCAGAACGGTTTGTTATTTCCATTTTCCTCCACATCCAATTGAGGGACACAGAGGACATTGGGGTATAGTGTAGGTGAGAAAGGCGTGTGGCACTGTAAGAAAGTTTTTAGTAGCTAGCCCTAATTCCTTCTCCTCTATACCCCACGTCCTGCTAGGCAGCCCCTGTAGTTAGCTTTTAATTAATTAATTTAATCGTTTTCTTTCTCCTGGCTGCCGGCAGATTTATTTTGGGTGCAGGGGGCATTGACAGGTTTCTTTTCTTTTTTTCAAGCCCGTCCCCTCCTCCCTTCTCCCCCCTCCGCCCTGGCTACAAATACAGCGGTGCTGACATACTCTCAGTATCCACGGTGTGACCGCTGAGCAAGACTGTGGCTCTGCTTGCCCAATTAGTGTGGTATATATTAGTGGTCGGCCATTCTCCAAATCCAGCTGCCTCTGGGGTGCATATGGGGGTTTATGCTCTTAGTCCGGCTGGACCTTGGGTTGCGGTTTCTGCAGAACCAGCCTGAGTACCTGGTCTTGCCACTTAAGTACGAGCTTTGGTTTTCCGTTTCCTCCTCCTCTTATGAAGGAGGTTGCATTCAGCTGCTTTTTAACAATCCCATTGATAATCCCACTGTCTATTCTGCCACTAAACTTCTTTCACTTACTTCCTCCTTTGGTCTCTCCCAATGGACCTCATCTCCAACCCACTGTGATGGGAACTCCCTTGACCTCGTCTTCTGCCACTACTGCTCCATCTCTAATTTAACCTTCTTACTCTCCGACCACAAGCTCCTTTCCTTCAGCCTCGCCTTACCTCATGCCCTTTCTCCCAGCACCCAAATCCACACGTACACAACGAAACCTAAGTACTCTTAACCCAATCCAGTTCTCATTTTCACTAAAACAACTATTTTCTCCAGTGACTGTATAACCCTGGCCTAATCAGGCTGCCTCTTTCTATAACAAAACGCTTACTTCAGCTCTAGACAATGCAGCTCCAGCTACTACATATAGTCTCCGACGATCCAAACCCCAATAATGGCACACCAAATAGACCCGCTACCTGCAAAAGTGCTCCTGTACTGCAGAGCGCCACTGGAGGAAATCTCGTTCCTATCCCGATTTCCTCCACTATAAATTCTTACTTTTATCTTACAGCACTGCCCTTTCATTTGCCAAACAAACATTCTTCAAATCTCTAATATCCACCCAGTCTTCTAATCTTTGTCGCCTCTTTGTCACCTTCAACTCACTTTTCTGCCCACCTGCACATCCTTCCCCTTCTTCCCTCACAGCCCATGATTTTGCCACCTATTGTAAAGACACAATCGACACTATTCAATAAGATATTTCCTCATGCCAAATTCCACTCCCTCTGCACACTCTACCCAACTTTACCTTCACTCCCCAATCCACACTTAATTCATTCACTCCAGTAACTGAAGGCGAAGTCTCTGCACTCCTCTCCATCTCGCCCTACAACCTGTTCACTCAACCCCATTCCCTCCCAACTTCTCTGCACCCTCTCCTCCACTGCAGGCCCACCTCTATCTCACCTCTTCAACTTGTCTCTCTCCACTGGCACATTTCCATCCTCCTTTAAACATGCGCACATCTCTCCAATTCTAAAGAAACCATCTCCCGATCCAGCCTCTCTCTTCAACTACCATCCTATTTCTCTCCTCACCTTTGCCTCCAAACTCCTTGAGCGATTAGTGTACAAATGCCTGTCTCACTTTCATATCTCTCACCCAAATCTATATCTTTTCCCCTGACCTATCTCCTTCTGTACTATCTAGTTTAACCAACTTTCTTTCTGCTATCTCCACGTGGACCCAACGCTACCTAAAGCTCAACATGCCAAAACAGAGCCTATCTTCCATCCTGCCAGAGTCACCACCTGCTTTTAAATCTCCCTCACTGTCAATAAAACCACAATTTCCTCAGTCTCCCAAGCCTCTGCTTTATTTCTCACACCCAGACTCTCTCCCTGTCCTGTCGACTCCACCTTAAAACATTGCCAGAATACACCCTTTTCTTACTCAACATGCTACAAAAATTCTTATCCATTCTCTTATCTCCCTTCTTGACTATTGCAACCTCCTGCTATCTGGCACTCCCGACACCAATATATCCACACTTCAATCCATCCTAAATGCTGCTGCAAGGCTGATCTTCCTCTCTCACCACTCCATGTCTGCTGCATCACTCTACAAATTCCTACACTGGCTCCCTGTGTCCTCCAGAATCGAATTCGGATTACTCACCCTTACCTACAAAGCCCTCAACAACACTACCACTGCATCAATCTCAAATCTCATATCAAAATACTCTCCCTCCCGCCCTCTTAGGTCTACCTCTGACCTTCGCGTTGTCTCATCTCTGGTAACCACCTTTCATCCCCACCTACAAGACTTCTCCTGTGCTGCTCCCCGCTTATGGAATTCCCTACCATGCTGAATCAAACTTCCCCACAGCCTTCAAATCTTTAGCTGCTCTTTGAAAATCCATCTTTCTTTTTTTTTTTTTTTTTTTATTCGAGGTAACCTTATCCCCGATAACACTATGCACACTAAAGCACCATCACAACTGTCCCAATCTCCACTATGACCCACATTTGCTCCTCTTGTTTCAACTGTGCCCTCTTCCACTTAGGATGTCAGCTCTCTAATGAGCAGGGTCTTTGATACCCTTTGTTTTCATGTCTGCGTATATTTTGTACATATGGTGTAGTCCCTGAGGCTGCAAAGCTCTCTTCCTTTACCAGACGGGAAAAAAAATTCTAGTCTTTTCCCTCTTTCTACCAGTTGCATGATCTATTCAGAGGGTCTTGGGCGGCACTGCATTGCAAGTCCCAAAGGTCCCGTCAGCAGCAGTCCTCTAATCGTATTTTCCTTGAGGTTTTGGCGCACTGGGAGATGACCCCACTGGTGGTTGACTCAAGTGCCACCATTGGCTTAGGTCGCTTTTTCCTTTTTCCCACCACGGTCACGGTTATCGACTGCGCAATCTGTTGAGTTTGTCCTTAGGTTTATATTTTGTGGCGGTGGGTGCCTCCTTGTGCTTGACTTAGTGGCAACTTGGGTTACCACGATTGTAAAGAGTTTGTCCATTTAGCTGTTACTGGGTTTGTCATCCTACTGGATGAATTCGGACCTGATCTTTGGTTGAATACTTTCACAGAGCCACTGATTAATTTTTGGAAGGTGGCTCTGGGTGTGACATAAATTGGGAAACAGATATTTGTTTTTGCAGTCTCTATTTGTCAGACTCTCTGGTTAGGTCCTGGCAGCTGATGTGAAGTCTGCTGTTATGGGAACTTTTGTCTTTCTGCTAAATGATTGGTGGTTTCAGCTACCACAGATGCCAGGGTATGGGGAGTTATGCACCAGGAGTCCATGTAAGTTATCCTCATAGGAGGTTATTTTCCACAAGGCTTCCTGTGGGTTCAAATAGGCGACTGGCTCTGCCACAAGTTTTCTGCTCCATGATTTGTTCGGGAGTTGTGTTTTTCGGTTTTGGAATCGCAAAGAGGTTTGAGGTTTGTTCCAAGTTCAGGTTCATGTATGGGAGTTTCTGGCTGGAACAATTTTGTTGTGGAACAGATCCCACCTGCGCTGTCGGCACTGCTGTCCCTTTTCCTTTATTGTGTCAGTTGTTTTTTTTCTGGGCTCCAGCACAACAATATCTGCAGGATTGCCCATTCTCTATTCGGGATTGGACAGTGGTGGCAACAGAGGCCAGCCTGTGGAGTTAGAGTGCTGTCTGTTTCATAACTGGGTTTTCAGGGGATTTGGTCTCTGAATCTAACCTTCCCTTCACTGTATTGGTACTGGAAACAGTGTTCCGCCCTCTAATCAGCGCGCATCTTTTGCTGCAGGAAACAGAGGTGAAGATACCGTCTCACAAATGTCAGAGGTGACGTACTTGGCTTCACCAGGGTTGTGCCAAGAGGTTTTTTTTTTTAGCCATGACAAGGACGCACAGGCTACTTCTGTGGGCCGAAACTTGCGTTCGGGTGTTCATGGAAATCTTCTTCCCAAGGGGAGAATGATGGGGAACTGGATTTCTCAGCAGTCAGACTTTGTGCAACCACACAATTCAGTTTTTCTGTTACAGTACTAGTGACTCAAGGTCTGCTATATTCTCTGTTTAACACAACTGTCCTTAATGGCATGGCTTGGTGAAGCCATGATCTTTCTGGCTAGAGGTTTGCCTAGGCGTATGGTTTGGCCCTGCAATCTAAGTTTGGTTAAAATGTTCATGTTGTCTGGAGAGAATCTATTGGCTTCTAGGTTGCTTTTGTTCATGCAGGACAGACTTGCTGCTGGTTTGCGCCTTAGTTCCTCAGAGGGTCAGGTGTCTGACCTCCGTTTTAATTTTTTTGTTTACTGCTTTAAAGCATTCCTGGTTTTAACCCCTTGACGTGGTGTTTTTTATGTTTTTGACTTGGGAAACAGGTTCTCCTCTTAGTCATCTCGTTGTCTAGAAGTGTTGGGAGATTGCAGCCATATCTTGCAAGTATGCTCCTTTTATTGTTCTTGATAATTAGGCAGTTTTATTTTGCATAACTTTCCTTATTCCCTAGGTTGGTGTCAAAATTCTGTATAGGGGGACTAGTCTGCCTGTTCCTAAAATTCTTTGTGCTCACTCCGAGAGGTCTGTGTACGCTCCCTCAGCGGCATGGCATAGTGCCTCCACTAAGCAGCTGTCGGCAGCCAATGTTCCTCCTTTTCAAAAGTTACTCGGGTTTCTAGTTCCATGTGTTTGCATCTGTGGATGCCGGTTTTGACAGGGGGATGCTTTGCGCTGTTTGTTCTGAGAGTCCCCACCTGTAACTGCAGCTTTGGTATGTCCCCGGTGTCCCCCAATTTGATGTGGGTGAAAATAAGATTTTTACATTTGCATAAAATCAGTTTCTCCTAGTCCATTGGGGGACACCGGGTGCCCGCCCTTGACGCTCAGATTCCTCTCTATTGTCTCCTTTGCTTTTAAGACTTGGTTAAACATAAAGTGAGACTTAGCAGGAAGTGGGGTATAGAGGGGGAGGAATTAGGACTAGCTAACAGCTTTTTTTAAAGTGCCACACACCTATCTCGTCTACGCTATACTCCAATGTCTTCGATGTCCCCCTAATGGACTAGGAGAAACAGATTTTACGTAAGCATAAAAATCCTATTTTGGCAATCTAATATCCTATGGAAGTGGGAGGAAGGTGCGCTTTCTAAATCACCAGTGCCTAGATTCAGGTCTGTTGGATTTCCAACCTGAGGTCTCCCAGCATCTAGTGGAACTCCTAGATATTCCCAGCAATAGAATAGCAATGTGTGGTTTAGGCAGGACACTAGCAAATCTACAGAGCTGAAAGTGCCATCTCTGTCTGCCATCCACACACTAAAGATGCAGGCGTGAAAACCTCCCTCGTCTCGCGTTTATAGTTTTCATCTTTTTATTACGACAAAGGTTACAGTCTAGCAAGGTGTATAGTGGCCTGATGGAGTCACACTTTAAACTTATATAGTTACACAGTGAAAAGTGGAAACATTGAGGAAATTTTGGCTTATAGCTGGTAAATTAATTTGTATCTCCTTAACAGGATTCACCCCTACCCTATATCCTGTAGCAATACGTAAATCCCACTTTCATGTTCTGTATCTTATTGCATCTAATTAACTAACATTATGTATTCTGTTTCTGCTTGGAAAATGTAAGAAAAAAATACACCATTTCTCCATACAAAACCTCTAATTTCTTGCCTTTGTAATATATTTTACTTTGTACATTTGTATATTTGTATAATTTCTTTACCAACATAGTCATTAACACATTTAACTGACTTGATACTGTAATCTTAATACATTGCCATTGTTTGTGTTTGTCAGGTGCTGCTTTCACATGTCTAGAGACCACCTTCCGCCTTGAAGCTTTGCACAGACAGATCCGAATTCTTGGCCACGATACCCCATTCAGTCGACTACAGGCCAAACTGGATCCAGGTAAAAAAGTTATTGCGAATATCTTAAAATTATCAGTACCATGTATCACGAAAGGGTTATTTAAAAAAAAAAAAAAAAAAAAAATTGTTTGTTTTTTTAATCTGTTTATTTTTGACAAAATTCAAAGAGGATTTACTATATTTTATCCACATCTGCTAAAAAGTTCACTTACATTAGATGAGATGGACTCCCTTAATATGGCCACCAGTACTTCTGTGTGCAAGAAAAACTACTTAGTCTGTGGATTTGTCACACAATACCCACTATTTTAATTTTACAATGTTATCCTTTATTTAAATATTATGTCCTTTAATGAAAACTTCATCCAGGGAGAACTGCCCCAGTGTCTTTCCTCCTCTACAAATGTAGGCTTTTCAGGGGTCATTATCTAAGAATTGTACATGGATGCACTGCAGTTCGGAATGTTTGTTCTGAACAATACAGCTTGTTGCTCCCTTGATATATCTCAGACTGTCAATGACAATTAATTTTACTATTGTGGCTCTTTATAGACATCTAAACATCTAGACAGATTGGGTTAATACGTGCATGTAAAATGTAATTAATTACACTAGTTAGCTGTCTTAATAACATTTGGCGTAAAAAGTCATTTTTTGGGTAAAAATATATATATTTTTGTCACTTTTAGCCATAACGTTGTACATAATGAACCTTGCTACCCCTAATTTTTTCAGTATGATTGAGTCATTCTTCAAAACCATGGCCACTTTTACTAATTTCAACTGATAATGGCAGTATTTTTTTTTTTTCTTTCTATAAAAGGTTATTTGTTTACCACCATGTTAAAGGACCACAAAATTTAAATTTTAACATAAGAACCCGATGATAACATACATTCTTCAGTGCAAATCTGACACTGCAGCTCTGTTAAAAGTAAAGTATTACCTCCCGCTCCATTACAGACAGATTAGGCTCCTCCCACATCTTCAGGACACTTTCCTGATGGGATCCAATAAAGCTCAAAACTGATATCGCTACTTCCCATCCAAGTACGAATCTAACAAGCCACATTTATATATTGAGCTCTGTGATAGACAGCCTCATGTATATTCTTTTAACTCCTCTTTCAGCCTCCTTATTTATAGAGAAACCCCCAGTGTCCTGAGGCCATTGTTTAGACATTATAAAATATATGCTAGTTAATATTTTCTGTCTGGTATTTTAATCCTACTGCTCTAGTGTATCATGTATGTATTATTTATCATTTTAAAAACAATGTAGAGTAAGAGTTTACAGTTCTCTGAGAAGATATTCGTGTATATAAACCATCTCTTCTATATTTCCAGGTGTGAACCCAAGTAACCTCATGAATCTATTCACATATGAGAAGGGCTTCTGCTTTGTGCACTATCTGTCCCAGTTATGTGGGGACCAGGACAACTTTGACGCCTTCCTCAGGGTATCTGCATAGTTCTGCTTTTAATTAAATATATTTTGTTTCATAATAATAATAATAATAATCTCTCTTCTGCAGGATTATATTGAGAAGTTTAAGTTCAGCAGTGTTGTAGCTCATGATCTGCTCCAGTCTTATCTCGGTTTTTTCCCTCATTTGAAAGGGGAGAGTACAGCGTATAGTGAAGGTGAGTCGAGTGAATAGCAGAGCTGGCATTATTTTTTATGTGTGTGACAAATCCTCATGATCTGTTTTTCATCATCTTCAGGCTTGGAGTTTGAGCGTTGGCTAAATGCCCCAGGGCCTCCTCTGACCCAGCCAGATCTTTCTCAGGGGTCTGTGTTCACTTCGCCAGTGGAGGCTTTGAGTGAATTATGGATGGCTGAACCTTTGGATATTGAAGCTGCTGCCAATTTTGCTAATATCACAGACTGGCAAACTTTCCAGACCGTGCTATTTTTGGACAAGCTTTTAGACCAGTCTCCACTGCGGCCAGGTGACAGCGTGTGTTTATATATGTCTCTATGTCTAAGAATGTATTTGGAAAATGGAATAATTTACCACTACTGAATATTCTAAATCTATCACAAGCTGCTATAAAGTTCTTGACAGTTGGATCGCATTGATATGTTAATTTATACACACTAAAATAGTGCTGGTATCTTTCCTCCATAAACATGGGCAAAAAAGTAGGGAGGAGGGAGTAAAAGGAGAAATACATCTGTCCAGGTCCAACTGTTGTTTTTAACAAGAATTCCTGTAAAGTAATTTCTAAAGTAAGATGCTTATATTTTGTCTTCAGTCATTTGAGTGTGTTTATTCCTGCTCATTCGTGACTAAAGTACAAATTAGGGCCCATGCTTTCTTCTACTACTTATACCACTTTCATACTGCCGCCCCTGCAATATCCCGGGTTTTTGAAGCCGGGTTTTTGCAGGGGCTCGTTGCATCCCAGCTCAGAAACACCATTCATACTGCACCTTGGACCCGGGAATTTCCTGGGTTGACCCCATTCATACTGCACAAGTCTGTGCCCTGGCAATTTGTGGGAGTCATCACCAGAGCACTTTTCATTGGCTGAAAGCTGGAATATGGAAGAAAAGAAAAAAAACAAAAACTCAAATCTCTCTCTGTGTGTGTCTCTCTCTCTCTCTCTCTCTGTCTCTCTCTCTCTCTCTGTCTCTCTCTCTGTCTCTCTCTCCCCCCCCCCCTCCCCTATGCAAAAACCCTCTCTCCCCTATGCAACTATGCAAAAACCCAGGTTGCACCATTCATAGTGCAGGCAACCCGGGTCCGACCCGGGAATTACCCCTCGATAAATCCCGGGTTGAAGACCCGGGTTTTTAGACCCGGGATTTTTCACTTGTACCATTCATACTGCACCAAGACCCGGGTCGTTTGAGCTTGACCCAGGAAAAACCCGGGATTTTGGTGCAGTATGAATGGGGTATAAGAGAGAACTTTTATGCAAAAAATCTAAAAGCTTTAAGAAAAGCTAGAACTGTTCCTATGAGAGCATTCTTCAGTCACTTTGTAAATTGCTTCTGATCTGTTTCATTTTGAAACTTTTAATAATGTATAAATACAATGTCTCAGTCATATGCAAAGGAGTGATGGGGGGGAGGGGGGTAAAGTAATTGCATAAATAAAAATCAATTTATTGAAACGAGAGGGACGAAGGAATGCAGTTTTGGAAAAAAGATATGGGCATAAGTACATAAGACCTTTTATATCTATTGTGCTAATTACAGGCTAGGTGATGCTAATTGGCCACCTGTTCAGGCCTGGGTTTGCAGGATCCCCCCCCCCCCCCCCCCCCCCCACCGTATTGAAAATGTGTGGTTACTCCGATGTCAGAGGTCCCAGTATAGATCTGCATGTGGCAGGCAAGCCGTGACTTGTGGGAGGCAGGGAACCCGAAAAGACTGACTGGGCTGGGCTGCAGAGGGGGAACCCAGCAGTATATGGACTATGTTTTGTGGTATTGTAAGTCACTTCAGAGAAAGTGCTATAAGCTCACACTATACAGTGCGTGTCTCATGTATGGTCTTGTCTAAATGGGAACCAAACGCAGCCACCTTAGTTTGTGCAGCAGCTTGTTTTGGTCATATTTTTCCTCATTTAAAGATAGAAGACTATATTTTTATTCAGCATCCACTTGTTCCAGTATTACTCACTCACTTTTTTGGCGCCAGATCAGGGTTTATCTTTTGATTCAGTATTATCTTGTCTAAATGTGGCAAATTGAGTAAAGTGAATTTTAAACATATGTGAAGAAAATGATGAAATGAATGACTGAAAACTCAGTGATAGACTTGTCCAAAAATAAAGTAAAATGTGCATAGGGACAAGAACTAATGGTGTATGATATACACAGAGGTTACTGAATGGCAGGTCATGCTGATGTATTTTCACAATCAATTTAGAATCTGCAAAAAGACAACTCTATTGCCAGATATGTTACCAACTCTTATCAATTTGGATACATGTAAGGGTATAGGGAACATTTACATGGGAACTATAGCCATTTGATGATAGGAAACTACCATACTTGCTATTATTAAAAGTATCATCTATTTTATCTAAACAGTGTCTGGGTCAAGTGCGTAAATTTTGATCTGATGAACTGGAGTTTAATATAATTGTGTTAAAGGATAACACCCAACCAATAATAAGAATCTGGGCAGCATAGAGAGGAACACAAGATACACCTAGGTGAATTATCCCAATAATATATATGAATGATATTAGAAACTTTACAGGGCTAAGTGAATCTAAATCAAATGTTAGTTTGGAGTTTCTTAGAGATGATTTACCTGATATGTACAACAATACTATAAAAAATACATTTAAATAATTTAAAAAATTAATTTATTAACCAAAATTATATGTTTTCTTTATATTATTAGACATTATTTCTTTAAAATATATTGATGTTTTTTTGCCACAAATAAGACCGATATAGTGAAACAAGTTAACCCGTGCTTGATACTCATGCATTCTAGTCAAATCAAGCTACTTAAGGTGTTAAAAAGGTTCTTGTCATGCATTTGGGCCATAGCCCAGGCCTCCTCAGGGGAAGAGCGTTACTTCCCGACGTAAGCGCCCTTTTTTTAACGTGGTTTTGTCCACATGTCACCACCTCATCATTCTTCTCCATCACCTCATCCTTCATCTTTATCGCCACATCTATCCAGATGTCTATCCAATCACAGGGATCTCTCTCAGCGGTCCTGAGTATCACACTCCTCTCGTTCTGTCACCCTCGGCAACCACCAACCACTCCCAACTGTCACCCCCGGCAACCACCAACCACTCCCAACTGTCACCCCCCGGCAACCACCAACCACTCCCAACTGTCACCCCCCCGGCAACCACCAACCACTCCCAACTGTCACCCCCGGCAACCACTCCCAACTGTCACCCCTGGCAACCACCAACCACTCCCAACTGTCACTTCTCCTTCAAGAAATATATATATATTTTTTTTAAATCTTTATAAACACTTTTAACAATTAACAAATTAAAAACATCTTAGTATACCAAATTTCAGCCCTTTCTGATTTTTTTTCCCCACACACACACTAAGAATTTAGTAGGTCAGTGTATAACTCCGCCCAGCAGGTGGCGCTGCAGCTTGGTTTTATTTTTTTCACACACAGACAGACTAACACACGCCACTAGGCATATATATATATATATATATATATATATATATATATATATATATATAGATAATTGACAGATCATGGTTTTTAATGTTATTCTTTTCAGTGATCACTTTTCCTCATGATTTTAATATTTTGTCATATTTAGAAATAGGTGGCACTGTAGGAAATAATAGATTATGGCTTTTTAATGTATATGAATAAAATTGTCTAAGTGTCTAGCTTAAGGGGGCTTCCAGGAAGATTTCCTCCCCGTCACCTCCCTTGTGTTTTTATATTTCTTTATTATTCCGGCAAGGAAAGTCTTCAGATAAAGTGTAATGTGGACAAGCTGTGCACTTCATAGTGAGAGTGGAATAAGTTTGTCAACACTCCCTTTTAGGGCTAGGGTTATTATTTTTGGCACTTCTGTTGCAATTAAAAGCTCATTCATGTTTAAAGTCAGAGTTTACCTGGTAGAGACCATTATTTTTATGTACAACACAAATCACTGACTTGAGGCTACTACCAGAGCTGATTAAGGACTCCAAGAAAATGTCACATATTATCTATCTTACAAACAGTCCATGTGTCTGAGTAACACTTTCTTGAGGATGCAATTTCATTTAGTTGAATAATCATTTGCAATCTCCTCTGTTATTGATGGTTCTTTCTGTTTCTATCAGTAGAGTTGGAGATTTGCATATCTTTGTATCTTTCTTGTGCGTGCTAGATATTGGCAGGTGAAGCAGGACAATACATTTTTTTTTTAGGGCCAAAAGCCACTTTGAACTGGAAAGAGTAGAGACTTGTACTATTGTGTATATCCACCAAATTAAACTGTTTATCCTGGATTAATGTATGTGTAAGTAAATGCGTAGAATACAAGGTTTTTTAAGCCAACACAATATTAAGTAGTGTAACCTGTGCTTCTTTAGAGGTAACCTGAAATGATTTGTGTACAATATTTTTATTCTACTTGTCTTTGGCAAAAACATTATATAAACTTTTTGTCCCCTTTTTTTTTGAGTGAACATAGGTAGAGGATCTTTGGTCCCATTGGTCAGTAGTCCATAGGGAACACGCATGGGGTATAGAGTGTGACGACAGGAACTTGACCAAAAACTCGAGCTCTTCCCAATCTATACCCCGCCAGCCTGCCGGTGCACCCCTTCTGTGGTGTTTTGAACTTTGTTCCTTGAAATTCTAAGTGTCTGACTTTATTAGGTTTTGTTTTTAATAACATGGACCTTTTGCCCGGAAGTGCAGATCTTCTTTCAGGGAGCGATGCATGTGTAGCCTAGGTTTTGTCAAGTGTAAATATGGTTACTAAGGGAGTGAGTGCTGATCTATATAAATTAGAGCATTGCAAATAATAAAGTGGCTAATTTGTTTGTTGCTTCCAAATTTTCAATGTTTTATATTTGTAATGAAAGAATTCAGTATACATGGTTTTATAGTTACCTATTATATGCCTTAAGCTCAGATCTCTACCTGTTGTCAATCATTTAACAATCTATAACTGAGTCCTGGGACAAAAGACTTAATTTGGAGAAGCTGCTTTATTTATCACTCTGTTTCTGACCCTTCTGTTCCCTGTTTTTCAGAGGTTATGCTCCAGCTGTCCCTGTGTTATTCTGCTGATTTGGCTACTATGAATACAGAAATCCGTATCCGTTGGTTGCAGATTGTGGTGCGAAACAACTTCCAGACAGACTTGCCCCGGGTGCGCCACTTCCTGCTCTGCCAAGTTAGTCTTAGCTTAATCTTTTGTAAACTAAATATAGGCTTTGTCTGGTACACACACTGCTCTCATTTCTATTGTCAATTGGACACATTGCTGACGTTCTAATAAAATCCATGATAGACCTTGGAAAACCTACATATCCTAGCTGTTATACAAAAATCTCATGGGGGTAAATGTATGAAGCTTCAGTTCCTGCAAATCACCGGAAAATTTAAAGTGGCAATGGCTTTTAAAGGCAAACTTGCCTTTAAAAGTAATTGCAGAAATCGATGCTTCATACATTTTTTTTAATTTTTTTTCTTCATATTTCTCATTTATATCTGATATGGGCACCATTGGGGTCGATGATTGCGTGTCCACTACGCCATGAGAGCCTATAAACACTTTGGTCAAAACACCCAATGTATACATACTGTATATTTGACGTAGTCCTTAGTTTAAATAGGTGAGTTAAACAGAGAATCCCACCCAAGTTATTTCATATGCCCCATTCTAAGTAAGTACCAATGCAATTTGTGGCCATCTTTATATGAATGTGCCTGATTTTTTGTAATATGTATTTTATGTGACGTGTTTGCACATAGGATTAAGCACAAGCCACAGAAGGGAGAACTCTTGGTAACAGAGGAGAGGTCGCTCCTATCCTTAATTAACCGTTCTCGGCAGTGAGGTTTGGGCCACAGACATATCCGGTGTCTTTGATTATTATGTTTAAATGATTTCTGGATTCTGCTTCTGACACCCAGTGGTGTCAGAAGAGACTGGTCTCTCCACACCTCCTACCTCTTCTACTGTCTCTGAGGAGTGTGATGAAGCACAGTACTGGGTTTGAAGAGAAGATATGACAGGAAGGCTGCACCTACAACTTCTGTCTCGTGTGCCACAGCTATTCTAGCTGCAAGTGCTTGAATATTAGATTGTTGGACTGTATCATCCTCCATTTCTTTCTTCTCTTAAGAGACATGACGGGCGATTTAGAGTTAGGTACAAATGTTGCCTGCGTGTAGCCAAGCAAACCATATTGCACTGCAATGGATAAAATGCCACAAAAAGCATGCAGCGCAGAAACTGCTGCTTTTAATTGCTGTCCACACATACTATAGCTTTATACATACTGTACACTGCATTTTAGAGATGCACTAGGCCACTCACCGCTCACAACTCTAAATCATATTGTGCATTTTACATTTTCTACCCTGCAGCACAAAATTTTCCAGGTACTCATTTTGCACTCAAGATGGATTTGCTCAGTTTCACTCCCCTGGCAGTATGTGAGGGAAATATTTAATTAGTGACATCCCCACTCAGACACTTTACACTTATTTACACTTATATACTTTTATATACACTTTAAGACTATTAAGGCTTTGTCAGTGGACCCCAATTCTAATAAGCACTGGTTACTCTTGCATTTTACATGGAAGTTATAGTTTGGTCTGCATTTCGAAAAGATGATTTCATAGGAAACAAGTGGCAAGAGTACATTTCTGGTTCGTTGAACCCTTGCTAGTTACTGCACATTTTTTTGTGTCTCCTCCCTCAAACTTTCTGTGTAAGGGTATCTTAACACCCTACAAATGGCAGTAGCTGGAGAAAATGCTCTTGGTCTACCAAAATATTGGACTCCAAGCTTAGAGAGTCGTCAAAATCATCCAGACAATTCTGTTGCTCTGTTCACGTTGGGTCAGTCAGAAGTTGACTATATAGGCTCTGGGAAATCTGTGGAAGTCATGGCCAAATTCATGGGTTTTGACTGCCTCTTCCATTTTGCTTGTTTATTTCTTGGATCCTAAGTGCTGGACTCGCACACATGCACACTAATAACCTGGATACTTGTGCATCAGTGATGCTCGGGTGTTTACTCCAATGTACTTATGGGGCCTAAGACTACCTTTCTGTCCTGTGTTGGACTTCAAGCCTCTCCATCTTGTATTTCTCCTACTGTTCAGTTGTTCAAGCTATGCAACTGAAGTAGTACTCGTAGATATTCAGGGCACAACATGTAGGAAGGACATCAGAGCTTCTTAAGTCACCACTGGAAAGAACAACTTCCAGTTTTGGACCCTACTGTTCGGTCTGCAGATAAGCAACTTTTATTGTTGATTGAATAAATGTTTATGTTAGAAAAAAAATCAACAAGTATTATTTCAGTGAAGAGAACCGGAAACAGTGGAAATGAAGGTGGATCTTAAATGATGACTTGGAGCGTATGGAGCATCAGGGAAGAGGCCTACTGTGAGAAAAGTCATAGAAGTGTGAGAACAATAGATATGCAGGAGCATATTTGGAGATTAAGTCAGAGATGCAGGATTTTGAATAGGACATAGTTTAACTGGGTATATAATGAATTAATGCAGGGATTTGCACAGAAGGCGGCACACAAATTGATTTACAAGAGTTGTAGAGTTTGGTAGCAGCACTGCAATATCTTGAAAAGTCCTATTAAGATAAGGGAATCAATGGGTTAGTTGCTAAGGGAAATTGTGTAAATAATGGCAATGTTAACAGAAGGGGCTGAAAATCTTAAACTGATCGGAGGGGTAAATAAGAAGGCAGTGAAAGGTGACACCAAGACTGGGGGTGTTGTGGCATTTTTTAGGGGGAATAAGGGAATATCCATACCATGAATGGGGGTTTAGTACTAGATTTAGTATCTGTCTGACTCATCCAGATGGAGATGACATTAAGACCAGACAGAGTGTGTTAGATGAGTGGGGGTATAATAAATGTGAGTACACAGAAGTGTGTGTTGGAATGACTGAAAAGTTCGCAATCTAACACCTGTGTTTTAGTGGTGAGTGTGGTATGGATATTATGGGTGGAGTGGCCATGTTGTGGTGGGAGGTAACAATGGAGTTAAAACAAGGAGAACATTATGATCATTGCAGAAAGGAATATGCAAAGTGTGACATGGCACTGAATACAAACACAAAAAAAGCATATGTTATGGGCGCTAGGTTTAGACCTAAGAAACGCGGACCAGCAGCTACCCTAATAGGTACCAAACCTATACACAAACAGAATGTACAAAAGAAACAATAGGAGCGCTAGGTCAAACACTTCATTAAAATACATTAAGATATATTGTCTTTCTAGTCCCAGTTTCATCAGCACGGTAAACATCTCTCTTTTAGCGAGTAATATCTCCATACCAGTCCTTCTATATATCATTCCTCAGTGGTACAAAATATATCTTTTATATATACTCTTTTAGCTATTCAATACATGTGACTGTTTCAATGCTATATAATTTTTTTCATTTCTGGTGTCTATGGCCATATTCACAATATATGTATTCAGTGGTTTAAATAAATTTATTTTAATGAAGTGTTTGACCTAGCGCTCCTATGGCACTGAATAGCTTTATATATGGATGTTTTACTTATGTATGAAGACAATATATGGGTAAAATATCATCTTCTTAAATTAATGTTTAAAAGTCATGTTTAAACTGGTTTTATTTGGTTATTAAAACAGCATGTTATAATTTAAAACCAAGGGCTATCTGGCACTAGCCATTCAGAGAGATACATCTCCAATGAATTAGAAGGGATCATCCATTATTCCTATACCATCATTTTATCCTATTGTACCTCTTTTGGGTATCCTTTGCATTCAAGTGATACAATAAACTTGGACATTTGTGTGCCAAGAATAGGGTGGCAGGATTGGGGCTTTTTGCACCCCAAGAGAAAATAGAATTGGGGATGAGCCTGCTGCAGAAAAGTAATTGAATTACTGATTGATTAAAAAGCAGTACATAATGTCAAAATAAAAAAAAAAAATTTTGGTTAAATACCCAACTGGATGTTACAACATTAATGACCTAATCATTTGCTAGCCATAACTTCTGGCCTAATTCCCATTTTATGTGTGAGGTGGGGGCTTTGCATGGGTGTTTAAAAGATCGTCTTAACGTTTTGTATATTTTAATATTCTAGACTCCTGGCAATGTGTGTCATAGTTGTGGTATTGATTTTTGTTGTTCCTTTCTCCTAGACTTCTAGAATGTACACTATCCCTCTTTATGAAGACCTGAGTGCTGGACCACTGAAATCTTGTGCCCTGGAAATTTTCTATCAGACACATGGGCGTTTACATCCAAATCTTCGTAAAACTATCCAGCAGATCTTGACCCAGGGAGCTTCTGTGGTGCAGTCGGACACTGTCTTACCTATCCTGTCTACTGAGCTTTGTACACAAGGCTCCTCCTCTCTCAGGGATGTGAATGTGACAGCCTGACAGGGCTCGACATGCAATGACGCATCAGCGAAGTGGCTCCTAATCCAACCAGGCTGTGCCTTGTCCAGTCCCATCTGGGGAGTGTGCCGAGAATCTTTGCACTGGGGTGGAGGATGCAAATTTCAACCCCACCCAACAATGCTCAGGTGGGGAACAAAGACACACAACCCCAATGACTGAACTCTCCTTATCTAGTTTTCAGAGGGAAGAGAGGTGCCAACTGGTGCTTATACCTGTTTTAGGAAACTGTTGTGGGTTGACTGGAATTGATTCCAGAACATCTATGCATTTTACACCTTATTTAGATATCTTTCTTGTGACGGTAGTTGATCTCTGCCTGAAGTTCTTGTTTTTGTTTTTCTAAAAAAAAAAAAAGAAAAAGAGAAAATTATTTAATGTTATTTAACATTATGCTTCCTGGCATGTCTTCTTTTTTACGGTCAAATGGCCACAACAAACTAGTTCTGCAGAATCCTTGAATTTATGGGCTTACTTGTCTACTTGATTCAAGTCTCCAGCACGCATAAGGTTTTTTTTTTACTTTTTTACTAAATTTTGGAGTGTTTTACTTGATCAAATTTTAATTTGTTAATTACTTGTGGTGCAGAAATAGCCATTTTAAATTTTGTTTTAGTGTGACATCAGGCTAAAACATAACCTACAGTTGATTACACCTTCTTTACAGCTGCACCTATGATTCTGTATAAACACACTGATGGTTTTCCAGAGACTAATAGTAGTAAGTGCAGAAGGTTGGTTTAACCATATGTGCTCATGATTTTTTTTAATTAATAGAAAGCCAGCCTTCTTTTCTAATGACATATATAGCCATCTGAGCAGAGAAAATTGGATCCTTTCATACTTCACCTACCAGCAAGACATTGCCGTTTCCTTTGCTGATTTGCTATTTTACTGCTCTTTTGTATTGCTGTAAGCAAAGTTTCTAGGGGATGAAACACAGAATAAAAACTTATTTAATGTTTTATTGTTAAGTATAAATGCCATTTAAACATCTGAAAATTAAACAGTGTGTTTACCCTTCCTCCAGCTTCATTTTCTATATGTCCACGGGAGAAAAGGAGGTAACTTCTAAGCGCCTTAGTCAACTAAACATGGATTGTGTCTTAAACTTTGGTTATTGGGTTACTATTAAAACATGACTGTAAAAGCTTTGTTTGCTTGGAAAAAATAAACTTAACTATGTTTCTTGATATTTTATCTTGGCTACAGATTGAAATTGCGCCAAGAGTTTCTCCAGCTGCCATATTTGTGAAATTCTATAATGGCTTTAGTTCAACACTTTAGAGAGGAAGGGTTGAGGGAATAAGGGACAAGAGATGGATCAGATAAGGGAAAGGGGGGACAGAAGGGGTATGAGTGTAAAAAAATTGGAACTGGATGAAGAAGACATCAGGGTATCCATCAGAAGAGGGTCTTGCAGCTGGACTTCTTGAAGTAGGTGGCAGATGAAGTTAAGACTCAACAGCACCAATGTGATACCTGAGCTGGTTGTGTGCATCTGAAATGGTCTCTGTTGGAGTCTGTCAGAAAGTCACTCAAAAGGATGGCCAGGTTTTGTCAAGAGTCCCGTCGAAATGAGTTGGTGCAGTGGGCAGGCCTTGATCTACGTGCAGGCCGCTTTCAGAATCCATAGAAGCTAGTGCCAAACAAGTCCACAGAACAGGGCCTGTAAGTACCTGACTAAAGGAAATAATGTGGTCTACGGTTGCAAAGATTAGCCTTGGCCAGCGAGAAAGTGGTTCACTGGCTAGGGCTAATGTGGCATTACTTGCAGCCCAACTTAGAAAGGTGAGGTGGGAGAGAGGAATGGCGAACTCTGCATGAACAATGCTTGTCGTAACTGCCCCCTGGCAATGTGTGATGTCTCTGCTAGTTGATGAAGTTCCAAGTGCAGTCATCCCTTGGCACTAGGTATGAAGATGTCTTCATGAAGTAAGATGATGCCCCAGGAATATGGAAGCTCTAACTCTGGGAGAGCATGTCAATTTAAGCTGGGAACCACACTGTACTGGAACCCAAACATTTATATCCTCACAAATATTTTCATAATTGATAAATAATGGATATATTTGCTGCTAGGCAGAAGAGAAAAATGAAGGTTTGCGTCAGTCAAGTTCAGAGGGTGCCAATTTAAATTGTTCATTAAACCACAGTTTGGGAGCTTTAAAGGTTCTATGGTATATCTGATCTTTTCCTATCTTTCTTTTATTTTCAGAGGTTTTTTTTCAGTATTTAAGCAGGTATGTGAAAGTTTCCAAAAGGACAGGCAGGGTATGAGTTTCTATATGTTGTCGTCTCCTAAAGCTGAGCAAAATATATTCATCTGGCAATATTAAAATTAACCACATCATGACCTGAGGGAGTTGCACCTTAATGTCTGGAACAGTGTTTGGTTTATGTATCCTATAGTTTCAAAAGAGATGGTATGTTAATGTTTTAAATATTGTTGTATTTTTTTGGGCAGTAGATGGAGAAACATGGGCAAAATCATGAAAGATACTTTTCCTGAATTCTTCCCATAGTTACTTTAAAAAAAATTAGCACAAATTGTTTATCACATTGTCTTCCTGATTATTGTTTTTTTTTTGTTTGTTTCTAACCAGGGCACTTTGAGGCGTATGTGATACATTAATAGGTCTCCTCTGTTTTCAGCACTAATAAATCCAATAAAGTTGAGCGTAATAGTGGTAAACATAGCATTTATTATTAAATGCATTGTGAATAGACATTAGTAATGCCTTAAATAAGACCATATTTAGGTCTCCCATGCAGGTATCGCGGCCTTTATACCCTGTGACGTCACAGCGACAGGGATTTCTTCTTGCAAACGTGTAATAAAGCCCAGCCTCACCCACTGTTTATAGACAGCAGGCAGGGGTGAATAGATTCCAAGGACTAGATTTACTAAGCTGCGGGTTTGAAAAAGTGGGGATGTTGCCTATAGCAACCAATCAGATTCTAGCTTTCATTTATTTAGTACCTTCTACAAAATGATAGCTAGAATCTGATTGGTTGCTATAGGCAACATCCCCACTTTTTCAAACCCGCAGCTTAGTAAATCTAGCCCCAAGATTTTAAATGACTATCTGTTAAATGCCAACTTCCATGTGTATGCAAATTTAACCGTGTTCATCTAGGGAACTAGCTGGGTACTTTGGAAGAGTAAATTTCACCATAATTTTGTAGAGATTCTTAGATGGAGCTGTCTTTAATTTGATTCTCAAGGAGGTTATACATAGAATTAAGTAGAGAAATGGGAAGACATAATTACTTTATCTAGCAGATATATTATACACAGTGTATTGCAAGCAAAAGGTCACCCGTCTGTAAAGAAAAAATGGGGTATGACGAATTAAAGGAAATGTTGTAAAACAGTACTGGATCCACTACAATGCGGTCTGTGATGTGTTCAGTACTACCCTGGCTTGATACTATAGCCAACTGATAATTTATGTACTCTGGAATATAGGACGATTATGAAAAGAAGGATGCGCAAATTAAGTTGCTGATAATTGATTATTCTTAAGAGCCTCTTAGGTTTTGTTATAATACAAATGTTTGAAACGGTTTTTTTTAAACTTTTTATTTTAAATTTTTATGCCACTGATGTGTACTTATCATTGATATGTTATGGAACTTTGTTATATAATTTAAAGCACTCTCATCAAGAAGCCTTGTTATATATTGTATGTTTTAATTTTCTTTCTAAGAGCTTAATATATTGTAAAGCAGGTCACGATTGTCTTGGGATCAAGGTTTATGGTTATAAGTTTAACAGCTCCCACTAGAAACCTGATAAACTTTTAGAATAGGGTATGACAGAGCTTTTCATTTATAGCAAGCTGTCTTTCTTGTGCAATATTCTCACTCTGATGCCCCAGGATTTAGTTAATCTTGGGTATCAGGTAGTAGTAGTACAGAAGGTGCTTTACAAACTGCTGGCTGGGGACCATTAGTTCCCTGGGGAGAGGGTTTCTAAGATTGTCAGTAAATTCCCTGGTGCTACAATGGTAACAAACTGATAACTTAGACCTGACTCTGATATGTAATTATTTGGCTGGCAGATTTAGCTGTAACCGATATGTCCATATATCTATAAAGCTATGTCCACAAAGTGATGTACTGTTGGTAAAAAGAGTTCCAAATTATGTCCTATAGATTAGGCAAATAGAAGCTGTGTGAACAGTTGTATCTTCCACATGATATTCGATCATGACAGTGTAAAGCTGGGTACACACTACACTGTTTTCGTCCAATAATCGGCTCAAACAGCCGACATACGACTGCTCGTTCAAAAGTCGGGTCAGTGTGTACAGTTACACGATGGTCGAAAGTCTGCCCAAATGGACGATTCTCGCCTCATTTGGTTGGTCGTAAAACGATATTTTTTACAATAAATACTATTTATTTTCACCAACCTTCATATACTGGTCACTGAAAACTTCAATGATAGCATCACAGGTGTCAGGTACTATCATGCCAAGAGCTTGAGGTGAAATAGACGTGCTGTATTTAAGATCTGCCAGTGTTCTCCCTGTTGCAAAAAAACGTAGGGTTGCCACCAGTCTTTGCTCTGGCGGTATGGGTCTCCTTAAATGGGTGTTCTCCCTCTGGATGAGAGGGGTCACAAGTTGGAGCAGTTCCTGAAAAGTTGAATCATTCATACGAAGAAAATTCTTGAAATCATCGGGGTTGTTGTCCCGTATCTCCTGTAGCAGGGGCATATGGCAGAACGTGTCTCTCCTCTTGAACCACTTTTTGCTCCAGCAAGATCTATTCTTTCTCCTTGGTTTCGTACCAGAAGTCTTCTTGCCACAGCAAGCATGAGAAGTGCAGCTGCTTGTTCTTGTTTTGTAGCCATTGTACGTTTACAAATGGGAATGAATGGACAGTGTAGCCTTTTGTTTTTAAGCTGTTTTGGGAGTTAACTATAGTACAGGGTCCGCCCCTTTATGCTAATGTCTTCGGTATCTCGCACATTTCCCCGCAAATGTTGCTGCAGTGTGTACGGAATTTAAATCATTGTTCACGACAACATGGCTGTAAAAAGTCGCTAACGGGACGTCCGCTCTTCCGTTTATCGTCCTAAACAAGGCTAGTGTGTATGCAGTCCATGGACCGAGCGATCGGACCATCGATCGCATGTAAAATTGCTCGGCATAAAAAGTTGGTCGAAATTTCTGTAGTGTGTACCCAGCTTTAGGAAAACGCACTCACATTTAGGTTTATTCAATCTTCTGAACAGATATCTCCATCCTGGACTGGCCTAGGAGTCTGGGCCAGACAACAAGTGGAGGATATGGAGTTTGTTTACCCTCATTGTTTAGCCCAGACTTCTTGTTCTGTCTTATCTGAGTAACTATTCCACCTGGTCACATTTTAAGATTAAATCTAACATATAACCAATAACCTATAATATGCATGGAATATAATAGTGTATGTTAGTAACGCTTAAGTAAATTAAACTGTAGCACAGCTAAATGAGGACAATTCAGTATGTAGAAAGAGGCAATGGAACACAAATGTCCTTGGGTCTTATTTGGTGACGTCCAAATGCATAGCGTAGCTTTCAAACCCGGCGATTAGTGTGGCTGGCAACTAATCACAGCTTATTGTTATGAGCAGAGATAACATTGAGATTTTTAAGTGTTCTGCTAAGAATCTATCTTAAAAGCATTTTATTTTTTTTTAGTTTCTAGAGATAGTTTAACGTTTTATTTTGCTTTTACATATATGTTTGTACTTTTACATAGAGAACCGGCTCAGTAATTTGATAAGGGCATGTTAAAACACAGATTTTTGTTAAGGAGATGACAGGGGAGGTGGAGTTTTCCTGTGGAACTAATTCAGACAAAGCTGCAGATGTTGAACAGCTTTGAATCTCTTTAGACTAAATACGTCAAAGTTGTTACTGGGGCAAATTGTTTTTTTTTTTCTCAATATGAAGCAATACAGATTTCGGTGTTGCAGCTCCAGACGTATGAACTCAAACCTGAAGTATCCCCAAATTGGTAGTCAGTGGAGGTTAAAGGTCATTAACATTGGGACTAGGGGAAGAAACAAGTCAAGTTGGGGGGGTTGAGTGCTCCTAATCAAATAGCGGACTTACAGTGTAGAGCCCCTTATTGCATGATTACTTAAATTTATCACCTCTGGTGTAAAGATTATATTGTGATATTGTCCTTGGGGATGCAGAGATATGGTCCCACTCCCTCACACATAACATGTTCAAAAAGCAGCTAGCTTTAATGGTTGATTACTTGATGCTGAAATGCTTAGTCACTTTGCCTGTAATGGTGACCAGAGCTGCAAGCTACAGCATGAAATATCTCCACTGCCTGTAAGTAAGAAATGAGTACAAATAGATTTTAAGTTTTTTTTTTTTTTTTTTTTATAATTTTTTATTTTCAGTGGTCAATCAAGAAAATACAGACAGCAAAACGATAACACTGTGTAGCATGCACAGTAAAATCACAACAGTTATTGTGGTGTATCGCATATTAGGAAACCTTTAGACAAAAATGACCGGTTTTTACATTTTTAAAGAGTAATATAAAATGGGTGTAGGAACAAAATGGATTGTGGGGGAGGGGTGAGGGGGGTAGGACCACAAAGATAAGCACTGTAAGTATTTAGAGGATAACTAGGGTGTGTTGAGCCTATAGCAGAGGGGAGATATGTGTCGGGAAGAGTTAAGGTCATCGCACATGGGTCAGGTCAGAGGACGTGGAGCGTTGAGGGGGGAAGGTGTGTTCCACGGCTAGCCATGGAGCCCAGACTTGACTGAAGACGTGGCCTCTATCGTGGAGGTAGTACGTAATCTCCTCCATAGCGGCCACATGCCAAATCTGCTTCTTGAGAGCCAAAAGGGATGGAGGTGAGGTCTTTTTCCAATTAAGGGCTATGAGTTATTTGGCTGCTGTCAGGATGTGGGCAGTTAATTTCTTGGAGAATTTGTCCAGGTCTTGGGGAGGGTAACATAAAAGAAATATCCAGGGATCTTTCGGGATAGGGGCTTCAAAAAGGGTATTTAGGAAACTATGGACTGAATCCCAGAAGGTGGTGATAATCGGGCAAGACCACCAAATATGAAACATCGTACCCCTTTGGCCACAGTCCCGCCAACAGCAGGGCGAGGAAGAGGTAAACATTCTATGGAGTCTTGTGGGAGTGTAATACCAACGGTAATAAATTTTGTAAGAGGTTTCCTTGAGTTTAGTTGATATAGAGCATTTAGCTATCCCCAGTCTCATATCCTCCCAAGCCTCTTCATCCGGGGGAGGACCAAGGTCCTTTTCCCACTCATCTTCATAAGGGTTTGGAGAGGGAAGGGCAGAAGTGAGAAGAATGCTATATATTTGAGAAATCATGCCCTTGTCCAAGGGATGTTTTCTACAAAGAGATTCAAATGGAGTAAGGTCCCTAAGAACATAGGTTGGTGGCAGGGATTGCAAGAAATGATTAATTTGGAAGAATTCAAAGGGGCTGAGGATGTTGGATGGGGATTGGGGTTGGAGATCCGCTAGCGAAAGCCAGCGGCCCTGTTTGGAAAAATCTACTGGAAATTTAAGCCCTGCACGAGACCAGTTACGGTGGGTTGTAGAGGCAGATCCGGGAGGGAACACCGGGTTATGCCAGATGGGGGTTAAAGGAGATATTGCAGTTGAAAGTTTTAGTTTGAAGGAGTTGGAGTCCCAGAGCATAGCATCAAATTTGATAGAAGGCAGTGCTCTAACAGCAGGGGGGCGACGGGCGGGAGATACGCCCTAGAGAGAGGAGAGATCGGGCAGGGTTAGATGGGCCGATTCTATATCAAGCCATGCAGTGGAGCCAGAGGAAGCGTAGGAGGCAACGATTTGCGAAAGGTGGGATGCCAAGTAGTATAATTTGATGTCGGGAAGGCCTCTTCCTCCTCCAGGGATTGGTCGTTTTAAGATATTAGATGAGACTCTAGGAGGTCTATGGTTCCAAATAAAGCGGGTGAGGGCCTTCTGGATGTTGGCAAGGAAAGAGGCAGGGACAGCTATGATCCTGCCCAGCCACGAAATATTAAGGCGGTTCCAGGAGGTCAGGTCTGATTGCGTCTTGGAGAAAAGGGGTAGGAAATTCTCACGAAAGAGGAGGTCATAGCGAGAAGTGAGGAAGACCCCCAGGTATTTGATCTTCCTGTTCTGCCATTTGAAATTAAAGTTAGCCCGGAGGAGCTCGGTATCCCGAGGAGAAACGTGAAGCAGCATGGCCTCTGACTTGGTGTAGTTTATCTTATAGCCCGAAACATCGCTGTAGTTCTGAAGGATGGCATATAGGTTGGGCAAGGAGATCCCCGGTTGGGTAAGTGATAGGAGGATATCGTCTGCAAAGAGTGAGATCTTGGAGTTCGTATTACCCACCTTGACCCCCTGTATGCTAGGATTAGACCTAATTTGGGAAGCCAGAGGTTCAATTATCAGAGCAAATATCAGAGGGGAAAGGGGGCAACCCTGTCATGTTCCATTTCGAATGGAGAATGATTCTGAGGGAGTGCCATTAACCAGGACTTTAGCAGTAGGGGTGGTGTATAATGCTAGGACGCCAGTGAGGAAGTCGCCAGCGAAGCCGAATGACTCAAGAGCCGCTTTCATAAAGTCCCAAGAGATCCTGTCAAATGCTTTTTCAGCATCCAGAGGGAGCATAATAGTTGGGGATCTCCTGGAATTTGTAATATGGATGATGTCAATGGCACGTCTGGTATTGTCCCTCGCCTGGCGTCCTGGGATAAACCCTACTTGGTCATACTGGATCAGAGAAGGGAGGAAGGCATTCAGACGGTTTGCTAGGATTTTGGCATAAATTTTCAAATCGAGATTGAGGAGAGAGATTGGCCTGTAGCTAGCACAGTGGAGCGGGTCTTTACCGTCTTTAGGGATAACTACAATTTTGGCCTCCAGCATCTCTGATGGGAGAGGGTCACCTTGGAGAGTGTTGTTATAAAGGGATTTGAGATGAGGGGCCAACAAATCAGAAAATTTCTTGTAGTATGCGGCCGTGAAGCCGTCAGGGCCTGGGGATTTACCACTTTTTTGTCCCTTGATGGCTTGATGGATCTCGTCTGTCGAGATCTCTTCATTGAGAAGTGAAAGGGCTTGGTGGGATAATTTAGGTAGCCTGGCTTTGGCAAGAAAGTCATTGATCAGGGCGGAGGGGGTTTTCAGTGTTGGGGAGGAAGCGGGAGCAGGGAGGTTATAAAGAGCAGTGTAAAAATGTTGAAATGCTGACCTGATATCTGCTGGATCGTGAGTTAACTGGTTATGTAAATCACGGATAGCAATAATATTTCTATGAGTTCTAGCTGTACGCAGCCGTGATGCAAGAATTTTGTCAGCTTTGTCTCCTTTTTTCATAAAAAGTCTGACGGAGCCATTTAAGGCGTGTGGCCGCTTGTTTAGAGAGAAGGAGGTTTAGTTTGGCTTTGGTTTCCCGGAGGGCTGTCAGGTTTGCGGGATCAGGGGTTGCTTTGTGCTGGGCTTCCAGGGTTTGAAGTTGGATGGAGAGCTCATTGGTTCGGGTGAGGTATTCTTTTTTGTGGCTGGAGGCCATGCTGATCAAGTGTCCCCTCAAGACCGCTTTGTGCGCAGTCCATAAGGTGGCTTTGGAGACTTCTGGAATATCATTTAGCTCAAAGTAGTCCTCCAGTCTAGTCCTAATCTGAGATACTATATTTTCGTATTGTGAAGAAGGGAGTCATTAAGACGCCAGGTCATTGGGCGAGGTCGGGGTAGGAGGTCAGAGGTGTCAATTGTAAAAGGGGCATGGTCAGACCAAGTCAATGGGTGGATCTGGACCGCCTGGAGGTTTAGGGCCAAATCATGGCTGAGCAGGATCATATCTATACGGGAGTATGAGCCATGGGGTGAAGAATAAAATGTGTAATCGCGTGTAGTCGGCTCCTTCACTCTCCAGGAGTCATATAGAAGCTGAGATTTCATGAGACTGAGGAGGGATTTAGTGGATTGTGGGACTGCTGAGAGCGGAACAGCGGCCACCGGGGCAGAACGGTCGATGGTGGTGTTCAGAACAGTGTTGAAGTCGCCCGCTACAATAAGATCCCCCTGTCTAAAACGAGTCAATTAGGAATCTAGTTTGGTGAAGAAGCGGTGTTGGTGTTGGTTAGGGGCATAAACGTTTACTAGTGTACAGAGCTTGTTGTTTAGCTTACCTATCAGAATGAGATAACGTCCGTCTTTGTCAGCGAGAGAATTGTTAAGCTCAAACGTGAGGTGACGTGCCAGTAAGATCGAGACCCCCCCGTTTTTTAGCTGAGTGATCACAGGCATGGTATGACTCGGGATATAATTTAGAGCGGAGTTCGGGGTGAGAGTCATGTAGAGAGTCTCCTGTATGAAAATTAGGTCTCCCCTATGATATTTAAGGGTCACGTGAAGTTTACTTCGTTTCTGGGGACTATTTAACCCTTTTAAGGGAAAGGACCCTAAGACCCATGTGCGATGAGAGAGAGGAAGATAAAATGAGAGAAAGAGATGAAAGGGTAAGGTGGGAGATCTGAGTAAACCTGACGTGGTATCTGGGTGGTTCTTGGGGCACATATAGTGGAGAATAGAGCAAAAAAGATCCTTAGCTTATTGTGGTCTATTTGAGTAAGGAAGGGGGCGGGGAGAAGGGGACGAAGGGAGGTGGTCACACGGCGGAATAGGCCGGGACCTGTGGTGCCGACATTGGGAAGGGAGGCTATGAGCCAATAAGGCACATAGGTCAGCAAGGGAGCCTAAAACTCCCGGGGGGAGTGGCAGAACATCCAAAGGATGCATCAGGAGGGTCCAAATAGTGGGGGCGAAGTGCGCACCCTCCTAGGGTTTTGAGATGGGGTGCTGGAAATGAAAGAATAATGAAGTGATGTGCGGAGCAGCCGGGTAGTATGGAGAGGGAAGATAGAAGGGGGAACTTATGGTAGGGGGGGTAGTAGAAAGGGGGAGTAATGGGAGATAAGAGGGGGAGAGATGGTGAGGAACAAAGGAATGTATGTAGCATAACACAGTAATACAACCAGTTATTTAAACTATACAGAATGGACTTATATTACATTAACTCGTAATGAACTAAACAACATTGTAGCCTCTGGCGCTCTCCCATCACACCTCCCCAGGGGCATCCGGAATAAAATAGAAAGGATGCCAATTGACCATGTGGGCGTCACGGTGGTGGCCCAAACGGCAAGTATAACAGGGAGGCGCAAAGAGAGGACACCGCCAGAGGCACAGGAGAAAATAGGGACTGTTGAGCACTGAGAGTCTGGGAGACCAACCCCTAATAGAAGGGGGAGCCTCAAACAGAATCTAAGGCCCGACAGGTAATAACACACACTCAAAACATTGTAATATAGTGCGAGCATGTAAATCAGGCCTGTCGACAGTGTATTAAACCAAGCAGGTAGGTGGAGGGCTTTCGGAGTCAAAACTGGCAGGGAAGAGCTCTAGGCCTAAAGAGTGGGTGGGGTCCCGTGAAAGGCGGGAACCCTTAGGTGATATGTAGTATGGGATACGAGCCTTCAGTATGGGGGGGACAGATAAGCTATAATGGACCCCAACAGATAGAATCTTACAAAAGCTACATAGTAGCATAATAGAAACATCAAAAAGCACGGGTGAGGTCCCGCAAAAGGCGGGAGCCCTTAAACAGTATGTAGACTTCCTAGGGGGGGGGAGCTAACAGATGTTGAGGCCCAACATATAGAAACATATAAAACAACATAATATTGGTGAAAACATGTGTAACAGGCATAACAACAGTAAATCAAACCAAACTGATGAATAGGAGGCCTCCTATAGCAAAATAGTCAGCATAGGGTTATGAGCTTAAGGCACAAGTGGGATCCCACAGAAGGCGGGGATTCCTAAGTGGCGTGTAGACAGTCTTTCTTCCGTGATCAGCCCTGGATCCAAACAGTGAAAAAGGGGAATGAGAGGGAGAAAGAGACAAAAAGATAAAACCTGATAAGCCGAGTCAAGTCCCTGAAGATCCAGTTGGCGATGCCGAGGTCCCAGGAACTGTGGTCCACTCTGAACGGGGGGCTTCATGTGTGGACGGTCTTTGTGATCTCTGGGGAAGAGGAGAGTCCACGGGAAGGTCAGCATTATCGGTGGTGATGCCAAGTTTGGGAATTAGAGATTGAGCTTCAGGAAGAGTCCTGGCCGTAAGCATTGATCCCTGGTGCCATACTAGAATACGAAAGGGGAACCCCCAGCGGTATTTGATGTTTCGTTTCCGGAGAAGTGTAGTAAAGGGCTTGAGGTCTCTCCGTTTGGCAAGGGTAAGGGGGGATAAATCCTGGAAGATTTGTAAGTTGGAGTTGTCGAAAGTGATCATCTGAAGCCGGCGGACCTCTTTCATGATGGCTTCTTTTGCTGTAAAGTAATGTAATCTGAGGATAACATCGATAGGTTGAGATGGATCTTGGGAGCGAGGTCTCAGTGCTCGATGGGCTCGATCGAGAAGAAGTTGATCTTCAGGAGTCGAGGGGGAGAGCTTGGTAAAAAGTTTCTTAAGGTAGAGTTCCAGGTGGGTGGGTTCAACCTGTTCTGGGATCCCCCGAATTCTCAGGTTGTTACGTCGAGCACGGTTGTCCTGATCTTCCTGGCCATCTTGTAACTGGGTGATGTCATTTCGCATTTCATGGAGATTAGTTTGAAACGACTGTTGGCAGGTCACCACTTCTTCAACCCGATGCTCCAGGTGATTTGTTCTATCCCCAATTTCAACAATGTCGGCTTTCAGGGAATGGAGAGCCTGTACAGATGTTTTGACGTCCCTTACCTCTTTGAGGAGGGATAAAAAATCCCGACGGGTGATAGGTGACTGATCGTCATCGTCGGGATCTGAATCAGAGTGTCCAGGAGATGACTCAGGTATGTCATTGCTTTGTTTGGCAGGCGTCTTGTTTCTGGAGAGGTAGGGAAGGAGGTCGCTACCTGGGGGTTTCTTCCCCCCTCTTGGCATCGTAGTAAAGGTGGGGATTAACAGAAAGGGAGAAAAGCGTAGAGGATGGAGGTCGGCTGCTCCGTAGTGTAGATCTCAGTGCTAGGAGGGGTGCATGGGCACACTCTGCATCAAGTCATCCCCAGCCTGAGAGGAGAGGAGGTGGCAGAGGGAGACAAAGAACTCAGGATTTGTGTCCACAGGTACAAACCTCAGTGGCTGGTGCCCAAGCTTGGTGGTATAGTGATGTTGAGCTTGTGGAAGCCTGGTGTACTAAAAACGAAGTGGTCCGGATTGTGATATGAGAGAATCCTCGTAGCAGAAGTATTGGTGTTTGTTCAATTGGAGAACCAATGATAATCTTTATAGACCGTAGTGGAGGTGATCCAGCTTGTGGGGGTACCCCAAAGCAATGCAAGGGGTGCAATGAGGAAGCAGGGGGGGTGAACGAGGACAGCTGTGTGTCCACTGCAAGAGAGTCAGAGCTGGCAGGAGTAAAGTCAATGTGCTGCTAATTAGACTGGTGTTCTTATCTCAGCAGGGGGGATACCCCACTATCCTCATCTTACATCCAAAAGGTGGGAGAAGATGGAGGGGAGCTGTAGTGCTGGTAGTCTGAAGACTCTGCCCGGATCTCCCACAGGTGGGACAGGAGTGCGGCAGGGGTGACCTCCAGGTACTCCCCTAGTGTTGCCAATAGGGGTGGGGGGAACAGAGGAGGATGTTTGTACCTCTCAGCAGGGTCACTGACTCCTTTCCAGGCAAACCGGAAGTGCCGCTGCGAAACCGGAAGTGCCGCGTCGAAACCGGAAGTGTCACTGCGAAACCGGAAGTGAGGGGTCCGCGGGGAGGCTGAAACTTTAGGCCGGGGCTTCAACCGGAAGTAGGCCGCCGAACTCGTCCCGGGTAAATCACGAGGCGTGCAGCCGATGGAGCCAGCGGTGAACCACAGGAGGCTGGGGGGTCTGGATGCAGGGTAGCCAGAGGGGAAGCAACAGATCTGTCTCTCAAGGTGTCCACTGACACAGGATGCCCAGCTAGCCACAGGAGGACTCAGAGCAGGTATCTCAGAGGGTCCAGCGGTAAATCAATTATTGGATGGCTGCTGGAGGACTCCACAAATAGAGGACCGTGTTTATGAAGGTTCTGTGGCAGGGATGTCCCAAAATATAGAGGGATAAGGGTCTCGGGATCAGGGGAGCTCAGGCAGATGCTGCCATTCGAGATCAGTACAAATAGATTTTAAGAATTATCCCAAAGGGAAGTTTTAGTTCAGTCCAAGGCTGTGTTAACCAGGTTAGAACTGGTAGCCTTGAAAAACAGAATTGCATGGCTCATGTAATTTCTCTTGTTCTTGCATTTTAAGAAGATAAAGGCTTCTATTTTAGACGATTCCTTCTAAAAGAGTCATCAGGGACTTTTTGTATGGAACTTGAGTTGAAGAAGCTAAACTGGTTCATTCCTACCAGACACTTTCATATGGAGTGTGTCAATTCTTTCCTCGTGGTTTTCGGGCAAGGGGATTTTCTCCCAAGCATAGACCTACATGATGCCTCTTTTCATATCCCTGTTTGTTACAGGAAATTCTTCATGTCCTGGGCCAACACTCTCATTCACCTTCTTGTTTTTTGATAGTCTAGCATGGCCAGCCCTAGAAAAAAGAAAGCAAACAGAAACTTACCAATCCGCCGGGCGCCGGGGCCCAGCAGCCTCCTCTCTCCTGCAGCAGCTTGTCACTAAATGACGTCAGTGACAGCTGCGGGAGAGAGGAGGCTGCTGGGTCCCGGCGCCCGGCGGATTGGTAAGTTTCTGTTTGCTTTCTTTTTTCTAGGCCTGGCGTGGGGCGGAGTGAGGGATCGTGGCACAGGAGGGGGACAGTGAGCAGAGGAGGGGGCAGAGCAGGGGGACAGCGTGACAGGAGGGGGACAGAGGGCAGAGGTGGGGGACAGGAGGGGGACAGCGTGACAGAGGGCAGTGTGCCTGGATGCAGAGGGGCATTTTTGCATACAACTAAATAAGTATTTCTGTCGTGACCTAAATACTTATTACAATTTTTTGACCCAACTACTTCTAAAACAGGACTGCTCAGTAATTATTTTGGAGGGGTGCCTTGAAAAAATTTGGAGACTCTAAGGGTGCCGCGAACTGCAAAAGTTTGGGAACCACTGGTATAGCAACTAAGATGAATTGCATCAGAAAGTGAGCCTGCATCAGAGGAGCTGAGACAATGCTTAAATAGAACTACAGATGCTGATACCACTTGATGGAGGTTTTTTTTACCCACAAAGTTTTAAATTTGTGTGGAACAGTGCACAACAGTACAATGGCGTAAGTTGGCCATTTGCTTGCAATAGCAGATTATCTCAGCTGAGAGCAGAATCATTTAGGAGACTGTTCCCTTCATTAGGAAGTGTTGCACCTGTTGATAAAAATATTCAAGGGGATATCCTGGCAACAAGCAGAAATGCAAAAGTCCCAAGGTTCTTCTCTCTGCACAATGCTCCAGAGTCAGAGGGAATAGATGCTGTAATAGTTCCATGGACATTTCACCTGGGGTATAACTTCCCTCCCATTTTCATTCATCACTCGCATGTTACAAAAGATCCAGAAAGAATAGGCAGAAGTGGCAATTCTTCCACTTGACTACGCCATTTTTGGTCTCTTGTAGGCTGGGAGATGCTCTAGGAAAAGCTTTGGACTCTCTTCAGTTAGATTTACTGCACCAAGGCCCAGTTTTTCTTATCCAAATCCAGAAGCTTTGATGGCATGGAAATTGAGCAGGAATTGCTCAGGAAAAGGGGAGTTTCAGGATAAGTAATGAACACACAATCACAGGCAAGTTCTTCAGATCTCTATTACAGGATTTGGAAGAAAGCTATTGCATTGTGTAGCTCTAAATTCAATCCCGAAGCAGTAACCATTCCGCAGATCCGTGACATTCTCCAGGATGGTTTCCGCAAAGTTCTTTCTTTATCTATACTTAAAGTAAAGGTGTATGTTCTTAGATACCAGAAATTCTGAGTATTTGCTTCTTTGAAGCAATGAAGAGGATCTGTCTCTCCTTTGGTTCCTTAATTAGTTCTAAACACTCTGATGTCTGACCTTGTTGAACCACTGCAAGAAGGTCAATTGCAATAGATGGCATTGAAGGTAATTTTCTTGTTAAAAATTACATCTGTTTGCAGAGTTGAAGGTTTGCAGGCACTGTGATGCAAGTAGCTTATTATACATGTCTGTGGAGCAAGTGGTGCTTGGAGCCAATTGAGAATTTCTATCTATGGATGTATCTATGTCCCACAATAATCAGGAGGTTGTAATGTCATCTTTCTGGCTACAGCTAAAGAAAACTGCATTGACTGAATGTGGTGGAAAGGGTTAACAGCAGTGTAACATACGAGGTATGTTTATTAAAATAAAGAGACTGATTAAATAACTCCCCTTTATTTATTGGTATTACAAATTTAATGTTTGTCCCCTTCAATATACTCCCCATTTGCACTATTACATCGCTGTAGTCTTGTTTTCCACTGGTCGAAGGCATGGAGCAAATCAATTTCTGTCACTTGCTACAACATATCTGCTGTTTTCTTCTTTACAGCATAAACTGACTCAAAATATGTCTCTTTAAGCACTGATTTGACTTTTGGGAAAAGATACAAATTGCAAGGTGCTAAATCGGGCGAATATGGAGGATGTTTCAGTGTAGTAATGTGTTTGTCGGTCAAAAACTGCTTCACAGAAAGTGCTGTGTGAGCAGGCGCATTGTCCTGGTGAAGAAAGAAACCATTTTTCCACAGTTGCGGCCGTTTCTTTCTGACTTTTTCTCTCAGCTTTTGCAAAACTTCCTTATAATAATGCTGATTAACTGTTGTGCCTTCTGGATCCCATTCTTCCAAAATGACACACTTGATATCGAAAAAAAACAATGAGCATTGCTTTGAATTTTGACAAGCTTTTTTCATTCTTGGTGATGGTGTTTTCCAGTGCATTGTCTGTCTTTTTGGTTTCAGGATCGTACTGGAAGATCCAGGTCTCGTCACAAGTAATTTAATTTATGAAACAGGTTTGGATCTGTGTCAAGTTGCTGCAGAAAGTCAACACAACATTCCTTGTGATATTCTTTTTGCTCTGGTGTGAGAACCCTTGGGACCATCTTTGCACAAACATGTTGTTAAGATCCTCATGCAAAAAAAATTTTTTTTTTCTTTTATATGTTTGTGAAAGGTTCTGGATAAAACAGTCAAGAAAAACCATTGGAAATTTTCTGTAATCATATTGTTTGGATTTATGGTGACAATTTGTAGCGCCTGTCGAGGTGTAACACATTGTTAATTTTTTATTTTAAGCTTGTGGTGGATGCCCACACGCAACGAGCACATCTGTGTGAAAGCAAGATGTACCACTGGCTTCAAAGGCAATTCTTCTTGCCTGGGTTGTATGGCATGGTGGAAGAGGTAAGCAGACAGTGCAGGGCCTGTGGCCCAGTGAAGCCCCCAAAACAACTAGCGCGCATGCAGACCATTGTCAGGTTGACCCCTGGAGATCCTGATGATAGATTATGAATTGATCTGTGAGTCCATCAACGGCCATTAATACGCCCTGGAGCTGCCAGACCACTTCACAAGAATCATCGTGGTAGTGCCCACAAGCGAACACACTGCCTAAGCCATCACAGAACAGTTCATTAGGAGGTATGGGTGGCCGGAGCGCATACACTCTAAACAAGGCGCCTGCTTCCAAGGGTGGTTGATAAGAAAACTATGCCAGATTTATGGCATCAAACAGTCCTGGATCAGCCCGTTCCTTCCCCAAGGGAATGGAGCATGCAAGAGGTTTAACTGTACGATACTGTAGATGTTTGAGGAGGATCAACGGCAGCGGTGGCCAGACTTTGTGCAAGAACTGGTGTGGATTTATAACAACCACGTGCACCACTCCAACACTCCATACTTTTTAGTGTGCGGCTGCCCAGGAAGAGAAATGCAAGACTCAATCCCCCGGAATATGAAGAAGAATTGAACCCGGCCAGTGAGTATGCTGTCCGGCCACTCTGATTGTGTTTTAAACACAATCAGAGCGGCCGGACAGGATTCTGTCTGCCAACAGGGACCTGCACATAGTGTGCGGCCGCAGACAGCACACCACTGCTAGGGGGAGGGGCCAATGCCCCAATCGTCCCCCGATCCGCCACTGCTCCCAATACTCTACTATCTGGTACAAGGCTACTCACTGTCAGTATGGTATCACGGTGCAACATTTTGTGGTACTTCACCATGGGGCACTCCATTTTTTTGATATATGGTTCAATAGCCATAATCTTTTCTTTTATTTTAACTGTCAATTTAGGTAATCATTAAAGAAAATAATAAGAAAGTGCGAAGGAAAACCATTCCAAAATTTGTAAAAAAAAAAAAAAGTAATTATGAAATATATTGGAATGGAATGACATTATCATTTTGTAACTTTATCTACAGTTACATGACACACACACTATATAAATGTCTCTCTACACACACAGTATATTAAAGTTGTACTTCTGGATGACCACTAGTACATTTTAACTAGTGTGTAAAAGTTCTCATAAGGTTTTCCTGTCATACTCCTTGCTGTGCCCCCAACTTTGGTTTGTCGAGATTAGGTACCTTTCTAGGGGAATATCTACTCAGTCCCCGGTTGTTGCCCTGACTTCAAATGCCGGAACTAGATTCTGGAAACTTATCCCATTTTGGCTCACACTTATGGAATGGGAGGTGACTTGATAGCGGACTGGAAGGTGTTCTTCTCGCACAATGCCACCACAGTCAGTCCGCCAGTCCTCTGGGATGCCTTTAAAATGTTCCTCCGTGGCACGCTGGTAAATCGGGTTGAGGGACAAAAGAGGTAGTCCAGGGCAGAGGAATGAAGACTAGATCAGGCCTGCTGGGATATGGAGCAGGTATATTTGTCAACAAGGCTCCCCGCCGATCGGCTGACCTAGTTACATGCGGAGAAGAATTAGGCGGACTATTTGCTAGACAAATCCGCACGTAGGCTCCTCTTCTCTAAACACACTATGTATGCACAAGGGGATAAGAGTGGAAGCCTCATGGTGTATTGGGCTAGAACGGAATTACAAACCCAAACTATAACTGCCATTTCTGACTGGACAGGGACTACTCAATTTGAGACTGAGAAAATAGTATTCCAAGCCTACTATGAGGATTGTGGCACCTCCAGAGCAGACTATTCCACACCCCAATTGGATGGCTTTCTGTCCCAGGTGCGTCTACCCAGGCTCCTGCTGAAGGCTGTGGATTCCCTTGAGGCCCCCATTACCGTAGAGGAAATTGAGGCGACCATAGCGTTCACTCCGTGTAACAAGGCCCCGGGTGTGGATGGACTGCCCATGGAGCTGTACAAAAAATTTGGCATCTTCTTTGTCCCAACGTTATTGGAACAGTATAACGAATTTTTACGAGACGGCCGCTTTGCCGCCATGCATGTCTGAGGCAGTAAAAGTGGTCATCCCCAAGCTGGGCAAGGACCCACTGCTGCCTGAATCCTATAGGCCCATGTACACTGTAGAGGCGGCGCCTCCTTAAAATAGTACCTTAAGAGCTCGGATGACATTGTGTCTCTTCAATATGACGTCATCGGACGCTGCCGGGTTCTTCAGCTGCCGCAATTTAGTAAAGTCTGCCTTTCAACTGCCTGTGTTTTCAGTGAGTCTGTGATGCGGTCTTCGCTGTAATCCTGCCGGGGTAAGCAGCATCGTGCTTTACAGCACAGTAAAAGTGAGTACCACCGGATGGCGGGCTGCGAACATTATTTCTCTGGGGCAATTATATTCCAGGAGCATCCTCAAATCTTTTGCAGAGTTTCAAGTAGACTTTTATTTACTAAATAACTTATATTATACATTCCTACGTTACGTCATGCCTGAATGGAACAATTTGGCAGTGTCCATCTCATCTTTTCTCCAGATCCTCTTCATCTACTCTGTAAACAGGTGGGTTCCATAAAGACCATCTCAGTGTTATATGCCAATGTACTTTCCATACTCACTCCCAATGACCTGCCTCGACTGCGACGGGCCTGGGAACTGAACCTACATTCTTGACAGTGCTTATGAGGTCACCTCCTGCACCAGGTATAGGCAGGCTTAGCTGTATATTTTACATAGAGTGTATTACTCTCCCCACAGGTTGCTCCAGATGGGTGCCCCATCCAGCTCTAACTGTCCAAAATGCGAAGGTTGCTCCACTACTTTCTGGCACCTACTCTGGTGCTGCCCTGTGGTAGGAAACTTTTGATCGCAGGTGGTGGAGTGTATTCAAGACAGAGATATAGATATTCCACTGTTGTACCCCAAGACCTGCATATTTGGTCCCTAAGTCGATTTGTTGTTGGCGAGGTTTGCGACCAGATATGACCTTAATCTTTTCACCCTAGCTAAGGTTGCAATCGCTAGAGTGTGGATAGCATGGGAGGGGCCGGACTTCGGTGCTTGGGTGGCTTTGGTTAATGTAGCAGTGGGGGACGAAAGATTCACTTATCAGTCCCGAAGCACCATGCCAAAATATTACAAGGGATGGGCGAAGTCAAGGTATGTGGTTTGTTCTCTGGCGGTAGACTGTGATCCTATTTAAATATTACTTAATCCTTGGTCTGTACTGGGGAATGCTCCATCTAAATCCATATAAACACATGAGATATCATTAACCAACTCCCCTCACAGATGTATCCTCCTGGTTGTAATTAATATCACTATCTTCCCTACGTGGAAGGAGTTTGGGTACCCATGAACAATACATTTTAGTGCAACCCTATAAACTGGTAATTGATATAACCAATTATGTGCCACGGAAGCATCTTACCAGTAAATGTGATGTTTAGAGTTGTTAATATGGTTTTTATATTAATGTGGATTGTAACTCTCTTTGGAACTATGTCATGTATCTCTATTGCTTTTGTTTTTTTGTTAAAATCTCAAAAAAAATATTTGATTTAAAAAAAAAAAAAAAGTCCTCATAAGGACTCTTGAGCAATAAACATCACTGCTTCAAGATTCTACCTGACGCCTATTCCCTGCTGTATCCTGTGATGAACAGGCCAGAGTTTACAGTCTAATCCAGGGGTCAGCAACCCCCGTCACGCATGCCAGATGTAGCACGGCGACCACTTCTGTCTGGTACACCGGCGCTGCAGCTCTCAGATTAAAGAAGCCGAAAATACCTAAAACGGAGCTGCCTTTCTTCTTACACCTATACCCTTATATTCTCCAGCTTCACCCTTACATGACCCTCCGCCCACCAGCTTTAACCTCACTTTTCTCCATTACCAGCCAGATTATCCATCACGTCCCACCTGCACACCAGTCTGCCCGAAGTCATTTTCATCCTGTGCATCATAAAATGGGAATAATATATGTGTTATGTTCTTATATGATTGGGATTGTATATGTGGTATACTCTTTTTTTTTTTTTTCCTATTGTTATCCTGAGCCTCTGTGCAAGGTATAGGGGTTACGCTAATGCTCGGTTCTTCATATCCTTAATGTGGTGACTTGCTGCTCCTGCAACTGGGTAAGCCGAACATTACACAGATGATAGACCATCCCTGAAAAACAGAAATACAGGTTTATGTATACGTCAGGGTCAGCAGTTCATAGTCTTACCATGTACTTTATCAGTCCAAGCCGTTCATCCAACATGTGCTGGGTTCCAACATATTAACTATCACTAACAGAGCTGGAAGCAGCTAAATGGCTGTTTCAGTTGCCGTTGTCTCTAAAATCACAGCTTTGTAAGAGTTGATGTGGATTTACATACTACTTGCTCTCATTTGTGACGCTTTTCTACACAGAATCAGTAAGACAAAAATTACAATGATATTTAAACCCAAAAATATATGACCAGGATGGCTCTATGTTGGAGGTTTAAAGTTATTTCCTCTTCCTGAATTGTGTATTTTTAATGGTCTCCTAAGTTTATGATGTGGGAGGGTGGGTGTACTCTGGTTTACAGCACCATTACTTCCAACAAGTACCACCATCAGACCATATTTTGTGCACTCTCCTTTCTTTTCTTTTTTATGCAAAGTTGAACTAATGCATTTGATTGAACCAATAATTATCCCATGTGTGCCTGACCTGTAATGACCTTGGCACATGGGTGTTACAAATGTAAAAAGCACTTTAATTATTATTATCTTTTAGTAGTATGGCGCCACAAACTGTGCCCCCCTTCAGCGTTGCGCCCTGGGAGGTTGCCCCTCTCGCACAATCCTAGTTACAGCCCTGACTGAGGGGGAAGCCAGTGCAGTGCTTGAGAGGGAGTTAGATTAGTCTCACTGAAGCATTGAGCATGGACTGAAGAGGAGCGAGATGGGTGCACATAACTTTGGAGAATGCTGATCCAATCACACACAAGTGCTTTCAGTGTGCCATATTAGGGGCTTTGGTAGAAAAATGCTGTCATGTGCCAGGGAAAGGAGCACTTGTGGAACATTACTAGCTGAAAAGCTGTGGCCTTCAAATCCCGCTTATGTCCTAGCCATGAATTCTCAAAATAAGGCCTACTGGATTTATTGATGTAAACAACTTTTCTGCAGTGGCTGCAGAATACTCAGAAGCACACCTCCATCTTTTACTAAGATGTCTTACTGATCCCCTTAACCATTCTTTATCCCCCATCCCCCAGTTATTATGCCTCCAGAAAAAAAATAGCTAGCATCTCTAACTCTCGCTGTAGTCTGTAGTCTTTATTTTATCTTTATAGTTATTGTTACTCATGTTGTTATAATAATCTTAGGCATTGCTGTTAACTTCTCGTGTCCATAGTAGCTGCATCCTTCTTACTGTTTCAGCTATCTGTTTTGCTCTCATAAACAGTATATATATCTCTGAACAACATGAAAGACTACTTTTTTTCTGCTTTATTTTGTATTCGATGTGCTAAACGGACCCTCTTACCCCCCATTGCCACTAACTTGATATTATCACGGTTGAATAAATGGCACAAACTACTTTCTCTACTGTATTATGTTGACAAGATGACACCACTTTTAACTCTGCTCTCCAGCTACTTAGCCCTCCTCCTCAAGGGTCCTCCACCCCACGTCCACTCTCGCTCCCTCCTCCCCCCTGGGGGTCTCCCTGTCTTCCGCGCCCTCCTTCTTGGGCCCCGTCGTTTGCGGATCCTCCCTCCCCCTTCCCCGCCCTCTCTAGCTGTGCATTGAGCTTACTGAGTTACTGTGCTTACTGTTTACTGTACTGTGCTGTCTCCCATTGTATTGTAATTTGTTTGTCCCTGTACGGTGCTGCGGATTCTTTGTGGCGCCTTATAAATAAAAATTAATAATAATAATAGTGGAGGGACCAGCCACACAAGGACTCATATCGGCCCCCTCTTAAAGATGGCAAGAGTTGCAGGGACATTAGTGCTATGTATACTATAGCTGTTACATTTGCAAAATAAACCATAGTCTATCCCCAAATTCTAAGAAAGTAGTGTGTTTTCCTTTTAATGAATACAAGGAGCCTCATTATTTTTGACCAGGATGGTCAAGAGTTTTCATGCAAAGGTCACCAGTGATCTCCCCAGCACATATTTCCTGGGTGCTCCACCAGGCTATTTTTACTTGCCACCTGAATCTTGGAGCACAACAGAGTTCTTTTGTAATGGAATAAACCACTGTGTAGAGGTTTAGCAGGCTTACAAGGCAAAATGGTTGTGATAACATAAGAAAACACTTTGAGTTGTGCAACCTTAACAGACAAATCAGTTGATGTTCTAAGAGGCAATTACAGCTACAGCCTTGCTAGTATCAGTGTAATGGAATTTGGTTGTCCCCCCACAACATCGCAAGCTGGGAACTGAAGAAATTCAACTCGTGACTGTTCATGTGAGAAAGAAAACTACTGATATCCAAATAAGGACTGAGGGCGTTGTTGAATATGTTATGCTGTAGCTAGCAGCAATGTATGTTATATTCTTAAAAGACTTGAGAGGAATAATTAATGTAGTGACGCAATAAGCTCTGTAAAAGGGTGATTCAAATAAATGACCTCAGTTCAGAATCTTAAAAGGATATACCCGTGTGTGTTTTGATTACTGGACTCCCAGTTAACTGGTTTATAATAAATCACAGATAAGCTGAAGGACGTTGATAATTGAAAGAAGAAGTACCTTAACAATTGTTTCTCCGATTAGAACAGTCACTATGTGAGCACTACAGCCAGCAGTGTGTGTGAGACCACTGACCACCAGTCCTGGCAGGTGTGAGCAATACCCAGTGGCGGATCCAGGGGGGGCGATCGGGGCAATCGCCCCCCCTAGCAGGGGCTTGCTGCCGACAGCTGCACACTGTGCACAGGGCCTGATTAAGGGTCACAGCCGCCCCAGGCTACTACACTAGTTCCCCCCCAGTGTGTGTGTAAATACATTTTTTATATATATATAGATTTATATCTGTAAATAAAATTGTAAAACATTAATACATTAAACACACTTCATTATGCACTTCCTCTCTTACCTGATCTTGCAGTGTAGACTACCTGGTGTTCTCTTTTGCATGTTCTTGGAGTGTTGTCCGTTTGCTGGCTTCTGGCAACTTGGGAGTCCGGTATTTAGAAAAAATTGCAAAAAATATTGCAAAAATTGTATTATAGTGCAAAATTTTAACAAACCCTGAATGACACAAAACAACCCCCTAGTACAGACAGACAATAAAATATATGAAAATTATTTACACTCCTAGGGGCATATTCAATTAGCTTTTGGATTCGCGGTAACGCGCCGGAACAGCCGCGAAACGTAATACACGGTACCGCAATAACGTGGATTTTCGTTCGCAGCCCATAGGGTTGCGAACGAAAATCCGCGTTAATGCGGTACCGTAATACCCGCAAGAACGCGCACTTTTCGCGGCAACGCGCGTTACCGCGAATCAAAAAGCTAATTGAATATGCCCCCTAAAGTAACATCTACCAGCCCTGTCTATCTAGTATTTAGCATTCTAGTGACCGCTGAAACCACAGTCAGCATCAACATCACCGCCACACAATACAGAAATCCTGCCCTCTACAAGCTATTTCATCACCTTCCCACCAATTCATCCCCCCTGTCATTATTATCAACCCGCACCAGACAGTTTATGACCCCCCCCTATCTAATTCACTAACCCCCCCCTGTAGCCAGTTCATTACCTCCCCATTGCTTTTTCATTAATCTCCCCTATCCAATTCATTAACCCCCCCTCTAGCCAGTTCATTACCTCCCCATTTTCACTTCATTAATCACCTCCCTCTAGCAATTTCATTAACACCCCCCATCCAATTGATATGCCCCCCTATCCAATTCATAAGACCCCCTCTAGCCAGTTCATTAATCCCCATTTTCACTTCATTAATCCCCCCCCTCTAGCCATTTCATTAACTCCCCCATCCAATTCATATGCCCCTTCTATCCAATTCATAAGCCCCCCCTTCTAACAGTTCATTAATCCCCATTTTCACTTCATTAATCCCCCCTCTAGCCATTTCATTAACTCCCCCATCCAATTCATATGCCCCTTCTATCCAATTCATAAGCCCCCCCTTCTAACAGTTCATTAATCCCCATTTTCACTTCATTAATCCCCCCTCTAGCCATTTCATTAACTCCCCCATCCAATTCATATGCCCCTTCTATCCAATTCATAAGCCCCCCCTTCTAGCCAGTTCATTATCCCCATTTTCACTTCATTAATCCCCATTTTCACTTCATTAATCCCCCCCCCTCTAGCCATTTCATTAACTCCCCCATCCAATTCATAAGCCCCCCCTCCAGCCAGTTCATTACCTCTCTATTTTCACTCCATTAATCCCCCCTATCCAATCCATACTAGCAGATCATTAATCCCCCCATATCCAATTTATAAGATCCCCCCCAGTCATCTCCCCCCCCCTCCACATCCAATGTGTCACCCCCCTGATATTTAAAAAGCACTTACCTTGCTTTCTTCTGTTCTCCTCTGACCAGACGCCGGCGCTTCTGTCATCTTCACACGCAGCTAACAGCATCCGACGATGTTAGCTGCTGGCGTGCTCTGTGTGATTAGTGTGGTCACGTGAGATGTGAGATCTCACGTGACCACACTAAGCAATACACTGATAGGGCAGCTAACAGCGTTGGATGCTGTTAGCTGCGTGATTGGGTACAGGAACATGCGGGACCGCCCCCTTGAGGCCAGGGGCGGCCCCATTAGAGGAGAAAGAAGCCGATCACCGGCACTTGAAGAAAAAAAAACCCCCAAAAAAAACAACAGCTTGTCAGTGTTCCACGCTGTGCCCCCCCAGGACTCAGCGCCCCAGGCTGCAGCCTGATCAGCCTAGTGGCTGATCAGGCCCTGACTGTGCAGGTCCATTCGGCAGTGACAGTGTGCTGCCCGGCTGCTCTGATTGTGTTTTAAACACAATCAGAGCAGCCGGGCGGCACACTGTCACTGCTAAGCGGACCTTCACATACTGTGCAGCTGCCAGCAGCCTTAGGAATCAGAAAGGGGCGTGGCCTAAATCGCCCCCCCTAAAATCGCCCCGGGTAGAGCAATTGTCTAGATCCGCCCCTGGCAATACCCTTTAACATTTTTCAATATTATTGCAAAATACAACTGCCCCCACCCGGCTACATCTTAATGGCACCAGGCTGGCAACATTTTCTGGGGAGATCACTACTTACATCTATGTTTGCAAGCTCTTAAACATATCACCACAAAAAGCTCATTAGGGCTGTGGATGGTAAACCTTTGTTATGCAATGTCTGTCTGCATCCCCTTGAATTGAATGAAATGCAATGGAAGATATTGCATTATCCATCAAGTGCATCTTACTTCTTTTCTTTAATAAGCTTTCCTATTACAAACCACCATGGCTGTTACCAAAGTAATTTACATTTCTCCAACGCATGGCAGACCTTCTTTCTGTGGATATCTAATGTGTTACCCATCATTGACTGCAATGCATGTATTTAGTTTAACATGCTTTACATTTCAATCTTTCATACATACATATTTAGAATGTGCATTTACCACATAGCAGTCATTTTTCCACAATACATATTTTTTTGCACCTGTCAAGTAAAGAAATATTAAAGTTCTGTTACCATAGAGAATTATACAAGACCTATGTATACTATTTGGTCAGCATGAAAAATAAGCAGTACTCACATATGACCGTTTTGCAAAAAAAAACCCTCAAAGCTCTCAGAAAGCGCAGCCAAATCACAATTAGGATCGATCACTATCCATTACTAAGTATATCTCATTTAATGTTAGCACTAAAAACATATAGGACATGCAATGCAACTTTTTAGGAATACTACTTCACAATGTTAGAATATTCAAATTGCTGACATGTAAACCAGCTAATACACTTCTGTGTCCTGCTTTTCACTGGATTGATTAATGCCCGAAAAGCCGCTCACACGTGAATAAGCCTGACAGGGAAAACTATTTTCTGAATTCAGTAGAAATATTGCAATTTACCCGATTCCCTATGACTTTCAGCAGCTACACAGGAACACTGACAGCAGCGTCCTCCTCTGCGTACCACGTGACTACAGCGGTCACATGACCTGGTGATGTCAGCAGGTCCTTTCGGTGATGGGGATCCCGGCGAACTGTCTGGTGTCCCTGTCATTTGTAGCCTGTTCCACGTAACGAGCCCTGAGCTTGTTGTGCCCAGTGCCATGCTGTGCCTGTTCTCCTTGGTGAGCTGCCATGTCCGTGGGTGATAACTGTTTCAGCTAGAGGGCTGTGTGGGAGATGACATTTCTGTATCCCAGCAGATGACATGCAGCCTCCCTCCGCCGGGCTCTTCGTGGACTTGGAGTTCCCTGCCTGTGTTTCCTCTATAGTGTGTGCAGGGGACACCCCCCTAACCCCTCTATGTGACCGCATTACATGGCTTAGACCCCAGGTGGGAACTCGCAAATGCTGCCTTGTTTTTATATTCTCTTGTTTTTATTTTTGTATTCTCATAATAGTATAAATATATATTTTAATTTGTATTTGTGTTTCCAAGGAGATTTGTGCATCTCCACATCTGTTTCCAGAAAATCCAAGACATGGTTTGGGAAAGCAGGGGATACTGGGTGATTGCTGGTTTATTTGTGCCTGCTCTGCTCTACAACAGTCGGATAAGCTTCTTCATCAGGTAAATAGTAACTAATATTACATATTCCATTTAACCCAAAACAGATCTAGATATTCTTGATGCTCAGAGACAAATTATCACAGCACCATTGACAGTGTTAAAGATTAAGTTACATTCTTTTTAGTATCCAGGCTGTCTAAGGGGCACTGTCTATGTTTAATTTATGACTTTAAACTTTAGCTCCCCAATCAATATAACCTCCCTGGAATGACAAATTGGTGGATCTAATGGAGCCCGTATAAGTAACAAATATCTTCTTGTGCTATGTCTATCAGTACTTATATTGAATTAATAGCAGGTGACCTTCCGCTCTCAACATGCCTTTATGCTAGCAATAACATTATTCTGCTGTTCTGTAATTTATGGTGTGCACCATATGTGTTCGACAACCAATATGGCTTTCACTCTCTGCTCAGCTATCATTGTCTTCCCAACTTTATTTTGGTTATGTCTTTCCTTGAGGTTATCCCTGCTGGTCAGTGCACCTGGAATGATCCTGGGTACTCAGGCCGCTTCACCTGCCGCTTTTGGAGATATGGGCGCTGGGTGGAGGTGACCATTGATGACTGTTTGCCGTGCTTGGGGCACAAGCTCTGCTTCTCCCATTGTCAAGATGAAGGAGCTTTTTGGCTTCCACTTTTAGAAAAAGCCTATGCCAAGTATGTGTTATGAGGTCTCCTCTTAATTCTCCATCTAGGTCTAAACTTGTTTACTCTATCTTAAGCACATTTTGGAATCTACTTATAGTTACATCTTATTCTACAAATTATTTCTTATGAATGTGCTTTCTTAGATTGAACTATATTTTCATTACATAGAATAGAAAAAGTGCCTTATAATAAAGATTTGTAATGTGGAGTGCATTCTTTATGTTACATTTTCAGATCTTGCTGTATTTTTGGAGGACAAATTGACACTACTGCATTGCTGTTTGTTTGTATTTCATGTGTGCACATACTTGGTATATTTTGTTTTATTTGCTTGATACAGCTTTCAATCGAGGATCACATTGGGGCCAGAATGTTGCATATTCAATACATTAATAAAGTGGTCTAACTGTCTGCAGTGTGTTTTCACCCAAGGGTACAAACAACTGTGCTTGTTCTTATCCCTGTGTTTGTGTATATGCCTGCAGGTTACATGGCTGCTATGAGGCTTTGTGGGCAGGTCAGGTGGTTGATGCGTTGGTGGATCTGACAGGGGGTTTGGTGGAGAGATGGTCCTTTGAAGTGGCAGAGGAGAGTGTCAGAGAAAAAATGCTCAGCAGGATGTTGGATTTGAAAGAGAGATGTGCAATGAGTTGTTCTGTCCTCCACAATAAAGACGGTAAGAGCGGAATTTGTAGGGAAGGTCCAAAAACATTCCCATTGCAGTTAAGAAAAAACCCCTCAGCTGCATAGGCCTATTTTGGTTGAACTGGTACTATATATACGTATCTCTATTCACCATATCCATCCTCATTAGATGAAACTAACATTCAGAAATATGTATGATGTTTGGCATTATTATTATAATAGATTTGGCATTGTATTTATGTTTGCCATACAGCTAATACAGTAAAGAAAATTGGTCACTTATGAATAAAATAGTTTTTTACATAGTTGGTAAGATTGAAAAAAAAGACAAAAATCTCATCAAGTATAACCTATTATAAGTTCTAACAGTGTTCATCCAGAGGAAGGCAATCAAGCTGCCAGTGAGGCAATTCCCAATTTGTCCTCATGGTAGGGGAAAGAAATAGTTATTGGCTCCATAAATGCATGGTTTCCTGAGTCAAGATAGCAGTGGTGGTGTTGGGGAATATTGTTTCTTTTGATGAGAGGAGCTGAGCAGATAGTGGTTTTCTTTGTTGAAGGGTGATTAGCGGAAGGACTACACCTTGTATAGTGCCCACATATCAAGACAAAATATTTAAAAGGGGTGGAAGGTGTTCATTTGGTGGAGGGAGTTCAGGGGAGGGCTGGAAAATTTTAGCCCAGGGAGCCATACTCGACTGGGCAACTTATTAGGAACATTTTAAAGGAAAAAGAAAATGCAGGGTGCTCAATAACACAACCCAAGGTAGCCCACTATGGGACTGGCCCGGGAGCAGATGCCCCCCAGCCCAGCCTGCCCCTGAGGGGGGGTTCCTGATTTAATTGGTTGCTGCAGAAGTATTTTGCACCAGTATGAAATGAGCTGTTTTTTACATGTCTACAGAGGTGTCAGCCTTTCTCACTAGCCAGGCACACTTTATGCTGGAAAGCACATTATTAAGTGCAATCTATCTATTTAAAAAAAACATTAAATTATACAATTGTGATACATGTAGTAAAGACATTTCTGATGTCCCCATGCTCTTATGACTTAATGCAAACATGAATAAAATTCAAGCAATATTTTAGTTGGGATTAACATCTGTGTAGTTTGTATGTTCTCACTGCGATTGCGTGGATTTCATCCCACACTCTAAAAACATACTGGTAGGCTATTGCTAGTGTGTGCGTTTTTGTGGTAGATCATTTAGACTGTAAGCTTATCTGGGGCAGGGTCTGATGGGAATGATTAAACATTCTCTATACTATCTTGGCGCTATATAAATAAGTTAATATTTAATTAATGAAAAGGTACAACAGTGATTAAAGGCAGGAATTGCAAGAAATGAAAAATATGACTTTTACCATCGCTTCTATCTGGTCTATAGATTGGTTGGTTATGAAGGGCATTTGGACAGGGCACTTAGAGAACAGGAACTAGGCATGCACATACTGTGCTATGTGTCCATATATTCTACAGTTGTTACAGTTTTCTTTTTACCTCCATTATGCTTTAGTTCTGATACGTTACTGAAACTTTGCATATATATTTATATTTGAGAATGCTAAAAGTAAGTTGCGTGTATATATCTCCTTTGTGTGTATTATTAATAGATGGTACAGTACATGTATAGAATAAATAGTATATAGATTAAATTTATGCTATGCTTATAGTCTATGCATTCTACTCCCATTTTAAAGTATCCTATGTCATGGGTTGTGTAATGTAGGTGCTGGAGATTTAGGTGAATTTCACGCCTTTACAATCACAGACATCCAACGTGGATTTACAAAACATGGCCAAGAGTTGCTGTTGCTTCGTGTGCACAATCCCTGGGGGCGAAGCTGTTGGGGAGGTTCCTGGGGGGAGAGGTGAGTGGTAACTACAGAGTTGAAACTTATTTTTTTTATTATAGAGGCCAGTAAAACCTCTCCGCATTACCTTATATAATATTTTAGTACGCTTTGATTGTCATTAAATAAAGCCACCACAACAACATTGTTAGGAGAGAAGTATAAAACACATGAAAATTAGTACATGATTTAGATGCAGTTTGAATGTGTTTTCCATGTCTTTTTTAATAGCTGTGCTTCTCCTGGTACTATACATTATATTGATAGCACACCTCAAGGCATGATCAATAGACTGTGTTGTTTTCTAACATTTTAAACTAAATATTACTATTTTAGAATGTGATGGTGTGAATTTCACCACTAACTCTTACTTCCCCTATTTTAACATTCTTTCTATACATTTATTTAAGCATGAGGAGCTCATTAAAATTGGATAAATGTGACGGGCCTTCATTTGCTCCGCTTTCACAATACGGAACAGCTGCACTCTATGCCTATTGCTAAGTGTCCATTTTCTATCATTTATCAACTTTAAAGCAGTTATAATTGCACATTTTCATCTTCTACACTTGTTTGTGTGTCACAGGGATGTAAAGAATGTATGTGCTATTAAATTGCTCTACTGGCGTAACATGAGAGTCGAAGATTTGTATTCCTAGTTGCAAATTGTTACACATTTTTTGGGGAGAATGTTATTTTGCTGCTAATACGCAACTGTGATTGTATATAGCATTGATGGTTTCCAGAGTTCCCAAAGCCAACCCCTCATTTGTCTCTTTCCTCAGTGGTGATAAATGGGCTTTGATGGATCAGACAGAAAGTTCAAGGTTTCTGCCTCAAATCCAGGATGGAGAATTCTGGGTGGAAAAAGAAGAATTTTTGCGAGAGTTTAATGAAGTTACAGTGGCATTTCCAGTCAATGAGAAAGAACATATACACAGTTTCTGGACTGGTGAGTGTAGGTAACTGTGCTAGTAAGCATATACTTTAGTGGAGGACATGGTTATATTCATTTGGACGAACCACAGTCACAAAGTGTACTCATCTGTGAAACACACACACGCACACTTGATTTTATTACAACATGAGGACCCAATCATATGTGTAGAAGCTGTTTGTTATCAAAGTTACCACTTGAGATTTACAGTTTTGACTTTACTCAAAGTACTGATATGGACTGCATGGCGGGGAAAGTTTCATGCATTTTAGCCGCCTGAGGACATTCACACGCCCGCATACACCGACACCTGGCCTGGGAGGTTACAGCTCTGGTCAACCACTGCGTATCGTTTCAACAAGTTTGATCCCTTTTTAAAGCTGTTATGCGATTCTTTATGTAGAATTTCACCCTGACCGGCATGTTTAGATAAACTTAATCATGTGCTTAAATCTCCTCTCTGTCCTAAGTTTTTCTCTGCACTTCTTTATAACCTGCAGCACAGTGGCCTAGTGGTTAGCACTTCTGCCTCACAGCGCTGGGGTCGTGAGTTCAATTCCCGACCATGGCCTTATTTGTGTGGAGTTTGTATGTTCTCCCTGTGTTTGTGTGGGTTTCCTCCAGGTGCTCCGGTTTCCTCCCACACTCCAAAAACATACTGGTAGGTTAATTGGCTGCTATTAAAATTAATTGGCTGCTATCAAAATTGACCCTAGTCTCTGTCTGTCTGTCCCCCTCTCTGTCTGTCTGTGTGTGTGAGTGAGTGTCTATATTAGGGAATTTAGACAGTAAGCTCCAATGGGGCAGGGACTGATGTGAATGAGTTCTCTGTACAGCGCTGCGGAATTAGTGGCGCTATATAAATAAATGATGATGATGATGAACCTGAAAGGAAGTAGAGTGTTCCATTACAACTCTGCGAAATACAGAGAAGGCAAAGTATTTTTGCCTAACGAAACTATGTGCTTCACCAACCTGTGGAAGCCATGGCTGGGCACTAGCCCGGTCCCTACGACGCCTGTCTTCTGCCGTGAAAGTGTCGACCAAACACTTGACCTCTTTGGCTTTCTGTCACAGGGGATTGCTCATCATCCGACCTGTAGCTCTGTAGCTGTACCGGTTCTGAAAAGAAACAGATATGTAAATGACCGTCCAGATCAAAGTGCATCTTGTCCAAATTCTTGCCTTCAAATTCAGCCAGTCTGCAACTCTTGAGAGCCATTAAAAGTTTGCTGATCTTGGCGAGTTGCAGGGTACCTTCTGGGAGGCGGTAATACTAACGGTGCCCCCTGACGTCATGCCCAAGGAAGTCTGCTAACTGATCTAGTTCTGTGTTGTTAAGTTTGAGGACCTGTGAAAGAGTGGAAACATGCTTTTGAAGCTTTGTGAAAGACAGCGTGTTGGGATGTTTGGCCCCACACTCTCGAGCAAACAGGCGTATGCAGTCAGAGCCTCTAAAGTGTGACAGGACAGGTGTTCTGGCAAACATAGACATTTTAGGTAGCCACTCCACATTCTTCACACTTCTCGGCGAGAAGTTCCATTGTGCTTTGGATGGTTGGTGTCAGCAGGATGGGGACTTTTCTCCCTCATTTTCCACGTATTTAATTCCTTGTGAAGTACCGGAAGAGCTTCCTCTCAACCCTGGAAAGCGCTATGGCCACATCTTCATGGAGATTCAAAGAATCTCTTGAGGAGAAGGTAGTCAGCAACATCTTGGAAACATCCCCTTCCCTGCTTTGATTGAACATGATCTCCTTTGCCAGGGTGACTTTTGCAAGTGGTGCCCAGTTGTTAAGCATAGGCTCGGTGGATAGACCACTTCGGTAGTTTGCTGTTTCTCATTGAGGTACAAGTGCATCTTTTTCACATCTTCCATGAAAGGTAAGAGCTGAAGCATGTTCCACTCGGACTCCTTAAGAGCTTTCAAGGCAGCCGATGAGATCAACTCATTCCATCTTGTCTCAAATTTTCCTGAAGTTGCATGCGTTTTCAACTGCAGTGCCGCCCTCCATCATGGCTCGGCACTTGACAATGCTCGCTATCTTTTGCAAGCCATGCTGGACCTTTAGTGCAAGCGAGGATGTCTTAAATGTACCTGTCTCCTCGTCATTACCAGCTTCACAGCATAAACTACGTGCAGAAAGTTGGGATGGTAAAGTCTTTTGGCCTGTAGCAGTAGCTTGCCCATTTCTCTAAACTTCTGGTGGATGTACTCATGTCTGCCAACATCTGAACCAACACGTTTGAAGAGCTGCTGCCCCATCTACATGATGCATTGGTCACTTTTGACTGCGAGTAAGATTTCATCCTAGGCCATGTCGCTCAAGAGCTTCCAGAAGCCGCCACTCATGTCAGGTTGAACAGGCTGAGTAAAGGTGCACAGTGGCTGGACTCTGTTTTTGGTAAGTGTGGGCTTGTTGCCCCTTCAGTTTAGCTTACATCTCTACATGTGTCGCCGCAAAAACTTTCTTGCAAACAAGCTTTGGCAGGCTACACCGTGCATGAAGACTTCGGTATCCATCTCTTTGTCTGGAAGTTTGCACAGGACCAGAATGCAGCATCCTGTCCTCATCACCTTGGAATTGTACGCAAAGTTGCTCCTATTGTGAAGATGTGCCTATTGCATGCACCTTTCTTTCGAGTACTTGGGGAATTTTCATGGCCCAGGCTACTTCACTCTCATTGTGGTGAACATACGCCATATGCTTGACTATTTTTGAGAGGGGCTTTTCACAGTACAGGCAGTACTGCTTTTTGTTATATCCTCCCTGGAGCCATCACTGTTTCTGAATAGCGTTTGGATGAACACTGCGCCATCTTTTCGACCTTGTGTTTAAAACACTGCTGCCAGCAGGTCGAGAATGGTATTAAAGTAATTTTATAGTTTTCAAATAAGCATTGCTCAAGCGATTGTATTGTGTGGTTCCGAAGCACAAGCAATTTATTTAGCAAAAGCAATTTGTTTAGCAGTTCAATAGATAAGTACAATACAGTACAATATAGCCGATACATGATACCTATTAAAGATCTTACATTAAATCAGGAAAGTATGAAAACACCGAATACATTACATCTTCCTTATAGGTTTCATTCAGGTTCAATGACTGCAGCCCATGCGGTCACATTTCCAGTTTCCAAAAGAGAGAGCGAGAACAAAAGCCAGCGTGCTTGTATATACTTGTCCAGCTAACACTTAGTAAGGACTTCATTGGTCTGGGGGTTAATGGCATTCCAGTTCCTTGCAAGTTATAGGTCGGTTCATTTGATCCTTACAGAGGGTGAGGGGAACATCCCCCACCCTATTGTTCCCATGATTTGACTCTGAATGACCAGTTCAAACTGACCCACATAAATGTATTTAAGAGCATTAATCTCATATTGCTTGTATCTTGCGATCACTATTCCGTCCACACAGGGTTAATGCTTGTAAAATAAGCTTTAATATGAGACCAAACTCTTTCTTTTAAAACACCTGAACCATAAAAACCTTTACTACACTATTATATATAAATATACAATCTAATACATTTTACTAATAAATGAATGTGGATTGGAACCTTTAATAAATATGAAATATATAAATATCCAAATGTTGTAGTGCGAGTGTGTGCGTATTTTACCGCGTGATAGCGCCATGCCCCGTGTAGCGTGGCATGCTGAGTGCAATCGCACAATAAAACAATATTAACCAATATACTTTTCGTTCATCCAATTATACGACTTTGACAATGGCCATGCATAGAACACATCTCTGAGTATATGCACTTTGTTCCACTGCTGGGCAATGGGGTATCACTGCTGGTGCCTGAACCTTTGTCCTCTGAAGTGTCAGGGGCATACTCGCCCCCACTGTTCTCAAGATTATAATCGGAGCCACCGGTAGGCTCTGTCATGCTCTACTGTCCCCACTTTACTTTCAGCAACAGACGAATGCGTTCGTGTCTTATCCCGTTTGATGTAAAAGCCCGGGAATGCTGCAGTCCCTTCCTCTTCCTGCTCCTGCATTTGTGTAGTTGGTCGACTGCCCTCTAGCGGTGGTGTGCACACATACTCTCCCCTCCACATCGGACACATGCAGTTGGTCCAGCAAAAGTGACATTTTTATGCCAATCGTATCAGCAAATTCCCTGTATTGACTAGCCCTGGTAAGTTTTATGGGGACCTCATGTTTTTCTTTTGTCTCCACTATGACCAAGGTCCTCACAGTGCACACCTTTCTAGTACTGGATAGGATCCTCCTTTGCCCCAAGAACAACTTGTATTCTTTGTAGCATGAATTCAGCAAGATTTCTTAGAGGTTGACATGAAAGAATTATGTAATTGCTGTAAATTTTTCAGCTGCCATTCATGCTGTGGATCTGCTATTCCAACACATTCCAGAGGTGATCTATTAGTTTGTGATCTGGTGACATAACATGATTGTATCATGCAATTGCTGCAGTTTTGTTGACTGCACATTTATACTGTGAATCACCTGACCTACCACATCCAAATGGTGCTCTGTTGTATTGAGATCTGGTGACTGTGGAGGCAATCGGAGTATACTAAACTCATTGTCATGTTCATGGAACCAGCTTGAGATGACAGGTGGCTTGTGATGTGGCATGTTATCCTGTGGAAAGTAGCTATTATTATTATTATTATTATTATTATCGTTTATTTGTAAGGCGCCACAAGGTTTCCGCAGCGCCGTACACGGTACAAACAGTAGACTATACAGGGTAAAAACAGTACAGAACAATAAACACAAAGTACCAGTACTTCAGAAACTCCAGGCAGGCTAATACAGTAGAGATGGAGCGGAAGAACAGGTATGGAGACAGGATGGAAGAGGGGCCCTGCTCATACGAGCTTACAACCTAAGGGAGGGTAAACAAAATCAGGCACAGAAGGGAGTCAATGAAGCATAGAGGAGAGAAAAAAAGGGGCCAAGGGGAAACAAGAGGTGAGAGGTTAAATGGATGGTTGGTAGGCCTTAAGGAACAGGTGAGTTTTAAGTGCCCGCTTGAAGAAGCACAGATTGGGTGAGAGGCGGATGGAGCGAGGGAGGTCGTTCCAGCCAAGGGGGGCAGCGCTGGAGAAGTCTTGGATTCTAGAGTGGGAAGAGGTGATCAGAGTGGAGGAGAGGCGGCGATCATTGGCCGAGCGCAGGGAGCGGGCAGGAGTGTGAATGGAGAGGAGGCTAGAGATATAAGGGGCAGTAGACGGGGAGAGAGCCTTGTAAGTGGTAGTGAGGAGCTTGAAAAGGATTCTGTAGGGGAAGGGGAGCCAGTGTAAGGCAAGACAGAGAGGGGAGGCAGAGGAGGAGCGGCGTGAGAGGAAGATGAGTCTTGTAGCCGCATTGAGTATAGAGCGGAGGGGGGCGAGGTGGGAGCGGAGGAGGCCAGTAAGGAGGAGATTGCAGTAGTCGAGGCGTGAGATGATGAGAGCATGGATGATCGTTTTGGTGGCATCTTGAGAGAGGAAGGGACGGATGCGGGCAATGTTACGGAGTTGGAAGCGACAGGCTTGGGCGAGGGATTGAATGTGGGGGCAAAAGAGAGAGAGGAGTCAAGAGTGACTCCTAGGCAGCGGAGTTGGGTGACAGAGGAGATGGTGGAGTTGTTAACAACGATAGAGAAGTTGTGGGGGGAAGGGAGTCTGGGTGGGGAAAAGACTATGAGTTCGGTTTTGGAGATGTTAATTTTAAGAAAGCCTGAGGACATCCAGGAGGAGATGGCTGAGAGGCAGTCTGTTACAAGAGAGAGGAGGGAGGAGGAAAGATCAGGAGAAGAGATGTAGAGTTGAATATCAGCATATAGGTGATACTGAAGACCGAATGAGGAGATGAGAGCCCCAAGGGAGGAAGTGTAGAGCAAGAAGAGTAAAGGGCCAAGAACAGAGCCCTGAGGGACTCCAACAGGGAGAGGGGAGGGGGTGGAGGAAGAACCAGACGTGGAAACAGAGAAGGAGCGGTTAGCAAGGTATGAGGTGAACCAGGCATGGACAGAGCCAGAGAGGCCGAGAGAGAGAAGAATTTGCAGCAGGAGGGGGTGGTCCACGGTGTTGAAGGCCGCGGAGGGGTCGAGGAGGATGAGTATGGAGTAGTGACCCTTGGATTTGAGTGACAGGAGATCATTAGTAAATTTTGCCAGGGCTGTTTCAGTGGAGTGAAGGGTGCTGTAGCCGGATTGGAGAGGGTCAAGGAGGAAGTTGTCAGAGAGGTGTCTGCTGAGGCGGCTGCAGACAATCCGCTCAAGTAATTTGGAGGCGTATGGGAGAAGAGAGATAGGGCGGTAGTTGGCAAGAGAGGTGGGGTCAAGATTGGGTTTCTTGGGGATTGGGGAGATAAGAGCGTGTTTGAATGAGGATGGGACAGCGCCAGAGGAGAGTGATAGGTTGAAGAGGTGTGCTAGGTATGAGCAGGCAGTAGAAGATAGAGAGCGAAGGAGGTGGGAGGGGATGAGATCAAGAGGACAGGTAGAGGGTGGAGAGGAAAGAATAAGGGAGCGAACTTCTTCACCTGATGTGGGGATGAAGGAGGACCACAGCTGGTTGATGGCGGGAGGTGAAGTGCTGTGGGTGGCAGGAGAGGGGTGGAAGGAGAAGATGTTCCGTCTGATGGCTTCAATTTTGGAAGAGAAAAAGGAGGCGAAGTCAGAAGCAGAGAGGGAAGGCGGGACAGTGGGGGGGGGGGGGGGGAGAGGAGTGAGTTGAATGTGGCAAAGAGGCGGCAGGGATTGGAGGACTGAGAAGAGATAAGGGACTTAAAGAAGGATTGTTTAGCGAGGGACGGGGCAGAGCAGAAAGAGGAGAGGATGACTTTGAAGTGAAGGAAGTCAGCCAGGGACCGAGATTTCCTCCAGAGGCGTTCGGCTGTGCGAGAGCACTTTTGGAGGGAGCGGGTGAGTTTGGAGTGCCAGGGTAGGGGAATAAGGCGACGGCGGCGGATAGAAGAGGTCGGGGCCACGGTGTCCAAAAGATATAAAAGAAAAGGCCACGGTATTAAAAGATGACAGTGGCCAGGTAGACTGAGGAATGTAAACAATGTTCAGTTAGTATTAAGGGGCCTAGTGTGCACAAAGAAGATTTTCCCCACACTATTACAATATCCTGACTCAAGTTGACGCAAGGCAGGATGGATCTATGGATTCATGTTGTATACGCCAAATTCTGACTCTACCATTTGCATGTCATAGCAGAAATCAAGGTTCTGTAGACCAGGCAACGGTTTTCCGTTCTTCAACTGTCCAGTTTTGATGAACTTGTGCCCATTGTAGTCTCCGTTTCCTGTGCTTAGCTGACAGAATTGAAGCCCAGTATAGTCTTCTGCTGCTGTTGTTCATCCACTTTAAAATTCAATGTGCTATATGTTCAGAGATGCTCTTCTGCATACTACTGTTGTATTGCATGGTTATTTGAATTACTGGCGCCTTCTTGTCGGTGAGAATCAGTCTGCCTATTCTCCTCTGGCGCCCCTCATTGCAAGATGTGTTTTCCCTAAGAGTTGCTGTTCACTGTGTTCCTGAGATACTCAACCCACCCCATCTGGCACCAACAATCATTCCACAGTCAGTCACTTAGGTCACATTTCTTTTCCATTCTTGTGTTTGGTCTGAGCAACAACTGAAGCTCTTGACCGCATGTCAGCATGCTTGTTTGTGTGTGTGTGTGTGTGTGTATATATACATTTGTATATGTGTGTGTGTATGTACATATGTATGTGTGTGTGTGTGTATGTACATATGTATGTGTGTGTGTGTGTGTGTGTGTGTGTGTGTGTGTGTGTGTGTGTGTGTGTATGTACATATGTATGTGTGTGTGTGTGTGTGTGTGTGTGTGTGTGTGTGTATGTACATATGTATATTATATACACACACAAATAATGTGTAAAAGTTTTAGGAAAAAATGCTGCAAAGTAAGAATGTTTTCAAATTTAAAAGTGTTAATAGTTTATTTTTATCAATTAACAAAATGCAAAGTAAATGAACATGAGAAATCTAAATCAAATCAATATTTTATGTGACCACCCTTCGCCTTCAAGACAGCAAGTGGCAAGTTTTACTTGCCACCTGGCTCTTGGAGCCCAACAGAGTCCTATTATAATAGGACAAACCATTGTTTCTCCTATTAGAACAAGCATTCTGTGAGCACTACAGTCAGCAGTGTGTGTTAGACCAGTCCTGGGAAGTGTGGGCAATAATCTCCAACTTTTTTCATTATTATTGCAAAGTATTAAACTGCCCTTTCCCAGCTACTTCATAATGCCACCTGGCTGCCAAAATTTTCTGGGGAGAACACTGAGATAGATACACATACATACCACACATGTCCAGCCCTACAATAAAATGTAAACTGCATTATCGTGTGAACTGGCATGGGAGAATGGGAGGACGTGGCATTTCGTTGGGTGGAAATAATGTAGAAATTAAGTATATTTTATTTGTTGAATTACTTGTCTATTGGCTGATTTGAAATCTACCAGTTCGTAGTACCCTACTTTGTGTACATTAGAAGATGAATGCAGCAGCGGCTCTCGTCAAAATAGTGATTGATCAGTATAACATCGCTATAACTGTACTTACAATGGTTTTAAAAACGGTTGATGAATCATGGATGCAACAATGTGTCCTCTGAGTTTTATTTTATTTTTTTGTTTTGTTTTGCATTCTCCTTAGGTTGGCCTCTGCTTCACACACAACAGATTTGTGGTTCTTGGCTTAAGGGTAAGAGTGCAGGTGGATCTCGTAACAATGCCAGCTTTCCTGATAACCCAAAGTTGTGGTTGCACATTAAGGAGGAAAGTGAAGTATATTTATCACTTATGCAAAGTCAAAAAGCTAAAACCGGAGCCACCATCTGTAAGCGCAACAGTCAATCAAGAAGAGGGAGCACAAACAGTACTGCCCTGTATGCTGTGGGACTTCATGTCTGGAAGGTAAATGTGTGAATAACATTTGTAGAAAGTATTATTACAGATACAGACTCCTGATAGGATTTCTTGTATATATTTATTGTAATGCATTCATAACCAATGTGGAGTATTGCTAAACTATCTAATACTATGCTTTTGTATAATTCAATCAAATTTTGATTTCTCAAACCTTAGATCTTAATTTTTCTTTCTGTTTCTTTCTGCATTTAGAATACAATTTAGCAAGTCAGCTTCCAGCTCTTCTTTGCTGACAAATTTAAATGAGGAATTGGGTCAAACTATAAGGAGGCCAATTATTAACTGGGTCAGGTGATGATACTAGAGAAATTTGTTGGTCGGATTGTTTGTATTTGAAACTGAATTTGTTCCACTTTAATGGGCATATTATGCAGTCACCATATCTAGACTCATTGGGGATAGCTAGCACTCTTCTTGTCAGCATTATGGAGACAAGTAGAATATGACTGTCCGGGATCTCTCCCAGATCTGTTTTGAAGCTTACAATATGTTATATTTGAACATCAGGTATTAGTTGCCTCTTCACCCCGGTGAAGCATAATGCAGCCTTTTAAATTGTTCTGCAAAATGATTAGATTTATTTTTTTCACTCTGCCCTGTGCATGTGTCATTTGTTGATGCAAAAAATCTTGAATGAACTACATATATTGCTACCTCCCCGCAATCTATTTTTTTAATATTAGTACACAGTTTTGTATTTTGCATTTGATAACTGATTTTTAACAATTCCTTGTCATTGAACTTGTTTCACCAATTGACTTTGATTCCCTTCATGATAATTAAAATAAATTCTGCCTATTTTTTTTATCTTGTCCCTAGGTGGAAAAACGTCGATTTAACCTGCAGAAGACCATTTTGTCACCCCCTGTAGCTGGAACTTCCTCACACTGCTATGACCGACAGCTACATCTGCGCTGTGATTTATCTCCAGGATATCACCTGCTCATCCCCAGCACCTTTCACAGGGACACAGAGGGGGAGTTCTTACTGCGTGTCCTGTCTAGTGGCCCCATAATGCTCAGGTTACATATTGCATGCCCTAGAGCTCACTAATGCACCAACTATAACCACTGGCATTGAATCATCTGTTATACACAGCAGCATTCAAATTAGTCCATACTACCAGTTGGATGAAGAAAAACATCTGTGAAACGGGAAATATTGCATTTAATAAGTTCTTTTTTCATATACCCCTTTGTGTTATAAGTGTAAAAGGGTAAAGTAAATTAAATAATAAGATTATTATCATAAGATCATTTGTATGCTAAAGCAGGGCCGTAACTAGGGCTGTGCGATAGGGGCGACCGCCCAGGGCGCAACGCTGAAGGGGGGCTCAATTTAGGAATATTTTAGGTGCATTTGGTTAAAATTGAGTGCTAGGGGGGCGGCATTTGTCTTTCTCGCCCCAGGCGCTAGAATTCTAAGTTACGGCTCTGTGCTAAAGTGCCTAGGCATGTGTCAGGTTTGCCTATATACAGCCTTGCATCTAAGGCATCATAAGTGTCAGAAATTAAAACCATTCCTTCACGGACAGTCTAGTGTTCTATGACTCCATAATTGCGTTCAATTAGGTACAGTCAGGATGTACTCTCATGTTATGTGTTTATTCCATTAAGGGAATTAACATCCAATCAGCCTGTGACAAGGAGAAATGAAGATGTAATGCGAGGAATATGGGAGACACAAGAGCTAAAGGGGCAGTGGAAGAAGGGAAGCAGTGCAGGAGGCAGCAGGAATTTTTCTTCTCATCACCTCAACCCAGCCATTCCTTTTTGTGTGCCCACTAAAGTCCAACTGGTGAAGGTGACATTGCGACAACATTGTCAGGGAAATCAGTGTCACGCGATTGGGTTCCATGTGTACTTGGTGAGTGACATATTTAAGTTTGTGGATACAAACTTTGCAGTACATATAAAATAGTGTCTTACTAGAGGCCAATACTTAAACAGAATAAACAGATCTTAAAGAATATTAATACATTAACTGTATCAAAGAATCATAGATCTGTAACATACTAATTTATGATGAGGTATCTGAGCACTATGCGTTTGTGTGTGTATGTACAGTATATAATAGATATATACACGTTCACTCACATTGCATGGAGGAGGATAAGGTATATATTTTAAATACTTGCATCGTTTGCACAACATTGTTGTTCTTATGTTAGGAGGAGAATTTGAGAATGAAATGTACAGCGTACTAATTTTTGTATTTATATATTTAAATTCTGCCACTAGGTTCCGCTTGACACCAGCCTCTCCCCACTCTCACAAGAACCATGTGCCAGCTGTGTTCCACATAGCCATTCACAGGAAGTGTCCAAAATGTGTGACCTTCCTCCTGGGCAATATGTTGTTGTGCCTTCCACTTACCTACCTGACCAGGAGTGTGATTTTTTTATATCTATTGCTATCAAGCTGGACAGGTAACGGTAGTGTACATGTTGATTCTTGCCACAGAGTTACTCATAATAATATTCTATTGTATAGATGACTCTCCAAAGCTTTTAGGGCAAATTCCCACAGTTGTTTAAAAGCTGTATATGACTTAAGTCCATTAATGTCTATGGGAGCACATTGTTTACATACCCATTGGGGTTTAATATGAATATTTACACCAGTGTTATGCTGTATTTTTGCCGTGTTTGTCAATGGCCCATTAATTTCAAATAAGTTGGGTGCTACAGGTGGAAACTTCATTGCAATGAATGGTCCATTGACATGAATTATACTCCCCAGCTAATTTGTTTTTTCCTACATCAATAAATAACTAATTTCTATTGATGTGTGGTCAAAGCAGGGAGTCCCCAGGACTACCCTTTATTGCCACCCAAAAACATTGAGCTACCTTGAGAAACCGCTTGGCACTGGCATTGCAGTTAAGGAAGTCCCATTCAGTTCAGTTCACGGTCATTCAGTTTGCATTGCCATTTTGTAGTTTTTTATTTTTATTTCCAGTGGAAAACAAGAGTATTTTCCTGTGGATTCCAAGAAGATCCCTTGGGTTACAAGTGAAGAACATTTCCCCATGGATTACCAAAAGACTTTCTTAAAATATTTTTTTTTCCCATTGGTTTACAAATTAATGACATTTCCTGTGCATTATAAAAAGAACTCCCGTTTGGATTACAAAATGATGCTCACCTTAGAGTGCAATTAGATTTTTATTTTTTTTAATTAATAAATTGGCGATTAAGGGTGTATAGAGTTTTTATTTCAGTAAACATTTATTTAACAATTTATTCACATTTTATGATTATATTAGTATAATGTAACATGATCTTATGTATCCCTAGTCATTATATTGGGTTATCAAAGTTGCATCTTTTTTTTATTATTGCATGTTTAGCATGTCGACCTCATGCTGTGGTTTTTCTTGTCTATTGCTGGGATGCTCCTTTTATTTAATATACACTTTTTCTCCCATCCAGCATTCATTTTAATGGGGTTTCTAGATAAAGCACTCATTGTCAGTCATATGCATCCATTCTGGATGTATACGACCGACCCCATTGCATATCAACTGCGAAAATACAGCATACAAACTATTTATCAAGCATATTCTATGCATTTCACATGCAGTTTGCACTTGCATATTGTAAGCAAAGCAAGTGGGTAACCAGCCATAATAATGTCCATGCGTAATACATTACATGGGCTTTCACCTACTTCAGACACATGGAACTTACTGCATATTAACACTATTTTTTTTCTGTTTCCAAAGGAAACCTATCAAGAGCCAGGAGACTCTTGGACAAATCCTGAAGGAGGTGAGCAAACAAGTATATCACTATTGTACACTACAGCTTTAAAGATTATGCTTCTGCTCCTTAAACAACAGAAAATAGTAAAATCGATCACAATATTGCAGAACAGCAAGTAGTTCTAAACTCACTGCAATTAAACATGTTTAATTCAGTTTTCAACTGACCACTTGTTATACAATAGTGAGGCATTTTATTGTTTTTTTTGTATTTTGTTTTTTTTTAGGTTTCTGTTATAAAACTGATGAAGTAGCAGAAGATGTGGATCTAACTAGACATTATCAGTGACCTTCCGTAGTGATGACCAAAAAACATAAACGGTTTCTAATATGAACTTCCCAGGGCGGTGGGGTTTCTTTGTTTTTTTTTTTTTGTTTGTTTGTATCTTGAAATCAAACCTGTACGCTATGGCCTTTAACAATGAAATGGGTTTGCCACTAATTAAGCAAATGATGGGAGACGAACGATGCATTTTTCCATGGATACTGTTACAAATTAAGTGATATTGAAAATGGTTATGTTTTAAACTACTTGTTCTAGTACCATGTCTACCTTGACTCTTGTCCGTATTGCGGCCATAAAATGAAATAAACGTATGTATTTTTCTAATTCTATTGCATTATTTAATTATTTAACTGCTACAATATTATCTGACACACATTCTTTTTTTAGTTTTTTTTTATTCTATACATGTATGTGTAAATTCTGGTAAAACTTGTATAAAGGACATGTTCTGACTGCAGAATGTCTTGTTTATACAAAACTACTTGCAGTAGTCTTGTCTCTGTACCTCCCAGCTGCTTATTTTTCTTCTTGGATAGAATTAACCAGCATCCTTCCTATTGGCTATAATGAACTGGTGTGACAGTACTCCTAGTCAAATCTCATTAGTCTAGAATTGATGTTTGCACTTAAATGTAAGCAACATTGTCAGGTTTACACTTTAAGTGGTGTTTATTTTAGCAATATACTACTAAAATCGTGTTCATTTTTGGCAGATTTTTGTAAAAAGCATTTACATTTATGATACAGAGTATGTTTTGTTAGTAAACAACGGTACATTCGTTAGTAGAGCAGATCTTGTAATGGTACGCAGTATTTAAAAAGACTCTAAAGGTATATTTTTCTTTGTAACTAACATAACTAGTGAGATGTCTGTGTAAAATATTCTTATTATAGGACTTTATTAGTTTCTATGATGATGATAGCAAGTCAGACATTGATTCCTTGATTCATGATTCTTTGATGCCCTTCTTAAGCTCTTTAGTCTAAGATCGCATATCCGTTTGTAGCATTGCAGTTTGCTGTGTGTTACAATGAACACTGAAGAGTCAGGAGTATGTGAAAAGATTAGAAAGTTTATTTCTGTACAAATACACAGTAGCAAAAGAATAGTGGAGTCCTGAGAGTGAATATTATAGTGTGGAAAAAAACAAAAAGAGTCTAATCCCGGATATCAGATAGAAAACCACAAGGTATGGTAGGATATATATGAAGTAAAAGTCACTGAAATACACACAGAACAGGGAAGGTGAACATGTACAAGCAGAGAACATGTAGACACAGGTGAACTTAATTCTGGGAAATGCAAACTGAGCTGAAAATGATGGTAATCAGTCAGATCCTAGGACACATGGAAAGAGATCCCTGATTAGCAGGAAAAAGCACAGGAACATAGCAGACCACTGTCCATTTGAAACAATCAATGACCAGCAAGGTACAGAGTTTGGGGCTGGGAAATATAGTCAGTGAAGCAGCTGCAGGTGACTAATCAGGGGAAGGTGGTTAACTCCTGCAGGTGAAGTGCAAATGTCTAAAGTTCACAAAAGCAGCACCTCTGATAAAACAGGTACTGCAGCACTGATACAAAATACAACAGAGGCCTGACAGTTGCATTCTGAAAAACTACTGCAATGAAACACAAATAAGTATGGTGTCTAATGCCTGATCTGTTTACATTCACTTAACTGCATTGAAAAAATGTTACTGGAGAGGAGCCCTTCCAGAACCTCATTATAGGTCAGCATGTCAGAGTACACTCAGATAATCATACAGTAGTGTTTTATATAAGCCATCAAGGGGGCACGAAAAGCTGTACTATGATGAAGGAGGTACAGCCTTTACTGCTCTGGGCAGAGAACAATTTGGCAAGCTCATATAGCAGGTGCTATCAACACTGGAGAAGATTTTCTAAATCTAAACATCTTGCACCCAGGAGAATGGGCAAGTGGGGACTTCCACAAGTGGACATCATGGCAATATCACAAAATGCCAAGACAAGGAGGTTTTTCTTGCCAGGTATATGAACAAAGAAGCTGAGGCTGTGGATGCTTTATAAGATGGCAATTCAGTCTGGGGTATGTGTTTTCATCAATGCCAATAATCCCTCAAGTGCTAAAAAGAATGAGAGACGGTAACCGGGGGCGGATTTGCCATGGGCCTCACCGGGAGTTTTCCTGGGATCCCGACAGGTTAAGGGGCCGCGTAAGGCATTTTAAAACACACTTTTTCTTAAGTAATAGACTGAGCTTATCTGGGCTGACTGTCTCACTAGTGGCCAGCCCTGGCATCAGACTCCTTTCTGCTTCAGTCCCTCACCTTCCTGCTTCTCACCGCCCTATACTCATTCAGCATGGGCTGTCAGTGTATGGAGAAGCCTGCTGTTTCTCCACTGTCCAAAGCACTGCAGACTCTCATATCAGTGTTTAAGCAGGGAGGTCAGAAGATCAAAACCGAAGATAGAGGGGGAGAAAAACAAACACTCACACATAATCTTTGTCTGCACCGCCAGGGAATATCAGGATCTGCAAGGTTGGAGTTACCAGACACCTTGTTTCCTCCTCTCTCCCATGGGCTGGTATTACATTTTACCCTATCCTTCGTCTGGGTCTGTGTAAGCACATACATGCTTTTATACACTGAATATTTTGAACTAATGTTTGTTTTATAAGATTGTATGCTGGATCTAAAATCATTAAAGTAAATCCAGGGAAGGGGGAGGTGGTCATTTATGGTTTACAATTCAGCACAAGAATTAAAATACACAACACAAAATACAATACACCTGCTTAGCACACATAGGAAGATGCAATTGTATGTTTACAGTATAGAAAAAGCACAGATTTAAAGTGACAGGTGCCTATTGTATTTAAATTTAATGGTAAATGACCGGGCAGACCCTAAATAGTTGCATTCAGGGCCGGATTAAGGAAATGGAGGCCCCTGGGCTAAGGGGGGCCTCCATTCCCCCGTGAGGGCCCCCCCCCCCGTGATCCGAATGTGCTACAAATATAAAACCATACAAATTTTATTTGTTTGGTTACTTAGTATTACCCTGTTACCGATCCAAATCGTCATTTAATCTACAGATCACACTCTCCCATGCTTCTCTATTTCATCACATATATTTATAGACCATACCTACTCACTATATTATTTATTCTATTGCATGCCTGGCCAACATGTGGCCCTACAGGTGTTGTGAAACTACAAGCCCCAGCATGCTTTGTCAGTAGATAGCCATCCGATAGCTAGCAGTGCATCATGGGGACTTGTAGTTTCACAAAACCTGGAGAGCCAGTGATTGGCCAGACCTGTTGTATTGTTATTGGTGGCATGCGGGCGGCAGTTGGTCATCCCCACATGATCATCTGCCCACAAATATAAAACATCTAAATACTTGTGAAGACGGTGGGGGGTGCCAAGGAGTGTGATCATCACACCAAGGACAAGGCCATACCATCTCCATTCAGCTGCTGGACCTAGTGAGTATAACTGTCATTGCTGGCAATAGTATACTTTCTTTTTATCTTTTTATTATTAGAAGTATTTTACTCAGCAGATCCTGTACTCATTTTTGTTGTTGTGGTCATACACACTGCAATTTTGCCGTCCAATTAGGGCGTTTTAGATACAATTAGTCAGAAATTGCAAAACTCATAGGAGTGTACCAACCCTACAATGTGTTTTTATTAATGTATTCCAGAAGGTCTGTGTTTGATTGCCAACTAGTCAGTAAAAATGGAACGGTGTCAATGTTGTTAATAGAGCAGACGCATAGCAGATAGAGGAATGGTGGTCATTTTTACTGAATAGATAGTAAACATAGTGTGTCTGTAAAATAAAAATATGAGGCTAGAATGTGATTAGTATCTGATCGTACTTCCTAACTGTCCCTCTCTTACAGGGAAAACATATAAGGAGTTTTTTTTTGCTACAGGCTTTATGTAACCTATAAGTAATAAAATACACATATAGGTACATATTACTCTGCACTCTTTTCCTTTATACATGCAGAAAAATTGCAGAATTGTATTTCCACATTAAGAACTAATTTTTGAAAATGTTCTATATATATTCAATAAAACATTTGTGGATACAATTTTCTGTATAGAGACCAAATTTATATCTCACAACTTTTAAGAAAGCGAATCTAGGACAAATTAAATCTGCCCATAATTATCCCAAATCCTGACCAGATTCACCCAAGTACACCCAGATTCCCACAAAGCAACGTTCAGTATCAGGACTATTGGTAGCTATATACTTTTACTGCGTATTTGTAACACGTGTGACAGTTGCTGTGCTGCTTGTTCTGCCAAGATAAAATGAGATATCAACCTTATGGCCTTGCACATTTTGCGATGGGGAAGAGCACAAAGCCTGCCAGGGAGGGATCTGAAGATTACTCTCCTGCAATGCTCTCCCCATAGGATAGCATGGCTAATGGCATCTTCACATATCATTAGCTTTTGGGGTCAAGCTTCAAATTTCGGAGTTTGAAAAATAGAGCATTTATAAATTGTTACGTTTTTTGATATAGCTTTAGATGTTGGCTAAAATGACGGAGATCTAAAAGCTAAAATTAAGATTTTTACATTGCAATTAAATTACTGGTAATTTAAATTGTAATTCTTACAATTTATCTTTTTATAATTAGAATTATTCTTCTCATGAGATCCTTGAATCATCTTTGTTGATGTGTCCATACACACTGCAATTTTGCCGTCCAATTAGGGCGTTTTATATACAATTAGTCAGAAATTGCAAAGCTAATAGTAGTGTACCAACCCTACAATGTGTTTTTATTCATCTTCACCAACGGTCTGTGAATGTGTCTGATTGCCAACTAGCCAGTAAAAATGGAAGGGTGCCAATGTTGTTAATAGAGAAAACAAATAACAGAGAGAGGAAGGGTGGGCATTTTTAAAGAATAGATAGTAACCATAGTGTGTCTGTAAAATAAAAATATGAAGCTGTTGGTGGAAGGAGGTAGCGCTATTTAGAATGCAGTTAGTATACTGAACGTACTTCAGCTTTTACTGTTGCAGGCAACACATATAAGTAAGTTTTGGTTATTTTTTGTTACAGGCTTTAAATCACGTTTAAGTAACAAAATAAACAAACCAACAGTTTTTCTCCTACTGGTCAACACATGTCCAGACAGGGTCCTGATGTGACGTGTTACAGTGTGCATTCTGATAACATGGAAGTTTTTTGATTCTGCTAGAAAAAGTGTTTACAATTTCTAAATTCAGTAAAGAGGTTTTCATCTGTGGGAAATAATTGAGTAACATACTTTGCAAATTTACAGTCTCAGCATTTAAAGCCATTCCAACTTCAAATATACTAAGTGTAAATAAGGTTTAATGTCACACTTTTATATGCTCTCTTTGCAGAATATTAAAATGAACCGTATTTCCCTGAGACCTCACCTCACTTGTGCAGCATCAATACAGCAAATCTACATCCAACCATGCCTGCTGCATTAGAGGGTCTTTTACAAGACTGCAAATATGTGGGGCCTGCTGCGCAAATGTGAGGATAGAGGAGGAAGAAGTATACTGTATGTATTGCATTGTAATGTGACTAGAATTCTCACTTTATTGCGTATCTATAACTAGTACAGGGCAACTTTCTATGCAAAACAGTAAAATGTCGGCATCGTCATACTTCCAATATATTCTACATAACACAATCAAGGCAGTATTAGTTTCTTTTATCATTATCAGAAACTCCTTTCCCAAGAAGAGGTACAGATGGTTTTGGGAGGGAGAACCTCTTCTTGGGGTCAAGAGTGTGCTAACCACAAGGATGGAACACCATATATTTTTAGGTAAAGGAAATATGCTTTATTTTTTTTTCTTTTATACTGCTATTTGGAGGATGGAACCACTGGGGAAATTGTCAGTGGATATAACCACAGAAGGAGTAATTGATTTTACTCTGATCAGGTTGTATGCAACAACAAATGAATTTTCAGAATTTAAAATAAGGAGATAAACATACTACCTCTGCTTGCTGAGTTTTCTGCTGTTGTATGTGTGTGTAAAAAAAAAAATATATATACAAGTTAACCCGTGCATGATACTCATGCATTCTAGTCAAATCAAGCTACTTAAGGTGTTAAAAAGGTTCTTGTCATGCATTTGGGCCATAGCCCAGGCCTCCTCAGGGGAAGAGCGTTACTTCCCGACGTAAGCGCCCTTTTTTTAACGTGGTTTTGTCCACATGTCACACCTCATCATTCTTCTCCATCACCTCATCCTTCATTTTCATCGCCACATCTATCCAGATGTCTATCCAGACACAGGGATCTCTCTCAGCGGTCCTGAGTATCACACTCCTCTCACTCTGTCACCCCCGGCAACCACCAACCACTCCCCACTGTCACCACCCGGCAACACCAACCACTCCCAACTGTCACTTCTCCTTCAAGAAATATATATATATTTTTTTTAAATCTTTATAAACACTTTTAACAATTAACAAATTAAATTAACAAATTAAAAACCATCTTAGTATACCAAATTTCAGCCCTTTCTGAATTTTTTTCCCCACACACACTAAGAATTTAGTAGGTCAGTGTATAACTCCGCCCAGCAGGTGGCACTGCAGATTGGTTTTATTTTTTCCACACACAGATTAACACACGCCACTAGACATTTATATTATAGATATATATACACATATGTGTATGTATACATACACACAATTCCACAATTCTCAGCTACACATACTTGCAAATACATGATAAGCCAAATGCATGAGATCTATAGATCTCTCTCTCTCTCTGTTTCTCTCTCCCTCTCTCTTCTCCTCTATATTTTCTCTCTCTCTCTCTCTCTTGTTGGGGTAGATTTACTAAAGCTTCTAAAAAGGAAGACTGGTGGTGTTGCCCATAGCGAACCAATCAGATTCCAGTTCTCATTTATTCAGTACATTCTGGAAAATGATTCCTAGAATCTAATTGGTTGCTATGGGTAACACCTCCAGTGCTCCTTTTTAGAAGCTTTAGTAAATCTCCCCGCTCTCTCTTTCTCTTTCTCTCTCTCTTTCTATTTAATACAGTAAAATGACTGCATTGTCTGGCTTCCAATACATA